>NW_012113919.1:9022516-9095378 GCF_000951035.1 Colobus angolensis palliatus | reverse complement strand
GAGCTGATGGGTGCTGACGAGTTGATGGGTGCAGCACACCAACATGGCACAAGTATACATATGTAACAAACCTGCACGTTATGCACATGTACCCTACCTAGAACTTAAAGTATAATAATAATGATAATAATAATAATAATAATAATAATAATAAATACTCACATCCTAATCCCTGGAACTTGTGAAGATTACCCTACATTTTGCAGACATGATTAATTTAAGGATTTGGGGATAGATGCACTATCCTGGGTTGTCAGAGTGTGCCTGAGCAGTAGGATTCTTAAGAGAGTCAAAGAAGGACATTTGACTATGAAAACAAAGAACCAGAATGATATAGCCTGGAAAAGACTGTGGGCCACTGGTAGCTTTTAAGATAGGTGACTACATCCACAAGCTAAAGTATTCAGGCAATCCCTTTTTTCCCTGAAAAAGGCAGGGAAACAAATCCCTCCGAGAGGCTGCAGATGGAATGCAGTGCTGACAACACCTTTATTTTTTACCCGTTGAGTCTCATGTCAGACTTCTGGCCTTCAGAACTGTAAGCTATTAAAGTTGCATTATTTTAAACCACAGAATGTGTAGTAATTTTTTACAGCAGCCATAGGCAACTGATGAACCCAGCTAACTCACTGGTATTGGAAAGCAGCCTTGCTAGAAAGTGATGTCAACAAGATGGTTGATTAGAAGCACTCGGTGTTCATCCTGACCCAAAGACACCCAAAATAACAACTATGTGTTGATGGAAAAGTGCTAGATTACATCAAAGGACTAACAGGAATCCTGGTAAGCACAGAAATTCAGTATAGCCACTAGAGAATGAAAAAAAATCCATGGCCTCCACCACCTCATTCGCCAGTTAGGATCAGCTCAAAACCAAGAAGAACTTCTCCTTCTTGGGAAAAAGAAAGCAAGAGAATCCTAGCGGTCCCCATCAACACCATGGACACCTACAGTCCTCAAAAGTGGAGACCACTGAAGCCTTCATGGACAATAAGCTGAGCTGAGGAAGTTTCTGGAGTCCACACAACTGTGCCCTACCCCCTGAGGCACAGCAAAGCTAGTGTACTACACCTCCTTGGAAATGCAGCTACTGGAGTGTGTCCTGCTCTGGACGCCAGTGGCCTCATAGTCTTCCATCCTTGAGGTTTCACTATAGCAGAACCACATCTGCCTGGTGGCCCAAAATCCCCAAGCTAAGCTGTGAGGTAGACTCTACCCTGTGAGGCCAAGCATCCCTGGAACCACTCCACTCCCAGTTGCAGCTGTGTCCTGCCTCCCTAGGGGGCTGAGCTGAAGCTGCTCATTGCCTCCTGGGGAAATGGTACCTTGATGGAGCTTCTGTATCTGGCCCTCCCAGTCACTGCTTACCTCCTGCACGTCAGGACCCAGGCTAAAGCTGCACAATCCCTTCCAAAGAAATGGTGCCATGGTGGAGCTGTACCATCTACTTTTCTCAATCCTTGCTGTGCCCTGTCTCTAGGGGCCTGTGCTGAAGTTTCACTCTGCCTCCTGAAAATATGGTTATTTGACAAAGTCGTTCCATATCATCCTCTCAGCCACCATTTATGTCTAATTTGAAGCAATATTCTGGCTCTCAAGAAACTGGGCCTTGGCCACCCAGAGCAGTCATGCATCCCTTGGCACCCGGAGAAGACATCATGCCCAGTCATGAGCTGAAGTGGCACATCACCTCATTAGTTACCAAAGGATTAGTGCCTGGACTGAGCTGAGGAGTTGCACCTCCCAGGATTAAGTTGATGTGGTACCCCACATCCCAGAAAACCAGAACACCGACGAAGCTAAAGGGCCCTCCTGTACAGGCCAAATAGTGTTAGTACTCTGTTTCTCTGGAACTGCACTGGCTTCCTAGAGTCCGAGATGATGAACACCATTCTTTCCAGGGAGTAAAATCATAGCTGTGATGCTTCTTGTCTCCTCCCATCCCCTTGCCCCTGCCCCAACATGGTTCAAGCAACAGCTGCACTCCACATGGTGATCTTGCTGCCACTGCACCTGTACTTACAGAATCTGGGACACAGCTCAGTCCCACTATCACAGGATCCAGGGTCTACTACACGGGAGCCTGGTTATCCATGGGGATAACCCTTGGACCTGAGTTGCTACTGAACCCTACTGGCTCTGGTTCCAAAACTGAAGCCATATGGTGCTCCCTGGGCACAAACCTCCAGAGTACCTCTTCTTCCCCAGAGCTGGGCCCTGGCTCCCAGTGGCAAAGCCAAAAGCTATAATCTATACTCCTGGACCTAAGCTACCAGGGGGTGCCTCAGAGTCACAGACCCCAGCTTTTGTGGGCAATCTACATCCAACTTTGCCTCAGAGGGTGAACTTGCACCACAAGACCCAGGTGTCACAATAGGTTCACAAGACCTTAAGCCTAAGACCCTGGCTCCACAGCCAGTCAGAGCACCTACATCCTAGAACCTAATGCCACTGCAATTACTTGTAGGCCATGTCAATCCCAACACCAAGAAGGATCAGCTCAGCTAAATATTCCTATTTTGGATAAATTGAGAATAAGAGGAACCCAAAACTGATCGTCACCGAGGACCCTAAAAACCTTACCACCACCACTGCTGCCACAAACTTCTACAGCCTAGGCCACTAAGGTACCTAAAGTCTTTGCTGATGGTGGTCATAACTTAAGAAACTGCATGGAGGCCATACCATTGTATCTACTTGAAATGAGTCACCATACCCTTTCCAACCAGCACACCAAGACTGATCTAAAAGTGAAAGTCTTTCTCTATGAAAGCCTGCCTGTAAAGTTTGGAAGAGATGATTATTCAAACTGATATGCAGACATCAAGGTAGTGACATGAAAAAGCAAGGAAATATGACATCATCAAGAGAACACAATAACCCTCCAGTAATAGGCCACAAAGAAAAAGAAATTATGACTTAACAGAAAAGGAATTCAAAATAATAATCTTAAGGAATCTCAGTGAGATACAAGAGAATACAGAAGGATAATTCAACAAAATCTGAAGGAATGAGAAATTTAACAAAGATAGATATCATAAAAAAGAACTAAACATAAATATTGAAGCTAATTCAACAAATAAAGTAAAAAAAATACAGTAGAGAGCTTCAACAGCAGAACAGGTCAAGCAGAAGGAAAAGTCTCTGAACTTTTTTTCAAATATAGGTCATTTGAAATTACTCAGAGGACAAAAAGATTGAAAAACAGTGAAGACAGCCTACAGAACTTATGAGATGCCATTAAATGCGCAAACATTTGCATTATAGGATTTTGAGACGTAGAAGAGGCCAAGATAAGGACAGAAAGCTTATTATAATAATTGCTGAAAACTCCCCAAGTGTGGGAAGACATATGGACATCCAGATATGTGAAGCTCAAAAGTCCCATATAGTTTCAACCAAAGAGGTCTTCACTGAGATGTATTATAATTAAACTGTCAAAAGTTAAAGTCCAAGAGAGATTTTTAAAAGCAGCATGAGAAAAGTGTCAAGACACATGTAAAGGAATTAACATTAGACTATTAGCAATTAACTGAACAGAAATCCTAGAGGCCAGGAGAGAATGGGATGATATATTTAAAGTGCGGAAAAATAAAAACATGTGTGTCAAGAATTCTATAGCTACCAAACCTGTCCCTCAGAAGTAAAAGATAAAATTTTCCTCAAACACGTAAAAGATGAGGGAGTTCACCACCACTAGACCAGCACTACAAGAAATGATTCAGGGAGTTCTTATAGTAGAAACAAAAGAATGTTAATTAAATACAAAAACATAATATGTAAAATTCACTGGAAAAAGTAAATATGTGGTCAAATTGAGAATACCCCAAGGCTGTTATGGTACTATATAAATCATATATATATATGTATGTTTACATATATATGTATATACATATATATACACACATATATATATATACACATACATATATATATACACACTATTATGATTAAAAGTCAAAACAGTCAAAAATAGCAATAGCTACAATAACTTGTTTCGAAATACACAATATAAAAAGATATAAATTGTGATATCAAAAATATAAAATGTAGGGGGAGAGGTAAAAGTCTAGAGTTTTTTATGTACCTGAAGTTAAAATGTATCGGCAGAGAATAGTCTATTTTAACTTTAAGATGTTTTATTTAAGTCTCATGGAAACCACAAAACACAAATAAATAGCAGATGCACAAATGTTTAAAAAAAGAATTAAAACCTACACTAAAGAAAATTACAAAAATAAACAAGAGTGGGGAAAAAAGGGTCTACAAAACAACTAGAAAGCAACTAACAAAATAGCGGTAGTAAGTCCTTATCTGTCAATAATTACTTTTAATGTAAATAGATTAAATTCTCCAATCAAAAAACATAGAATGGGTAATTTAATTAAAAGGAAAAGCAACCAGATAAATATCTGTGCTGCCTATAGGAGACCTACTTTAGCCTAT
Source organism: Colobus angolensis palliatus (assembly GCF_000951035.1). Taxonomy (NCBI): domain Eukaryota; kingdom Metazoa; phylum Chordata; class Mammalia; order Primates; family Cercopithecidae; genus Colobus; species Colobus angolensis. The sequence goes on along the minus strand of NW_012113919.1, from coordinate 9,090,932 downwards.
GTACATATAGGCTGAAAGTAAAGGAATGGAAGAAGATATTCCATGCAAATGATAAGACAGCACAGGTGGCTATACTTATATCAGAAACAACAGATTTCAGGTTGAAAACAATCACAAGAGACAAAGAAGAACTTTAATAATAAATGGCACAATTTACCAAGAAGATATAACAATTATATATGCACCTAACATCAGAATGCCTAAATATATATGTAGCAAATACTAAGGGGAATAAAGGGAGAAATAGCTAACAATAATATTGAAGGCCTTCAATACTCCACTCTCAACAGTGGTCAGAACAACCAGACAGAAATAATGAGGAAATACTGCAATTCAACTGCTTTGGAGACAAAATGGGCCTAACAGGTATATGAAAAGTTTCTTACTTAACAGCAGCAGAATACACATTCTTCTCCCATGCACATGAAACATTCTCTAAGATAGTCCATATGTTAGGCCAAAACAAGACTTAACAAATTTAAAACAAATTTAAAACATGTCAAGTATTATTTCTGATCACAATGGTATGAAACTAGACATCGAAGACAGGAGAAACTTCAGAAACCATACTAATACACAGAAAATCAACAACATACTCTTGAACAATGAATGTATCATAAATAAATTAAAAGTGAAATCAGAATATTTCAAGAGACAAATGAAAATGGAAAGACATACCAAAACTTACAGGAAACATCAAAAGCAGGATTCAGAGGAAGGTTTATAGTGACAAACGCCTACATTAAAAAAAATTAGAAATATCTCAAATAAACAACCTAACGTTGCAACTTAAGGAATTAGAAAAACAAAAATAGGCTTTGCAGACGCTGCTGCCGAGGAAAGTCCTGTACTACTAGCCATGGTCATCCCTACCGCGTTCTTCGACATTGCCGTCGACGGCGAGCCCTTGGGCCGCGTCTCCTTCAAGCTGTTTGCAGACAAGGTTCCAAAGACAGCAGAAAATTTTCATGCTCTGAGCACTGGAGAGAAAGGATTTGGTTATAAGGGTTCCTGCTTTCACAGAATTATTCCAGGGTTTATGTGTCAGGGTGGTGACTTCACATGCCATAATGGCACTGGCGGCAAGTCCATCTTTGGGAAGAAATTTGAAGATGAGAACTTCATCCTAAAGCATACAGGTCCTGGCATCTTGTCCATGGCAAATGCTGGACCCAACACAAATGGTTCCCAGTTTTTCATCTGCACTGCCAAGACTGAGTGATTGGATGGCAAGTATGTGGTCTTTGGCAAAGTGAAAGAAGGCATGAATATTGTGGAGGCCATGGAGCACTTTGGGTCCAGGAATGGCAAGACCAGCAAGAAGATCACCATTGCTGACTGTGGACAACTTGAAGAAGTTTGACTTGTGTTTTATCTTAACCATCAGACCATTCCTTCTGTAGCTCAAGAGAGCACCCCTCCACCCCATTTTCTCGCAGTATCCTAGAATCTTTGTGCTCTCGCTGCAGTTCCCTTTGAGTCCCATGTTTTCCTTGTTCTCTCCCATGCCTAGCTGGATTGCAGAGTTAAGTTTATGATTATGAAATAAAAACTAAATAACAACAAAAAAAAGAAAAACAAAAATAAATTAAACCCACAGTTAGTAGAAGAAACTGAATAATAAAGATCAGAACAGTAATAAATAAAATAGAGACTTAAAAAATACAAAAGATAGAGAAAACGGTTTTTTTTTCTGTAATGATAAATCTGACAAACCTTTAGCTAGAAAAACTAAGAAAATATGACAGAAAACTCAAATAAATAAAATCAAAAGTAAAAAAGGAGACCACAAAAGTGATACCACAGAAACACAAATGGTCATACAAGACTACTATGAACAATTATATACCACAAAATTGGAAAACCTAGAACAATTATATACCAACAATTTGGAAAACCTATCAAGAATGAATCATGAAGGAATAAAAAAATCTAAACATAGCGGCTCACACTTGTAATTATAGTACTTTGGGAGGCCAAAGTGGGAGAATCGCTTGAGCCCAAGAGTTTGACACCAGCCCGGGCAACATGGCAAGACCCCTTTTCTACAAAAAAATAATAAAGAAATTTAGCTGGGTGTGATGACTTGTACCTGTGGTCACAGCTACTTAGTAGGTTGAGGCAGGAGGACTGATTCAGCCTGGGAAGTTCAGGGTCCAGTAAGCAGAGATCATGCCACCACACTCTAGCCTAGGTGACAGAGTGAGACTCTATCTCAAATAATAAAAATAATAATAATAACAACAACAAATCAAAATAGACCTATAATGAATAACAAGATTAAAATAATAATACAATCCTCACATCAAAGAAAAGCCTAAGACCTGAAGTTTTTCACTGGTGAAATCTACAAGCATTTTTTAAAAAAATCAAATCCTTCTCAAACTTTTTCAGAAAATTAAAGAGGAGGAAATTCTTCCAAAGTCATTCTATGAAACCAGAATTAACCTGATACCAAAACAAGATGAAGACACAACCACAACAAAAAATTACCGGCCAATATTCCTGATAAGTACATATGCAAAAATCCTCAACAAAATACTAGCAAAACAAATACAGCAGCATATTAAAGGATTATTCACCATGATCAAGTGGGTTTCATTCTAGTGATATAAGCATGAATTAATATATGCAAATCAATAAAGGTAATTCTTCACATTGACAGAATAAATGACAAAAACCATATGATAATTTCAATAGATGCAAAAAAAAGCATTTGACAAAATTAAACATCCCTTCCCAATCAAAACTCTCAACAAATTAGGCATCAAAGGTATATAACTCAACACAGTCAAAAACGTATATGACAAACCCACAGCTAACATCACACTAAATGAGGAAAGAAAGTTTTTCCATTAAGATATGAAAGAAGACAGAGATGCCCACTTTCTCCATTCCTATTGAACACAGGACTGGAAGTCCTAGCCAGATTATTTAAATAAAATTAAAAAATAAAAAGTATCCAAATAGGAAAGGAGATGGTTCACTGTCCCTGTTTGCAAATGACATGATCTTATGTATAGAAAACCCCCAAAACTCTATAAACAAAACTGTTAGAACTAATTAACAAGTTCAGTAAAGTTGCAGGATACAAATTCAACATACAAAAGGCAATAGTGTTGCTATATGCTAACAATTAACTATCTAAAAATATTTTTTAATCTCATTTACAGTAGCTAGAAATAGTAAGTAACATAGGAATAAATTTAACCATGAAGGAAAAGAGCTACACACTGAAGACTACAAAACTCTGATGAAAGAAATTCAAGAGGTTACAAATAAATGGAAAAATACCCCACGTTCATGGACCGGAAGAATTTATATTGTTAAAATACCTATACTACCCAAGGTGATCCATAGATTCAATGTAGTCACTATGGAAGTAGCAAAACTACCTTCAAAGACATAAAAAAAAAATCCTAAAAATCACATGGAACTACTAAAAATTCTAAACAGCTAAAGCAATCTTGAGCAAAATGAACAAGCTGCAGTCATCATACTTCCTGACTTTAGAATATACTACAAAGCTATAGGCATGGTACTGGCATTAAAAAACAACAACAACAAAAAAAAACAGACAGATGGACCAATGGAGAATGTATTAGTCCATTTTCACACTGCTATAATGATACTACCTAAGACTGGGTAATTTATAAACAAAAGAGGTTTAATTGACTCACAGTTCTGCATGGCTGGAAGGACTCAGGAAAAGAGGAAGCGAGGCATGTCTTACATGGTGGCAGGAGAGAGAGAGCAGGCAAAGGGGAAGTGCCACACTTTTAAACCATTAGATAGAGTGAGAACTCAGTCACTGTCATGAGAATAGAATGGGGGAAACCACTCCCATAATCTAATCACCCCCCATCAGGTCCCTCCGCCAACATATGGGGATTACAATTTGAAATGAGATTTGGGTGGGGACAAAGAGCCAAACTATATCAGAGAAGAATAGCAAGCACAGAAATAAATCCACACATGTATAGCCAACTGATTTTTGATAAACAGGCCAAAAACACACATTGGGGAAAAGACAGTCTTTTCAATAAACAATACTGGGATATTTGGATATTCGCATGCAAAAGAATAAAACTAGACTTCTATCTCTCATCATATACAGAAACTAATCAAAATCAATGTAAAGTTCGAAACTATGAAACTACTAGAAGAAAACAGGAGTCATTTGTCTCAGCAAGGATTTTTTGGATAAAACCTCAAAAGCACAGGCAACAAAAGCAAAAATAGACAAATGGGATTAAAAGCTTCTAAGCAAAAATAGACAAATGGGATTAAAAGCTTCTATACAGCAAATGAAACAATAGAATGAATAGACAACGTATAGAATGGGAAAAAATATTTGTGAACTGTTCACCTGACAAAGGGTTAATATCCAGAATATATGAGAAACTCAGACAATTCAACAGCAAATATCAAACAAACAAACAAATATTCCAATTACAAAATTGGTAAATGGTCTGAACAGTTATTTTTCAAAAGAAGACATATAAATGGCCAACTGTATGTGAAGAAATGCTTAATATAACTAATCATCAGAGAAAGCAAATCAAAATCATAATAAGATAGCACCTTATTCCAGTTACAATGGCTATTACCAAAAAGACAATAGGTAACAAGTGTTCGTGAGGTTGTTGAGAAATGAGCCCTTTACACTCTTTGGGAATGTAAATTAGCACAACCATCAGGGAAAACAGTAAGGAGGCTTCTCAAATAAATAAAAATAGAACTACCATATGATCTAGCAATCCCAATATATCCAAATAAAAGGAAATCAGTATGTTGAAGAAATATTTGCACTCCCATGAAAAAATGCAGCACTATTCACAATAGCCAAATATCTAATCAACTTTAGCATTTTTGGAATCAATGGGTCAAGCAAATGTGATATATATACAAAATGGTATACAATTCAGCCAAAAATAAATAAATAAATAAATAATAAAATAAAACAAAATCTTGTCTTTTGGGACAATATAGATAAAGTTGGAGGGCATTATGTTAGGTGAAATAAGCCAGACACAGAAAGACAAATCCTGCATGATCTCACTCATATGTGGAATCTAAAAAGAGTTTAATCTCATGGAGGCGAGAGCAGAAAAGTGGTTACCACAGGCTGAGGAGGATAGTGGTAGGAGTGGTGGGGGAGAGGTGGTTTAACAGTTACAAATTTACAGTTAAGAGGGATAAATTTTTGTGTTCTGTTGCACAGTATGGTGACTACAGTTAAAACTGATTTATTATATATTCCACAATATCTAGAAGAAAGCATTCTGAATGTTCTTACCATAAAAATAAAATAGTGTTTGAGGTAATGGATTTCTTTAACTACTCTGGTTTATTTGATCATTACACAATATACACATATATCAAACATCTTATCTCATAAATATAGAGGTGCCAACTAAAAATAAAATAAAACTTAGAAGTAGCATTGCCAATGTAAATATAAGGGCATGCCTAATTAGAATTACAAAATTAGAAGTAATGTTGAGAAAACTACAGGTTGTTTACTTGTTCGGGTAGTGTAGATGTTCTGGTTGAATGGATAATATAACAAATAAAGTGAACAATTTAAAAATAAGTAATTTAAAAACTGACAAGATTTAGAACTAAACATATTACCAATTTAATTAAAATATTTGTTTTATAGCACATGAAAAATGCAACAATTATTTGAGAGCAGCCAAGTCCTGCCGCCATTCTGACAAAGTAGAAAGAGGCCTGAATTTAAATCCAAAGATTTTCATTCTTGTCTGGGCAGATATAATAGTTACTACCTTTATAAATTGAGAAAGTCATTGATCATTTAATTTCTTAATGCTCTGTTGTTTTTCTTCATCTATAATCTGAATACATTACCTTCCAGAGTATCAAAATCTAAAATACACATAAAAAGCAGCATGATACAGTGACACATGGTTGAAAGATGTTAACCGCCATAAAGTGGGACATTTTTACACTACATCTGTGATTCACAGAATTACCTGCATTAGAAGAAAATTCTTCCTTATGGCTCAGACTCATTTAATTTTTTTTTTTTCATTTTTGGAGGTAGAAAGTGCTTTCCTTTTGGAAATATTTCCCCCAAACTGGAGAGCATCTCATCATGTTTCCTATGTTTTATTTCATGAAGGTGCTATAAACCCACTTGGTTAAATGTTGGAGATTCACCTGTTCAGATGCTTAGGAAAGAAGAAATTATGTTTGAGGATGTCTTCAGGGCTAACTGCCCACTGTAGTCTCCGAAATGTTTGGTGGCATCTCCCTGATGTTGTCCAACATTTAAGCAAGCTGATCTCCTTAAGATACAGAGGTTTTCCTTCTCTATGGATTGAATCAGCTCCAACTGTGATGAGCTATTCTCTAGCTCATACCCTTTCAGTATGATTCAAATATTTGTCTGCTCACTCTGGGGTCCCTTCCTTAAACTTTGAATTTCATGATATTCATTCTATTCTCTTACTGTAACCTATAGACTCTTGGGTGTTTTATTTCTTGGCTGCAGGCTTTTCATCTGGTACCAGATCTTTTTTGTTTAATTTTGTTTTTGCTACCACAATTCTTCTAATATTCACTAACATTTACCACACATTCCATAACGATGACTTATTTGGGAATTTAGATTATAAGCTCATTCATTCTGTTTAGGTCTCCATGCCTATATCTTATATGCAAGTATAAAAGAAAATATGAAAGATAAAAGTAAACACCCCCCACGCCCATTGCCTCAGCTACTCATCGTGCATTGAATACACCTTTCTGCCAAGCACTCTGCTAGGCAAAGGAGATTTTAAAGCTGAATTCCTAATACATGAAGGTGCTGGAATATACTTCCAGTTTTTACCTACCTCCTATGCACTATTGACTTCAAAACCCAAATCTCTAAGTCTAACCACAAGTTCAAAGTCCAGTTAATGCATCTAACTTCTTACTGGCTTCTATTTCTAATCCAACATACCCAAAATGACTCTTATCATTTCTTTCATGCTTTAACAACTCCGTGCCCTACTTCTAAAGTTCTCTCTTCATTAAAGTCAGAATAATGTGTGAGATGGTCACACAGAGACTTCTTAGCTAAAACCAGTGTGGTAAAGGTTGTTGTAGGATATCATGGATATTTCTTTTTTAGTTCACCAACATCATCCCTTTCTTTTGAGAGACTTCATAGTGTTTTCTCTGTATGAATGTGTTCTACAGAGGGTTGTCAAGGGGGATACTTTTGTTGGCAGGGGTAGGGATGTGAGACAGGCTGGACAAATCATTGTACCCCTTTTTGCCTGGACACATATTGGTCATGCATTGGGTATAGGAGTTAACCTGTATCTGGCAAGGTAGAAGTCTTTTTCCTTTCTCATCATAAGACTGTGAGGATGAAAATGGAATGAACTAACTCTATCTACTGCTTTCAATCCTAGAGACATATGATCTAACACAACAAATCCATGTACAAAGACAAAGGCAGGGAAAGAAGCAAAAGGTAAAAAGACTTCGAAAGAAAGAAAGAGAGTGTACTGATAATGCTTGTAACAGTTTAGTACATCCATCAGTAGACCAAAATCATTTTTAACAAATTGATGGTTTTGCCACAATGAATTCCATTTTTTTGTTGTTGTTGTTTTTGGGGATTTCGAGTTGTGTTCTCAGCATTTGCCACTAAAATGTGCAAGTACATGTAAAGATGCTAAATATCTTTTTAGTTTAAAATTTAGTCATGTCGATTGGTGAGGGGGACAGGTAAAAGGACTGATATATTGATGACACAGAATAATACATCCAAATAATAAAATATTAAGTTGCTAACATATGGAAAAATAAAAATATTGAGTGGGGTTTGGGGGAAGACACAAAAGAAATATAAGAGGAGAATAAGAATGAGTAAGAAAAAGGGAGAGAACATATATTACCATATGCAAAGAACATGGCAAACAGCCTAAATTTTGCAACACATGAGAAATACAAACAAACAAAAAATTGAGATAAAAGTGTCAGAACTATTTGCAGACGGAGTTAGTAATAACATTCTACAAATAATAAGGACCATGAGAAAAGACAATGACAACTCAGCATAGAACTGTATGGTACCAGTAGTATATGCAACAGTGAAGATATACAAATCTAACAGAAAGATTAATCCATTCATACCCCAAACAGAAACTATATTTTTATTATTTATGAGTTATATTTTATAAAGTATACAATTTATAATTTGCTGCTATATTTATGCCTGAATCATCCCTAGAGCAACTTGCATATAATCTTATTGCAGTGTATAAATGCAATCATTGTCAACAAATTGTTAGGTTGCCTCAGTAAAGTTATGGGTTAAAGATCCCTAGCTGGTATTGATACATATAAATGCTGGTGTTGATATATAGATATGCTAGTAATTAGTGGTCTATATTTATTATCAACACAATTCTGATATCCAGAATTCAGCAACTCTTACAAAATTATTTGTAAAAATTATTTCTATTGATTGAGTTTTATATCATTGCACCATGACACAAGAAGTTAGGTCAACTAGTGATCATTAGTCCTCTTGCTTTTTCGTTGCCCAAGTTCAACAGCTTTTGATTTTAAAATATGTTTCTAGTCCTCTTCCTTTTTCCTTGCCCAAGTTCAGCAGTTTTTTATTTTAAAATGTGTTTCTAGTCTGTCCTACTCTCTCCCTGTTAAAACATCTAACGTCCTGCTGGTTTCCGTTTCAATCCAAACATACCTAAAATTACTCTTATCATTTCTTTCATGTTTTAACAATTCAATGCCCTGCTTCTAAAATTCTTTCTTCATTAATGTCAGAATAATGTGCGAGATGGTCACACAAGAGACTTCTTAGCCAAAACCAGTGAGGTAAAGGTCGTTGTAGGATATCATGGATATTTCTTTTTAGGTTCACCAACATCACCCCTTCTTTTGAGAGACTTCATATTTTTGAACTCTGATGTTTATACCAAAGTCTTCATAGATTCTTTTCCTCAAGTTCAATGCATATTTGATATTGCAAGTCCATGTTGCCATCAGAGAGTCCTATCAAAGGGAAATTGTGGTAATTTCATCGTTTTATTTAAACTCTCTATAAAATATACCCCATTTTCTACAGAACAAAGACCAAGCTCCTTTCCATGTGCAGAATTTTGCTCATGAGATGGTGCATTTCAAATACTTTCACATTATTTGTTTCCACTCCTAAATTTTTAAATTATGCTTCTTCCGATATTCTGAACAACTTAGAGTTTCCTCAAAGGTCCATATTGATTTGTACACCCATACTTTCCAGATGGATCTTCCTATACCTTCCAGAGAGATCTCCCTGTCTACTTGTGTTTTTCTTTCCTCCACAAGTTGATTGCCTGCTACAGAAAGCCTCCCTGGTTTTTGTTTGAACTCTCCATCCCCACCTATCTTTCCAACTCCCTGGACCTCTCAGTGCTGTATTGGAATTATCTATTCATTTCTGTAGCACATCTGCAATCTAAGTGTTCAAAATAACATTCAACATTTTGTATCACGCATATATAATTTCAAATGTGTTTGATTGTGAGCTTCTTATCGTATTTCCAGTGCCTAAAACAAAACCCGACACACAGAGGTTCACAATATTTGTCTAATTTAATTAAACAAATTTAGAAATCTACTGGCTATTATTATTACAATTTTCTAAAAGGAATATCTAGTTAAACTTGTTATTATATGTCTAAGAAGTTAGACACTTCTAAACAACCATTGCGTGCATTTTCTCCTTACAATGTCAGTTCGTCTGCTATCCAATTATCACCCTGTTCAGTTGCACACACCTGGAGTTAATTTGGTCTTGGATAACTGTGACAAATTTACACTCTTTTCTATAGCACATTACAAACAATTGAAGAAATTACAGTCTGTTCTCAATACTTGGTATTTCATGGAGAGTTTCTGAAAAAGCTGACAATCTGGAGCCTATGATTCTCTGGTGAGAGTTCAACCATGATATCAGCAAAGATTGTAGGAATTTTATGTTTCATGTGCACTGATCTTAAAAATAACATGTTAAAATGCAATATTACCACCAGTGTTCTCGTTAAGCCCTGATGTTTCTCAAAGTGTGATCATTGGAACACTTCAATCTGATTCACAAAGATTGCCTGGTTAAAAATGTAGATTCCTGCATCCTATGGAGACTTACTCATGCTCTGTCATTAAGGAATCTGGAAGTTTGCTTTTTAAAACAACCACAATTATTCCAAGTAATTGTGATGCATATTAAATAACTTCTGCTTTAGAGAAAGTAGAGTGATAATAAAACATGAGAGCTGTTGTGGAGACATGGATAGCTCCTCCTTCTGCAGGTGGACCCACCAGGAGATGGACTCCCCTTCTTGCCCCATCCTTGACGTTATTTAAACTCTCCAACTCTAAGCCTGTTCCATAGAAGGCACTTAATAATTAAGAGATGTAGTTATTTCTTTTTTATTATGGTAAAGTCAATTCTAAGAAAACTTCACCTAGATTCCAAATAATACTTTCTTCCTTTTTTGAGTTGTCAATTTTAAAGAAAATATGATATTTTAATTCTACACATAATTTTCTTACATATGTAACATAATATAAAGAATATGATATTGGGTAGATATAAATGATTCCATGTAACATTTTGTTGTTGCTGTTGGATAAATCAATAATGGCTAATTTCAAAGAAGCAAAGATGTTTCATCCTGGCTACTCCAGTTAAAGAACAGTGACCTTGGCCACACTGTATTATTTCTCTAAGTGTTGTTTTTGGTATCTCTGAAATAATAATATACATGTGACAATATATAAATTACTACAATAAAAGAGCTTCTAGTCTTTCTTTTATCCACCCAAAATTATTCTGGCTGGAATCACTTTAAGTATTTCTCTTCCCTTGATCTTTAATTTTCATTAACTAGAAAACTACTTCTTGTGTATTTTTGAAGCTTAATCAGACTAAAAGGGGAGTGAAAAGATTGAGAAATGAAGAAGAGCTGGACAACCCTTTCAGAGATAAGCAAGGGTGTAATTTGAAAAGAGATGTTTCGGAGGAAGCACATAGATGATTTAAGAAAAAAAATAGTAAGATTTTGAAAAGGATTACTTGCAGATTATGTATTTCCTTCACAATTTCCAAGAGCTGAAAGTAAACGATTAGAATATTTTACCATTTCTCTCATTACATGACATATTTTCTTTTAACTGCAATGACGTTCTGTGATTTAAACATGTGGGTCACAGTTTTACACATTTCATTTACCCCTTGGGTAAAATCTGATGAGGAATAGAGGAAACAATGTGTGAAAGCCTTCAGCACTTTGTCCTGCACAAGCCCAAGTTAAAAACAACGCTATCTATTACATTTTATTTTTCATTGATTTTTTTTTCTCTTTTGATGTCCTTCTTCAGGGACTGAATTAACATATGTCTCAAGTTATAACCCATTCAACTTCATCTCTTTAGCTCCTTGAAAGTGACATCATGAGGATGAATAATGTGTGTGACACTAACGTTCCTTCCCAGAGCTTTCACCAACAGCCAGGTCTCATCTGAGAGCTTGCTTCACTCTCTGTTAACATGCTTTATGTGCCAGGAAGCATATTAAACACTGTCAAATGTTATCCTGGCTATGCAGATACAGCTTCTGTGTATCACAGTGGCTGCCATTCTGGCTTTCTATGCAGGGAGACTTAGTTTTGGACTCCAGTTCCCTGATTTCGTAAGTGACCTGTAACTAATGGCCTGAAATTCCCCTATTCCCATTTTCTTAATTTTATCAGGCAGAAGACAATAGCACTTCCCTCTAGGGGGTGCTGAGATAATTAAGAAAATATTACCTACATATTCTCCACATGGAGAGCCGAAAACACTTAATGATAGGAGTAATTATTACTAACATTAGAGCTCACCTCTTACATTTACTCTCACTCTACCTTTAACGGGTGTTTCCAAATGTAATCCAATTTTACATTCATAAGCCTCGTACCAAAGCCGTATTTCCCTCTCTCTTAGTCTCCATATCTTTAACAGCAAAGTAATTGTTTAGAGTCACCAAGAATCATCTTCAATTGTTACGGAAAATTATCTTTGATTGTTTCCTGGTAGCTGAAGTCATTTCCAAGATCATTAGGATAATCGAGTTAGGCTAGAAGTTGAAGAACCTGACTTGGTTTTTTAAAATTTTTATTATTTACTTGGTGGTGCTCATGTCCTGTGATGATGTAATTTTTACTCTCCTCCCTGGTCAAGGGCATTTCTTAGTGGTTTACTTCTTTGTATTTGATTTTTAAGCTATAACATAGAGCATCTGCTAAACACTAGAAATCCTCTTTCAAGAAACTTTTTTAGAAACATCATATTCACTTCATCATCTCCTCTTAACTTCTTCACCTACTCAAATTCTATAAAAGTTATAAGTATTTTCTAGAGCTAGAGAAACCAGTGAGCTTATTGCTCCACTATTTCCCACATTCATATTTATAGATATCTGGTAGAGATCTGAATTTTATTTTTTTTGAAACTAGAAAACTTTTAACTGGACACTTCTCATTTAGTTTCGGCCTTCTAAGAAGACTAGAATCTACCTTTGGGCCAGACTGTTTCTTAGTTTTGGAAAGAACTAATAGAATGACCTACTTTAGATATGCAGATATATGGTAAAGAAACTTCCCACTGATAAGAGGGCAAAATTTTATAAATGGACATTTTGGCAAAGATCTGCCCATGTTTTAGCTTATATTGACTGTTAAAATTAGATTAGATTTTACTTTTCTTTTATCTATCTCATCTAAAAGTTTGTAAAAGAGCAGAATAATTTTATGGCAGTAATATGGAGTCTATTGATGTGATTACCTATGCTGAATGCATGTAGAGTTTCTGATTGAGGCCAAAAGGTCAGAGGTTAACTGCAGCCCTGAAAACAAAAGTTACCATAATGACTGGGAAAATCGTATGCTAAGCCAAGACTAGGCTACAGGAGAGTGATACTGTTTTAGGCCTAGAATGCAGTTATTTCCACAATGGGCATACCCTGGGCAAAATAGCTGCACGCAGATGTGTGATTTAATAGAATTATAACAACAGAGTCATAATATTTAAGGCCCAGGCTGTATAATTTGTCAACCAATTTGACATCCAACGTCATCCACTTTAAAAATACAAATGGATGCTATTAATAATTTCACCCTAATACCAGGTGTGTAACCTGATATTCAATTGGATTATTGCTGAGAAGAGAGCATCTTCCTTTGCATCAGGAGGAGCAGCTCTAGCCTTGGAATATTAGTAGAGACCTGCACCGTAGACCAGGTAGTCCTTGGACAATAAAGATTGGGTTGTTGCAGTCAGCACTTCACTCTCTGCAGAGGCAGCTGCAAAGAAGACTATTTCATGACAGCTGCAAGCCACCTGGGAAAGAACCAGCCATTCTGCTCAATTGGCACACAGGGACTTGTTTCCTAATAATTTCAAAATAGCAAGTAAGAGTGACCTAATTTTGTAAATCTATACAGTTGAAGCCTAGGACTTAATGGGAGTATGTTGAAACCTGTATTTTCATTCCCGACAACATTCTACTCTTCAAAGCTCATATTTTACTTTTGTCCCAAAAGTCTCACAATTCCTGCTCTTTTCCATTTCTCTAAATCTTATTTGTTCTTCTGAACTCTCCCTCAGGAAGCTTAATGTATTGAGAGAGTACAAATTTTTTTTTTCTGTAAGTAATTATTTTACTTAATTGAATTGGATTAGTCCCCTGCTCAGTTATCTAATTATTAACTTAAGAGCTACTCATGAGCATTATTTGATCCAAAAAATTCACTTAATATTCATTCATTCATTAAGATAATACATGTATTAATAAATAAAATCATAAAAATAAAAACATAATCTTTAAAATATGAATATAACTATACTTCAAAACTTAACAAATAATAAAAATTAAATAATAATATATTAAATATATTGAATGCCTCATATAATAACTAAAGGTTGGTATTTTATCCAATCAGTGGAGGCAAAGTTATAAAGTCCTCAACAACACCAAAAGCAATGGCAGCAAAAGCCAAAATTGACAAACGGGATCTAATTAAACTAAAGAGCTTCTGCACAGCAAAAGAAACTACCATCAGAGTGAACAGGCAACCTACAGAATGGGAGAACATTTTTGCAATCTACTCATCTGACAAAGGGCTAATATCCAGAATCTACAAAGAACTCAAACAAATATACAAGAAAAAAACAAACAACCCCATCAAAAAGTGGGGAAAGGATATGAACAGACATTTCTCAAAAGAAGACATTCATACAGCCAACAGATACATGAAAAAATGCTCATCATCACTCGCCATCAGAGAAATGCAAATCAAAACCACAATGAGATACCACCTCACACCAGTTAGAACGGCAATCATTAAAAAATCAGGAAACAACAGGTGTTGGAGAGGATGTGGAGAAATAGGAACACTTTTACACTGTTGGTGGGATTGTAAACTAGTTCAATCATTATGGAAAACAGTATGGCAATTCCTCAAGGATCTAGAACTAGATGTAGCATATGACCCAGCCATCCCACTACTGGGTATATACCCAAAGGATTATAAATTATTCTGCTACAAAGACACATGCACACGTATGTTTATTGCGGCACTATTCACAATAGTAAAGACTTGGAATCAACCCAAATGTCCATCTGTGACAGACTGGATTAAGAAAATGTGGCACATATACACCATGGAATACTATGCAGCCACAAAAAAGGATGAGTTTGCGTCCTTTGTAGGGACATGGATGCAGCTGGAAACCATCATTCTTAGCAAACTATCACAAGAACAGAAAACCAAACACCGCATGTTCTCACTCATTGGTGGGAACTGAACAATGAGATCACTTGGACTCGGGAAGGGGAACATCACACACTGCGGCCTATCATGGGGAGGGGGGAGCGGGGAGGGATTGCATTGGGGAGTTATACCTGATATAAATGATGAATTGATGGGTGCTGACGAGTTGATGGGTGCAGCACACCAACATGGCACAAGTATACATATGTAACAAACTTGCACGTTATGCACATGTACCCTAGAACTTAAAGTATAATAAAAAAAAAACAAAAACAAACTACAAAAAAAAAATAAAGATACAAATTATCTCAGTACTACTTTAATAATTTAAGCACACATTTAATAATTTTGATGTTGTCTTTTGCTGAATATATTTAATATCCTTTCTAATTTTCCATCTGATTTATTCTTTTACTGATCGGTTATTCAAAATTGACTTCCTTAATTACAAAATATTTGGTAATCTACCAAACCTCATTTTGTTACTGATTTCTATGTAATTCCAATACAGTCAACAGAACAGTAGTATCATTTCAAGTCTTTGAAATATGTTGAGACTTTCGATGGTCCCACATAATTCTTAGTGAGATGTTCCATGTGTACATGAATGTCACATACTGCATCTCTTGGGTATAATGTTCTATAAATGTCAATTAGATAAAATTGGTTGACAGTTGTGTTCAAATCTTCTATAGCCTTACCAATTTATGGCTTTCTTTTTCTGTAAGTTATCAAAAAGTATAGGCATCTCTTAACTACAGTTGTAAATTTGTCTATTCTTTTATTTTTATTTCATGTATACTGGAGGTCCACTATACCGTGAACAGATATTTAGGGCTCATACCTTCTTGGTGAATGGATCCTTCTAACATTATGAGGTTTTTTTCCCTGCTAGTAATCCTTGTCTTTTAATATTTTGCCTGATGTCACAATAGTCCTATAGGAGCTTTCTCTTGATTAGTGTTAATGTGGTATATATTTTCCATCCATTACTTTTAACTAAACGTCTTTACATTTCAAGTACCCATTTGTAGGAAGCATAATGTTGGGTCTTTTTAGAAATCAAATTTGACAATTTCTATGTTTTAATGGTGAGCTTAGATCTTTCATATTTTATGTAATTATTGCCATGACAGAACTTAAAACTGTCACATTATTATTTCTTTTTTTTTTGAGACGGAGTCTTGGTCTGTCACCCAGGCTGGAGTGCAGTGGCACGGTCTCAGCGCACTGCAACCTCCACTTCCCAGGTTCACGCGATTCTCCTGCCTCAGCCTCCCAAGTAGCTCAGACTATAGGCGCCCGACACTGCGCCTGACACCAGGTAGTTTTTGTACTTTTAGTAGAGACAGGGTTTCCCCATGTTGGCCAGGCTGGTGTCAAACTCCTGACCTCAAGTGATCCCCAACGCCTTCGCCTCCCAAAGCACTGGGATTACAGGCATGAGCCACCACACCCAGCCTCATATTTATTTTCTATTTGTTCTTTGTTCATCTTTTCTTACCTTCTAATAAAGTTTTCCTTTTATCCCATTTTTATCTCCTTTTATGGACTTTTAGCTATCCTACATTTTTGGTTGCTCTAGAAATTACAATATGCATTCTTCATTCAACATAGCCCATTTTCAAATGATACTATACCATTTCACATATAATCAAAGTACTATAAAAGAGTATGCATATATTTACTTCCATCTTTTGTGCTGTCTTATATTTTACTGATACATACTATAAATTCTATAATACATTGTAATTTTTGGCTTTTTGCTATCCACTGTCATTTATATAAATTTAAAAACTAGAAAATAAACTTTTGTATTTATTCACATTAAAAAAAAAAAGTCCTCAACAAATTTTTAGTTAGTGCATATTTGCACATATTGATAAAAATACATAGTCATAAATAATACTTTTCAATTTAAATTTAAACATTGAGATTCTAAAATATAAAATCATTTTTGCATTTCTTCTCTGAAATACAGAATTTTAAAAATTTACACATATTTGCAAAATTTTTAGTATGTTGTTTATTGTAATGAATATAAGTAAGGCAGATGTTATATAAAAGAAGCAAATTTTTAAACCAACCAAGGAAGAGCAAATAGGATCTTTTAAATGGGTTCTAAACTTTTCTCCACTATGTATAATCACATTTATTTAATCTTAATTGTGCTACAAGTCTCTATGGTCCTGATTTATTTGTTTACATAAAGTATATATTTGGTTTTGACCTGACTTCCCTAATACATTGTTAACTCTGAATAAATGTTTTTCATCTGTGCTTTACAATGGAAATCATTGTAATCTATACAAAGTGAGCTTAATGAATTCTAGTAATTTCTCCACTTAATGACTGTGTTTCTACAATTATACTATTGTTCCAAACACATGGATACATTTTGATAAAAGAAGGACAGCTTGGAACATGGGCATACTTGTGTTAGGAGATTCTTGGCAAACGAAGAAACAATCGTGGAAATAAGAATCTATGTCTTTGTATAATATAGATAGATTCCTCCTATATGATTCTTTTGTTCAAAGGAATGAAACTTGCAGTCTGGTAAATCTAGAGATCTTTCTGTGAAGCTTAAATCCCTAGATGTCATTCCGAAATATTGCAGTTTCTATACTGGGCAAAAAATTATGGATTGAAGGTAGTACAGCAACATGAATGACACTTGGCTGAGAATCTACACATGTTATCCCACATGTGGATTCAGTAATTTCCATGATAACTTTAAGGTTTCCTTTTCGTGTTTTTCCTCCTTCACAGATGAGAATATTGAGGGAGTAAGTTTATTCCAAGTTGGAAAAGAGCCCACAATTCTTCCATTCCACTTGCTGTTATGTTTTTTTAGAGGACCCATTTCTGACAACCAGCATCTCCCCCTAAGAACTTTGAATCTTTCAGATACAAGATGGAGTGAGCAGTTCTGCATGTTCACAAATGAAAACCATAAGTCTTTGATTCCGTTGTGTCACTTGTAATTGTCTTAATAAGGGTCAGCAATTTTTTTTTTTTTCCTGAATAGTAAGTACCAAATAGTAAGCATTTTAGGTTTTAGGAGTTGTACAGCTTCTCTCATAACTGCTCAACTTCGCCATTGCAGTGTGAAAGTAGCCATAGACAATATTGAAACAAATAAGCATGTCTGTGTTTCAATAAAACTTTATTTACAAAAAGAGGCAGCAGGCTGAACTTAGTTTAAAAGCCATAGTTTGCCAATCACTTATCTAAAGTTGTATTTGAAAGGCTCTTGATAACATTTATATTTTCCTTTATTGCCCAAAATATTTACCTGGAATTCCCTGATCCCGAAATAAAGGACAGCATGAGCAGGAACAGCCATTAAGCAGCGAAGCAAATTAAAGAATGCTCAAGCACTTGTCACTTGTTGCAGGGTGGGGGTGGGGGGGCGGGAGGGGGAATGTGTGACTGAGATTCTTTATCCAAATTCGGTATCAGCATCTCTCTTCCCTCCCGGGGGGTAGGGGGTGGGGGAAAGGAATAGACTCATGGAAGGGAGTGAACTCTGTGGAGCCTGTCTATTCAGGTACAGGGAAACTGGGGACATAGATTTATCAGAAATACCTGTAGAGTAAAATGGCTTTCTTCTATCCTCTGGTCCTGTCTATTACTTTCACTTATACAATAAGAATGGACATTTGCTGCTTCAAAATCCACAAAAGCCAGACTTTATAATCACTCAATTACATGGAAACACATAGAGTGTTTGCATCGCTTTCATGGATGATCATGAAGATCTATTTGCTTAAAGGCAGTGGAGCAGCTGAATATGTCACGGGCATCTCTGTATTCTCCAGAGAACCAAAGGGTTCGCGAGAATTCACAGCGAAAGCTGCTCAAAAGGTTTTGATCAAAAGGAAAAATTACTGAGAGAGTTGTGTTTTCAACCAATTCTTATTATCTGGTTTATTTTAAAAGTTTAGTTTTCCTTGTATTCATTCTATCTATCTATCTATCTATCTATCTATCTATCTATCTATCTATCTATCTATCTATCTATCTATTTATCTATTATTTATTTATTTTTTAGACAGAGTCTCGCTCTGTCGCCCAGGCTGGAGTCCAGGTGAACAATCTCGGCTCACTGAAACCTCTGCCTACCAGGTTCAAGCAAGTCTCCTGCTTCAGCCTCCCGACTAGCTGGGATTACAGGCACACACCTCCACGCCTGGGTAATGTTTTGTATCTTAGTAGAGACGGGATTTCACCATGTTGCCCAGGCTAGTCTGGAACTCCTGAGCTCAGACAATCCACCCACCTCCGCCTCCCAAAGTGCTGGGATTACAGGCATGAGCCACCGTGCCTGGCCTTCTATTTATTTTTAAAGCTATACCACTGGTTCTTCAGGCATGGCTTCATAAGGTACTATTGGACATGTATTTATAAAAGTATAAATGTATTTGTTCCCAGCAGTAATTCCTTGATATTTAAAAATGTATTGAGAAATTTTTGGAAGTCTTTAATGATACAGATTATAGAGGGATCTAGTGTAGTTTTGTATATAGATTACTGTTTTTTTAATCTGTTAAAATGGCCCCTATTATTTCCTAAATTTTCCTTTCTTTCAGTCTCTTAAGCACTTTTTTAATGAATGAAGAAGGAAGACAGGAAGGAAAGAAGGCAAAAGAAAGAGAAAAAAGAAAGAAAGAAGAAAGAAAAGGAAAGAAAGAAAGAGAGGAAGGAAGGGAGGGAGGGAGGGAGGGAGGGAGAGACAGAGAGAGAGAGAGAGAGAGAGAAAGAAAGAAAGGAAAGAAAGAAAAGAAGGAAGAAACGAAGGAAGGAAGAGTGAGAGAAAGAAAGAAGAAAGAAAAAGAAAGAAGAAAGAAGGAAGGAAGGAAGAAAGAAAGAAAAGAGGAAGGACGGAAGGAAGAAAGAAAGAAAAGAGGAAGGAAGGAAGAAAGGAAGGAAGGAAGGAAGGAAGGAAGGAAGGAAAATAAACAAAAAAAAGGTTGACTGATTTTACCTAACATATCATCTTTGATCTCACTTTTATTTTTGACTGTAATTTTAAACCCAGGGTTTTAGATGGGTTCAGAAACTTTTGTTCTTTAAATAAAATAATGCCTCTTCTATTGTTTTGTATGTGTTAAATTATTGTTAGTTCCCATGTGCTTCTTTTTTGGTGCTACATGAGTACAGCTGTAGACATAAGAAAAACATTCAGTTTTTATTTCTAGACAGCTATGAAGCAAAAGAGGAATTTTTAGGAATTGTCTCTGATCATGATCTTGTAGTGGATAAGAAAGGTTAAATATTTTCCTAGTTGCTCAAAAGGCTTTAATCAAAGGGAAAAATTACTGGGAGAGTTGTGTTTTCAACCACTTTGTATTATCTGGTTTATTTTCAAAGTTTAGTTTTCCTGGTACTCTATCATCTATCTATTATCTATCTATCTATCTATCTATCTGTCTATCTATCATCTATGTATGTATCTATCTATCATCTATCTATCATCTATCTATCATCTATCTTTCTATCATCTATCTATCTACCTTTCTATCACCTATCTATTATATGTCTATCTATCTATCAATCTTCTATCATCTATCTATCATCTATCTACCTATCATCTTTCTATCATCTATCTATCATCTATCTATCTATCTATCTATCTACCTATCTATCTATCTATCTATCTATCTATCTTTAAAGCTACACCACTGGTCCTTCGGCCATGGTTTTAAGAGGTACTATTTGAAATGTATTTGTAAAATTAAGTTGACGTAGTCAACACAACACAACACAACACAAGAAAATTCCATTGCTCCAATACTACCAATTATTTCCTAAACTTATAAGTCTACTCAGCAGAGAATTGTTTTCATGGCCTTTAATATATCATTGGAAAATATAATTGCACAATTTCAATGCTCAACACTTTGTAAACAACATTTTTAATTATCATCTCATATTATTTATTATAGGTGGCTGAAAATATCATAAATTAATGTGAATCTTTCCAAACTGTCTCATGTTATTTCAAAATTCAATAGCCTTGAATACTTGGTTAAATTTAAAAAATTAATTCTGTATAAACTTTCCATTCCTTATTACAGTAAATTACTCTTTATGATAGTAAAAGTAATTCTTACATTTTAATGAAATAATGAGGTGGTCAGTACAATTTTAGAGAGGTTTATGCCAAACAATTTTTCTTATCCAGTGCCTAAGAGATTTCTTATCTTCTACTATTTAGATAATAAAATATGTATGTATACTATAGAGATTATATTCATCAGGAAGATAATTTATGGAAACCAATATCAGTGAGGGCCAGGAATAGACTTGGGATGTTCATTCATATATGCAGTGTCATCCCTTATATTTATACTTCTAAGTACAAGATTCAGAATGAAAAAGGATATGAGCTCTAGGAGGATATGATTTTGCATTTATTACAAACAGAAAAGAGGAACAAAGAATGAATTCAGGTCCTTTGTAGGGCCATGGATGAAGCTGGAAACCATCATCCTCAGCAAACTAACACACGAACAGAAAACTAAACACCACATGTTCTCACTCATAAGTGAGAGTTGAACAATAAGAACACATGGACACAGGGAGGGGAACAACACACACCAGGGCCTGTCAGTGGGTGGGGGGCAAGGGGAGAGAGAGCATTAAGACAAATACCTCATGCATGTGGGACTTAAAACCTAGATGATGGGTTGAGAGGTGTAGCAAACCACCATGGCACATGTGTACTTATGTAACAAACCTGCACGTTCTGCACATGTATCCCAGAACTTAAACTAAAATAAACAAATAAAAAAATAAAATAAAATAAATAAAAACAATGAAAGAGAGAAAGAGAAGGAACCCTGCTGACTAAGCAATTCAGTAAGCTGGCAAAGGAAGATATTTAAACGGTTTCTAATACTACTAAGTCACAACACTATGTGGTGATGCTTCAGCAAGTCGACACACTATACAAGATTGGAACTCAAGTCACCATAGGTCCCTCATGTTACTGAGGGTTTTGTATAGAAAGCCGTGCAGGTTCTTTTTTTGAGACATATTTTTAATGTTTACATAGCAAACAACCTTGAAAAATTAAGACTGTGTCTTTTTCCAAAACAAATGGCCACATGCTTCTACCCAGTAAAATAGAGATAATGTCGCTCTCCAAAACAAAGGACAAGAGTTGCCAGGGCTCCTCTCCTGTAATGTAACCCACTACATGTACTGGCATCCATCTAGACCTATCTATCTGCTTTGCCCCTATGTTACTTGAAGGCAATGGGAACTGAGTCCATTCTGTTAAGCACATTGTGCTATAGTAAAAAATTTCCTTTCTCTGACCCAAACATCTCGTATCGTCTTTCAGCATTCATGAAATTGTGGAAGGCAAATAGTTCTTGACATTGACATAAAACAACAAAATGTAACAGTACTCTTTAATAATGAGTATAAGTATGTACCAAAGGTCTCCTCTAAGGTGGTTACACTGATTGATATATGTTATGAAGGAAATTTCCTTATGAAACTTCTGTGGGAAATTCCAGAAGCAGAAATAATATGCTTCCCTAATAGTAATTTCATATATTATACAATGTATTGATTAAATGTCAGGGGCAATAAATTAGGTCTTGCCTCATGAACAATGAAACATGTATAGTTAGTACCTTCTATAACAGTGGTTTTACTTTTTTCAGAGTCAGGAAAGAGGAATGTTTCTCTCATATATGAGCTATGTTTAAATCTTACCAAAAGAATTCATTCATATTCAAGTATAGGTTTGAGTGGTATAACCTTGGCATATAGTCATGAATTCAAAGTTGTCAGAAGATGAGAATATTACATTTGAAATCCTTTTCATTCTGCTCACTCTTGTGCTCTCTATTTTTCTGCATTATCTGTGGTCTTTCTCAGGATTCTTCTCAAACCTTCCCACTGGGGATCATCTCTTATCACCTGGTATAATATACTAGTTGTAGAATTTCAACAATATTAGCCCACAGAGAGTACTGTCTTCCAAGAAATCCAAATAATATTCTAGAGAAAATATTTCTGACACATGCATGCACATGTAAACACAGACACACATACACAACACATATTAATTGTACTGTGTGGTGGGTGAAAAATGCACCTAAGATATTTCTGGTGCCAATAAAACTTGTGTTATGTGACACTCTACATTCTTAGTCATATGGATTGACATGTGCATAACTGCTTTTATGTGGCTAATGATTACAGGATCTAGAATTAGAATCAAAGCTTATCCTTGCTTTAAAGTAACTATAGGAAGGCAGACATCCATAAAAATAAGAAAGAGATGTGGTTAAAAGAAAAGGAAGGATTGAAAGATAAGTAGGCATAGGTTAGAACACCAGGAGGAGAGAAGAAAGAAGGAAGAAAAAAGAAACTAAACACAGTGCTCAAATCTTAATGTTCTTCGTAATTTTTGAAATAATGGTTTTAGTGATTCATATATTGATTTAAAGATAGTTGAACTTCATTCAAGGTCCCGTCAATTCAATTAAAGTAAACACATTGAACCTTTATGGCACAGCTATTATGAAATAACTAGCATATTATGAAACAGTTAGATGCAATAAATAAATTGTAAAGGAGAGAGAATTAGCATACAATGGACATGGACTATTTGCCAGGAATATTAGTATATTGTGTCATTTATTTGCTCAAATTCAATTTTTAAGCCATTTTCCTCTTAAATGTATTGCTGTCTAATCATATTCAAAAATGACTGTTTCAAAGATAGCCTCATGTATTGAGAGGCTAAAAATTCAGGGATATGTTTAAGAATCAAGCTACGCACTTAGACAATAGGCTTACCTAAAAAGGCTTTCAAAAAGATCTGAAATTTTCCCTTTCACTGTTTTGCCACAGAAAAAGCAGGGAGCTAAAGATGATTTGTTGAGCAGCAAGGTCAACCTATTTGGCAGCAGAATGGATCAGAAACAAAGCTTTGATTTAGAACACCTGAATACACTGCAAAGGTTCTCAGATATGTAAGTGATGCAGGAGTCAAGAGGAGTTTGCATGAGGTTTGAAGTAATCAAGCATTATCAAGGTTGCTTTTCCTTTGCATTTTTAAAATAAGATTTGAGTGTTCCCATTTCTATCAACTCAGAAGGAGACTATTATATCTGAATGGCAGTAGTGTAACACATTAGACAGAACTTGAGACATACTTCAATGAAGATTGAGTTGGTATTATGAGACTTGAATCACAAATGAACAGGAATCACTCTGATATTAAAAGCTCACACTTTCAAAGTAAAGTGCACAATGAAAACTCCATTATGGGTTTCTCAAAAAGCGACACGACTCAAGAACTAAATAAAGGAATGAACAATTGAATAAATAAATACATATTGAGCCATGAAAAATATATTTTAAATATATTAGTATATTTTGGTGATACCATTTGCATTTTTTTTGGGTCCAGATGGTCATCCTAATATTAAGTGTGAATTGAGAAGAAATTCCAAATATATAAATGATTTCTGCAATGAAAGTGTAACTATTGTGCTGCTTCTATTTTTTCTTTCTTATTTTTTTCTTATACAAAACAACATTATACATAGAATTAAAAAAAAAAAACTGAAATTTTATTGCCACTGCCTTGACCTCATATATGTATTTATAAAAGCATACGTTCTTATTGGTAGGTCTTTTTGGACATTAATGTGTGTAGTTTCATCCTTGTTTCTCTTGGATTTTTCGTTTGTAAGTACCCTTCTCTCTTCCATCACACAGACCCTATAAACATACAATAATGAATCAATTTGATCATCTATTCCTCTTTATCCTTTCCTTGGGTTTCTTGCTGGTGAGAAAAATCACACATTGCTGAATGGTTCTACCCCTTTAACGTCTTTTAAAACATTACTTCCCTTGAGTCTTAATAGTAAACCAGTACTTCTTTCTTTTAATAGACTAACTGATTACCTTCTCTTTTACATCTTACTGGGCTTAGTATTCCTGTGAGAGTTAATTTTATGTGTCAATTTTGCTGGTCCAGGGTACCTAGATATTTGGTCAAATATTAATCTAGATGATTTAGTGAAGGTGTTTTTTTAAATGAGATTAACATTTACATTGGTGGACTTCGAGTAAAACAGGTTAGACAGGCTTCATTCAATTAGTTGGAGACCCTAATAAAACAGACATACTTCTTCTAAGCAAAAACGTATTCTGCCAGCATACTGCCTTCGGGTTTGGAACTCTCTCTGAGTTTCCAGCCTGCTGGCTTGCACTGCAGATCGGACCTGCTCCTTCACGATTACATGAGTCAGTTTCTTAAAATCTCCCACATATATCAGAAACTGACTCACGCAATTGTGGAGATACACACACACACACACACACACACACACACTGTTGACCATTGAACAACACAAGTTTGAAGTTCAGGGGTCCACTTATATGTGAAAAATTTCAATAAATACAGTCATCCTTCTGTATTGGTGGGTGCTATATCTGCAACCAAATGTGGATCAGAAATATACTATTCATGGCATATGAAACACACATTTTGTACCTGCAAGTTTCACAGGGCCCACTGCATGACTTGAGTATGCATGGATTGTGGTATCTCTGGGGATACTAGAACCATTTCCCTGTGGATACTGAGGGAGCACTATGTATCTATATCTCTTTAGATATGGATATATACACACATATTCTGTTTTTTTGGAGTATTTTGACTAATGTAAATTTGGTAGCAACAATGGCTCTAGAGGAACCGAATGTTAAGAATAAGTTTTCTTTACTGGTTTGGGGTTTCTGGAAGTGGCTCTTTAGTATGACCAGATTTAAATACACTATTGACTCTCTTTCCAGTAGTAAAGACAGCAGCAACAGTCTGTGGTGTGAAGCGGCAACAGAGATATTCAGAGTATCACTACTGGATTCTCCTAACCAAAGTCTTGCAAGAGGGAAGCATCTCATGCTCATAATATAATATTTTTGAACATTTTTGTCAAACTAATGATAATAAATAATCATTTAATGAATAAAATGGGCTGGTTGCCTCTAACGTTACTGAACAAAGTGAAGAAAGAAAATGATGAGCTCAGGGATTTGAATTCCCAGCTCAAGTACCACATAAGTCACCTGTCAGTTTCTCTGTCTGCCCTGAAAAATATCCTTATGTGTTGTAGCCACAGAGGTGAGATATTTGGGGAAAAAATCCTAGACTTTCATCTTGTGAGTGACTGAAATACAAGAAAAATTGAATTCCTAGCCTATGTGTCTGCTATTAAAGTGAGCAAAGTAATTGCAAAGAAATGGCACATTGAAAGTTGGAATAAGGATGTGTGGGAAGACCTTGATGAAGCTGGAGACACTACGGTCATAATTTCTGATAAGTCTTCTTCACTCCATCTTGGGAGATTAACCCTGCATTGCCCAAGGAAACTATAATGGCCTCACCCGATACTGTTGCCTTGCAATACTGCTGAGTCTTCCCAGGGCCCACTTCACCACTCTCTTTGATTCTAGTTGTGTAACTAGACCCAAGTCTTTGCATGGCCCTGAAGTTGAGGTGCAAGTGTAATCCATGAGGTGATGCATTAAATACCAAAAGAACTACTTGAGTTTTCTAATTTATCCAGACAGAAATCTGGGGAGTACATGTAGGAATCGATACATAGGGTATGAAATAATGGCAGAAGAAACACAAAGTTGGATTGGTGGAATTCATTGATAGGGCTCAATAAGCAGAGACTCTGTATTTAATATTGCAGCACAGGGAGTGAGAAATAACTTCAGTGTTTTGTTTGTTTGTCTGAAACATGGAGCTAAAGTGTGCCCACAGTAGATGAATGTGAAATGTCACTAACAATAGAAGACAAAACTCAAAGGCCTAGGGAGATTGGTAATGCTAGAATGGGTTTCTTATTTAATATCTATTTATCCACACTGGGAGGGTCTAGAGGATACACCTTTCACCACCACAGAATCAGTTTCTGAGGGGAGCCCCAGCATCCCGGTGATCAATCAGCTCTCTAGGTCAGAACTGACAGTGGGAACTGTTGCCACTGAATTGGCAATGTAAATGTAATGTAATGTAAATACAATAGGAATCACTGGATCCTGGATGACAGGGGCCTTGTGGTAGCAATCAATGGCCAAGGTAAGGCTGGCATGTTTACCAATAAACTGCAGTCAAAAGAGCAATCTGAAAGCTACGACTTGTGGGGATTTCTGGCATTGGCTAGGGGGTCATCCTGTTCATAAAAATGAACTATGTTGGAAGCCTATTAAGTTATTATTTGATCTGTATGAACAGAAAAGTTTTAGGTCAGGTACACAAAGTCTAACCTGAATCATAAAAACAGAGTCATTGCCCCTCAATCAGTTTCCAGACTTGCACCAGTTTATAGACCCAAAACCCCTTGAATGAGGGTGAGGCTGAGATCTCTTGAGGAAGGATCCCAATACACTTATAAAATTTATACTATTAATCTTTCTTTTTAATGTAAAAATTATTTTCATAGTTTTTTGGGGAACAGGTGGTAGTTGGTGACATGAGTAAGTTCTTTAGTGGTGATTTGTGAGATTTTGGTGCACTTATGACCCAAGCACTATACACTGAACCCAATTCGTAGCCTTTTATCCCTCACCCCCTTCCCATCCTTTCCCCTATCCCCAAGGGACCTATCACTTTGTATCAGGGTGACTGTACTTTGGGGAAAAGGAAATAATCAGACCTTTGAGGGACATTAGCTCTGAACGAGCATAAATTCTGAGACCCAAATTGTCACTGGGCCTACCAGTTAGCATAAAGACTTGTGGAAGTCAGTGGACCAATGAAGTTCAGCTTGGGTCCATCTCAGTGGAGCCAGTGGCTCCCCAACCCATTCTGTGATTACTTCCATAGTTCCAGAATGGATATTTGTATACTCAGCAGCTGGCAGAATCCCCACACTGGTTCCCTGACCTGGAAGTGAGGACTGGAATTGAGGGAAAGTCCAAGGGGACGCCACTAGAACTCCTTCTAGACAGAACAATCATAAAGCCAAGCAGCATGACATTCTTGGAGGAACTGCTGAGATTAGTGCCATTACCAAAGATGAAACATGCAGGGTGTTGATTCCCAACTCATCCTTATTCTACTCTCCTATTCAGTCTGTGACTCACACAGATGGATCTTGGGCATGACAGTGGATTATCAGAAGCTTAGCCAGGTGGTGACTCCAACTGCAGCTGTTTTGCCAGATGTGGTTTCATTGCTTGAGAATCGGCACATCCCCTGGTACCTGGCATGAAGCTTTTGATAATAGCACATAAATTTTCTCCATTCCTGTTGGTAAAGACCACCATTAGCAGTTTGCTTCTGGCTGGCAAGATCAGCAATACAACTTCATGGCTCTACCTCATGGGTGTATTAACTCTTTAGTCCTATGTCATAATTCATTTCACAAGGATCTTGGTTATGTTTTCCTTTACAAGATATCACACAGGTCCATTACATGGACACATTATGCTGCTTGGATCTATTGAGCAAGAAGCAGCAACTACTCTACATGTGTTTGATAAAACATTTATTTACACAGGGTGCGGGATATAAATCTGACAAAAATGTATTGTTGTCTACCTCAGTGAAATTTGTGGGAGCCTAGTAGTATGGAATATGTTGAGATATCCCTGAAAAGGTGAAGCACAAGTTGTTGCATGTGGTCCCTCCTACAACCTGACAAAAGAGGCACAACATTTAGTAGATCCTTTTGGATTTTGGAGGTAACATACTTTGCATTTGGGTACATTACTCTGGCCCATTTACTGAGTGATGTGAAATGCTGCTAGTTTTGAGTGGGGAACAGAACAAAAATAAGGCTCTGAGATAGATGCAGGCTGCTATGTAGATTGTTCTGCTATTTAGGCTATATGATCCAGCAGGTCCAGTGGGGGACAGTTGTAGAAGTGTCAGTAGTAGGTAGGGATGCTGTATGGCATCTTTGGTTGGTCTCATTTGATGAATTACAGCACAGGCCCTTAGGATTTGGGGACAAAGCCGTGCCTCTTCTGTGGATATCTTCATAGGATATGAAGTATCCTTGAAAAGATACTCTCCTTTTTAGAAACCATGACAACTGACCGGGTGCGGTGGCTTAGGCCTGTAATCCCAGCACTTTGGGAGTCTGAGGCGGGCAGATCACTCGGTCAGGAGTTCCAGACCAGCCTGACCAACATAGAAAAACCCCATCTCTATTAAAAATACAAAATTAGCCCAGTGTGGTGGCGGGCGCCTGTAGTCCTAGCTACTCAGGAGGCTGAAGCAGGAGAATGGCTTGAATCCGGGAGGCGGAGGTTGCAGTGAGCCGAGATCACACCACTGCACTCAAGCTTGGGTGACAGAGTGAGACTCTGTCTCAAAATCAATCAATCAATCAATCAATAAAAAAATAGAAAAAGAAAAAAGAAACAATGACAACCTGCTACTGGGCCTTAGTGAGAACTGAACACTGAAATCATGTCACACCAACTTCCTATGTGATCTGAGCAGCTTATTATGAACCATGTGCTACTTGACCCAGCAACCATAAAGTTAGGTGAGCACAGCACTACCCCATCATCAAATGACAGTGACATATAGAAGATCAGGCCTCAACAGGCCCTTGACGCACAAGTAACTGACATGAAGAAGAGACCCAAATGCCTCCATTCCTGCCACACTCTCTTCTCTTTCCAAGCCTGTACCTATGGCCTCATCACGTGCTCCCTATCAGCTGAGAGAGAAAGAGAAGACTTGGGCCTGATTTATGGATGGTTCTTCAAGATAAGCAAGCACCACCTGAAATCGACAGCTGCAGTGTTATAGGCTCTCTGGGATGCTCTCTGAAAGACAGCGGTGACTGCAAATCCTCTCAGAGGACAGAAATTTGAGCAGTGTACCTGGTTTTTTATTTTGCATAGAATTAGAAATGGGCAAACATGAGATTATATATCAGTTCATGGGCTGTGGCCAAGGAGTTGGCTGAATGGCCAGGGACTTGGAAAGGACATGACTGGAACATTAATGACAAAGAGTTCTGGGGAAGAGGTTAGGGATGGAGCCCTCTGAATGTGCCAAAAAATGTGAAGATATTTGTGTCCTATGGGAATGTTTACAAAAAGGTAACATCAGCAGAGGAAGATATTAATCATCAAATGGATATGATAACCCATTCTGTGCATACCTGTCAGTCTCTTCCAGCAGCTACTCCTGTCATCACTCAATGTGCTCATAAATAAAGGGGCCACAGTGGCACGAGACCAACAACACACAGATTTCCACTCACCAAAGCTGACCTGGCTATAGCCACTGCCCAGGGCCTAACATTTCAGCAGCAGAGACCAACAGTAAATCCCCAATATGGCCCCATTCCCCAAGGAAATGAGCCAGCAACCTGGTGACAGGTTGATTATACTTCACCACTTTCATCATGGAAGGAGCAGCATTTTGTTCTTACTGGAATAAACACTCTGGATGCAGATTTTCCTTCCAAGCATATAATGCTTCTGCCAAAACTACCATCTGTGGACCTACAGAATGCCTTATCTACCATCCTGATCTTCCACACAGCACTGCTTCTGATGATGACACTCCACAGCAAATCAAGTACAATAATGAACCCATGCTCATGGAATTCACTGGTTTTACCATGTTTCCCACCAGTCCAAAGCAGCTGGCTTGAAGGAAAGGTGAAATGGCCTTGTGAAGGCTCAGTTACAGTGCCAGATAGGTGGCAATCCCTTGCAGGGCTGGGGCAAGGGTCTCTAGGAGGCTATAAATGCTCTGAATCAGCATCCAATATATGGCACTATTCCTTCCATAGCCAAAATCAATCTCAAGCCAGAAGTGACTGGTCTGGAATTATGAAGTAGAAATGAATGTGATACCACTATTACTCCTGGTGACATATTAGCAAAAATTTTGCTTCTTGACCCTATGGACTTATGCTATGCAGGTCTAGAGGTCTTAATTCCAGAAGGAAGAATGTTTCCACCAGGACACAAAATAATAGTTCCATTCAACTGGAAGTTGAGACTGCCACTCAGCCTCTTTGAGTTCCTCATTCCCCCTAAATCAAGAGCAAGGAGGGAAATTACTGTGCTGTACAGGGTGATTGATCTTGAGTACCAATGGGAAATTGGATTGACCCTCCACAATGGATGCAATATTGGATATTTCTTAGGGCGCCTCTTATATTACCTTGCCCTGTGATTAAAGTCAATGGAAAACCACAACAAACCAATCTAGGCAGAACTAGTAATGGTCTAGACCATACCCTTTAGAAATTAAGGTTGTGTCACCCCCAAAGGTAAAGAGCCACTACCAGCTGAGTTGCTTGCTGATAGCAAAGGTAATACAAAATGGGTAATGGAAAAAGGCAGTTATAAATACAAGCTATGATACATGACCAGTTATGGAAATGAGGGCTATAATCATTACAAGTACTTCTTCCTTGTCTTATTATAAATATGATATATTTAATATCCTTTTTCTTCCCTCTCCTATCCCCTTATCATGTAACACAAAATGTATTGACTTTATATCACAGTATTTAAGTATTGTTAATTTTACATCAAGTTGCGGAACATCAAGATGAGCAAACCCAAGGACTTTACATTCTTTTCTGAGAAAAACGTTTGTGTATTTTTGGTTGCATGCAAGACAGTTATATCCTGTTAGAAGTATGAGCTTGTTATTATCTCTGTTTGGAGATTAAACATAGTTTAAGGAGATGTGGACGGGTGCCAAGTTGACAAAGAGTGGACTTATAATGGTGGGATATTTGATCAAACATGATCACTGATGTTTCTGTGTTCTTTGGGTGACATTAATATTTACATTTGTGAACTTTGAGTAAAACAGATTAGCCTCCATTATGTGGGTGGGACACATCTAATCAGTTGAAGGCCTTAACAAAACAAAGACTGATGTCACCTGAGCAAGAAGGAGTTCTTCCAGCAGACTGTCTTCAGGCTCAGAATGGCGCTCTTCCCCAGGTCATCCCATTAGAGGCCCTACTGCAGATTTTGAACTTGCACCTATACAATTGCATGAACCAATGTTTTAAAAATGATTTTTTGTTCCATATGAATTTTCCCATAGTTTTTTTTTTTTTTCTTTCTAATTCTGTGAAGAATGTCAATGGTATCTTGATGAGAATGGAATTGAATCTACAAATTACATTGGGCAACCATCAAAAGAAACAAGATCATGTCCTTTGCAGGGACATGGAAGGAGTTAGAAGCCATTATCCTCAGCAAACTAATGCAGGAACAGAAAACCAAACATGGCATGTTCTCATTTATAAGATGGAGCTGAACAATGAGAACACATGGACACAGGGAGGGGAGCAACACGGACTGCAGCCTGTCAGGAGTGCAGGGGGAGGGAGAGCATCATGAGAAATAGCTAATGCATTCAGGCCTTAATACCTAGGTGATGGGTTGATAGGTGCAGCAAACCACCATGGCACACGTTAACCTATGTTAACAAACATGCAGGTCCTGCACATGTATCCTGGCATTGAAAATTAAATTAAATTTAAAAAAGTAATAAAATTATTTGCATAAAACTAAAAATAAATAAATAATGTTTTCTTTTTTCAATTTATATACATGTCTTGTTGGTTCTGCTTCTCTGGAGAATCCTAACTAAATAATACACCTGTAGGATTAAGCTGAGGAACAGGGCATTCCTCAGTCTCTTTCATCTATGCTTTTGAAATATCACCCATGAGCTGTACACATCTCTGTTTTCTGTCTTTATGCTTTAGACAAAACCATTAAAACTATTTTGACAAAAGTCACCTCTGGATCTCTAGTTACCAAAACCAATGGAACCTTTTAAGTCATTATGTAATTTGGCCTGTGGAGTTCAACATTTGTTGTCTTCCTTATTTTTAAAACTTTTTCCTGGTTTATCTTCCATGACACTATCTAATGCTTGCCTTTTGGCTCTACTAATTAGATCTATCTAATTTTGTTAATCTGCTTTGCAAATAAACATCAGGGTTCTCCATCATTCTGAGCGAACTATCCCAAGGACAGAAAACCAAACACCGCATGTTCTCGCTTATAGGTGGGAATTGAACAATGAGATCACCTGGACACAGGGCGGGGAACATCACACACCGGGGCCTGTCATGGGGTGGGGAGAGTGGGGAGGGATAGCATTAGGAGATGTACCTAATGTAAATGACAAGTGTATACATATGTAACAAACATGTATACATATGTACACATTATGCACATATACTCTAGAACTTAAACTATAATAAATTTTTTTAAAAAAAATCAGGGTTCTCTTACATTATCTGTAATTTTCCCTAGAGTATATTAACCACTTATGATTTTAACTACCATTTGTATTCCGATCACTTTTTTGTGAACACTAGATTAATGTATGTAAATATCTATGATATACTTCACCTGTGTACTTCTAAGTAACTAAGGGCATAGGATATCCAACACCAATTATTTTATTTCTTACTTGAGTCCCAAATCTACAAGGGATACTAATAAAACAGAAGTCAGAAATCTGTGTCATTTTTTATTCTTCCCTTTCTTTAATTCTCTGTATGCAATTATCCACTAATTTCTGCAGATTTTGCCTTCACAATATTTCTCTAATTTGTCTCATCCTTTACATTGCCATGATCAATGAATCTTGAAGTTTTTCATTATCTCTTCACCTTTCAAATATTCAACTCTAATTTCTCATTTCCTTCATTATACTTCCTCCTCACGCCCATTGTAACTTTCTCCTGCAGATGCTCTCCCTATCTCTATACCTCTTCCCCTGTCTTCAACGCATCTTTTAATTGGCTGTCTGATGGGTCATTCCAGAATTGCAATTCCATTAGTATTAATCTCCAAACAAGGCACTTTATGGGTCTTTACACTTTTAAGAACGAATACTACTCATCTGGGTATGAGAATTGAACCTTTCCACACTTCCTGTATTTATTCACTCTAAGTAATTGGTTTTACACTCTGACTATCTGACTATACTGAAATATGTCTACCTAGGCTCACCGTGAAGTTTCAAGCCTCAGGGCTTACAAAAACTTTTCCCCATACTACCACTTCTAGAAAAATCAAATCATCCTTCAAGACTCATCTCAGGTGCTTCCTCATTTGTGATGATTTTCTAGAATTCCTCCATCTTCTGGATGGAGCCATAGACATTTCCTAATAGTGTTTCATTATAGCACTTTTAATACAGTATTGAAATGATTGTTAGCACTTAAGAGCCTGGAAGGATAATAAACCATGATATTTTCTGGTGCGATGGAGCTAGACCACCTGGTTGACATGTTAGCTTAAGCATCCACTGGGTGTTGAGATATGGGGAAGTCATTTAACTTTTCGGTGCCTCAGTTTTCTGATATGTAAAATAGCACTAATAAGAAGATCAGTCATAGTGCTGTTTTGCAGATATGTAAGTATATGTCTGTAAAGCAATTAAAATGGTGCCCAAAGGAAGCACTCAATAAAGCTTAACTTTTATAATTGTAATCTAGAGACCTCACAGTAACATTTATTCCTACAGGCTTAATACTGTCTCATGTTGTAATGCATTGTTCATCAAAAGTAGGTTAAATAAATGGATGTCTCTGAAACTAGGGTTTATATATGTTTTACATTTTTATTTTTTGCCCTTTTAAACAGTTTAGATTTAAGAATTGCTGCTAACTGTGATTCACCTGAAATGACAACTCAGTTTCTTAAATTAATTCTTCGGGGATAAAATAGGCAGCATTTCCTGGATACATAACTTGGAGGCTATGAAAAAACTTACTACCACACAGATATAGGCTTGCAATTATCCATGTTGGTATAAGCATAAATCATGTTGGTGTGTGTATGCACACTTGTGCACATGTATATGTATGTCTGTAATAATGCAAGTGTTTTGCTTGTGGTTAGTTTGAACAACTGGTAACATATGAAGTACAAATTTTTGCAGATAAAGTTAATTTCTTTCTTACTGTACAGTATGAAAACTTATACTTATCTAGGTAATGTATTAAATTCACAATATGTATTTGAGGAAAGCTTTACCTCTGTATACCCTTGTGATTTATTTGTATAGAAAGCAAAGTAACATTTGTTACAAGTAATAGCACAGTTTGTGCTTTCTTGCAAGGATATCAACATGAACATCTGATTCTTTAAATACAATGATTGTTGAAGATAATGTTACCTAAGTCACTCAGTTGCCTCTACAAATTTCTACATGAATACATTATTTTAGATTTGAATGTAAGAAAACCAATTGGTCCCTAAAAATGTGTAGTTGACAATGGGAACTACATGAATTAATGATTTTCATATATGCTCTTTCTACCAAGAACCAGAAAGTCATATTTGAGGCCAAAGATAGTACAGTTGATCTTAGAACAAGCTAAGTTTGAACTGCATAGGTTTACTTTATGTGGATTTTCTACCACTTTTGTCACCTCTGAGACAGCGAGAACAACCTTCTTCTCTTCTTCTTCCTCCTCGGCCTATGCAATGTGAAGATGATGAGGATAAAAAAAAACCTTTATGATGATCCACTTCCATTTAATGAATAGTAAATGTATTTGACTTCCTTGTGATTTTCTTAATGACATTTTCTTTTCTCTAGATTACTTTATTGTAAGAATATAGTCTATAATACATATCTACATATATAAACATAATATGTTTATGTTATATGTATTCTAGCATATAATTATGTTTTAATTGACTAGGCTATCAGTAAAGCTTCAGATCAACTGCAGGCTATGAGTAGTTAAGTTTTGGGGGAGTCAAAAGTTGCACTTGGATTTTCAACTGTGCTAGGGAGAAGTCAGTTCTCCTAACCCCCAAGTTGTCCAACGGTGAACTGTAGACAACTAACAATTTTCCTAGGCATTTTTGCATTAGCCCTTTTCCTTAGCTCTGAGTTCCATATTGTTCATAATACTTTCCTTTTCTATGAGTAATCTCAAAGTCTTTCTGGAATGAGTGGAATATAAATACATTCATATGTTTATACATACATATATAATGGATTAAATTGGTCTCCATGTTATCATATTTCTATTCTCAAATCTAGAAGCATCAAGACAGAGTTAATTAAAATTTAATTAGTTTCCTGGTGGAAAAGAAATCTTGGCATCCGCTCTTTCATCTGCATTAGAAATATATACTGCTTGAGAACCACGGGTGTTCATTGCCCGTTACCAATGTGGAGCCATGTACCAGTGGAAATAATGCTGTTTAAATGTAATGATAGGTTAGATGTTAGACTTACTCCTTTTTAATTATATTTATAAATACTAGCTCCTCTTTTAAATAAACTGGATGAATTCTACACTGTTGTAGCAATTATTAAAGTGGAATTTCAGCGTATCAAGCAAAAACTTGCATATACAATCCCATGAACCGTTTGAGGAGGTGAAATACTAACACTCTCTAGGTTCAAATAAAAGTCAGTTTTTTTTTTTTAACCTAATTTCAACTTTATTACCTCCAATTCTGGAAATTGAGGTCTATGGATCTTCTCTAATCAAAAACAGAGAATTTGTCAGGAATCTCAATATGACGCCTAGCTTCTGTCATAAACAGAGTTGGGATAACTGGCATCTATCTTGCAGAGTTTTAGACTATGTTACCCTTCCCTTTGTCTTGGATTTCAAAATTCCATTCTTACATTAAATTAAATAAAATGAAACAAGTGTAGGAGGACCACATGAAATTATCTTACAATATAGAAATGTTAGTGATTTTTATATTCCACGGTCATATTTGAGGAATTATGCAAGCAGAAGCTTTATGCAGTAACTTCTGGGGACTTCCATAGTCTGGAGTGACTTCCTCAAAATTTTCCAAGACTTTTTGTGTGACTAGGGCTATCTGTGGACAGCAATATGATCAGAGAAGGGCATTCTGGTCTAGGCTGGAACTGTTTGGGTCTCAGTGTCTAATTATCATTTGGGGCTCACTTTGACATTCTACTCAACCTACAGGTTCATAAGTGCCCTGTGGATCTTTAAGGATTGCACCGTGGGGTTGTCGCAGTGCCAACTGAACAGCCCCTGACTCCTGGTGGGCAGCCTGTAAAGGAGATAGTTCACAGTTCTTGCTTAATGGCAGTGTGTGTGTGTGTGTGTGTGTGTGTGTGTGTGTGTGTCTGTCTATGTGTGTGTGTCTGTGTGTATTTGTAAGATCATTGAGATTGTACTACTAGAATGGTACTTACGGACTGATTTGATTTGGGGTTACTCAATTTTTAAACATAGATGGGTGCCCTGCAAAAATCATTTGCCTGGGGCTACATATGTCTTAGTGGAAACTCTGGTTATATGTCCCTTTCAACAAAGATTCTATTTAAAGACCTTTTCCACTATATCATTTAATATCCTTTAAATACATTTCCACAAGGCAATTTATTTTAAATGTGGTAGAAATAATTCAGATCTTAAATGACTATTCTTCCTTTGACCTAATATTGGAATCATAGAACCTGTTATATATGTATCTTTAGCTTATGTTTTTAGAAAGCTCAAAGGATTTGCTGCTCAAGAGTCGTGATCTTCTATATCCATTTCCAAACACTCTTCCTATTATGGTTTTCCATTTGTGACTTTGGATTTATTTTAAACTCTCCTCAGATATCTATTTTTTTTTTTTGTAATTAAAACCCATGGCAATATCTTTTACAAAATTTGAAAAGAATTAACAAAATCAAAATAAAATATATTACGTATTTCTGGGGGAAATTT
This sequence comes from Colobus angolensis palliatus, assembly GCF_000951035.1. NCBI lineage: Eukaryota > Metazoa > Chordata > Mammalia > Primates > Cercopithecidae > Colobus > Colobus angolensis. Next base: position 9,053,341 of record NW_012113919.1, on the reverse strand, counting down.
TTTTGTATGTGATGGACAAGTCACACTGTTCTAGACATGGGTGAAAAAAATTTTATAAAACAAAAATAAGTAGTAGAACATAACTGTCCTGAAACAGACGGTTGCCACCAAGTATTTTGTGAAAAAAATTAAATTTCCATAAAGTTGCCATAAGATTTTTAAATTGTATGCTCTGTTGATGCGTACATATTTGGGTTCCAAAATTTATTACTTCAGCCATAAACACATTTATAAATATCTGCTAAACATATAGAAATTATTTATAAAGCTTTAGCAAGCCAAATCAAATACTTCAGAACCACAATCCAAATGGCATGTCACATTTGAATGGGAAAGAAGAAGAAATACATCCTTGTCATTAAAGAACACCAAGATCAGTTTAGATTATTTTTGCCTGGTGATTCTTCTGTGTCTCTTATTGCTAAACATCTCCAATTTGGCTGTGAGCAATAAAAATGATAAACTATACTGATACTATAGTTCTAACTACGGTTACAATTACGCTTAATAACATTTTCATATTTTAACTTCATGTCTTCAACAAAGAATGTTAAAAATTGAACCAAACATATATTATTTTTCATTAAAATAATCAGGAATAATTAAAGCAAAGAGGGTTTAAATGATATTTTGAAGCTTACCCGGGCCATTGAGTCAGGAAGATAAACCAGGTCTCTTGGATTTCAATTCCAGTGTTCTAGTCACTGGTTTGTTCAACTCCTGTGCAAAACATCCATACAAAATACACAATGCATATTCCCCCTTCCTATCAAGTGGTTGTCAAAAGAAATAGGCCATTACCTTTCCCACATACTGAGGCTCGGAGCCCATGTATTCTTCCAGCACAAAAAATTGATTCCATACCCAGCCACGTTTAACACGTTGGAAATGTGACCGTTGTCCTGGCAGATGGATAACATTTTCTCTTGGCTCTGTGGCTAAAGTCTGCTGTGGCTGCGGTTGTAGTGGTGTTAGGAGACCTCCATCAAACAGAACCCAGAGAAGCAGGGATAAACAGTTCCTTGTAAGCATTGGCAAAGGCTTTCCTACAGCAGAGTAATAAAAACTCCAAAACTTAACGTAGAATTGTGGAATCCAGGTTTGAGGTGTCTGTGGCCTCCACCACTTAGCTTCTTGTTTTATTGCAGAAATGATAATGCAGGCATTAATCCTTTTGATGAAAAGGCTTCTGCTGTATTATATTCCATCTAAAGGGACCTATGAAGTAGATTAACAAATATACATTAAATTAATAATATTGCATGATGATATTCATTACAACTCTCACTATATCTGCCAACATTTAAGGAAACCGAGAAGAAAGACTATAAAAGAATTATATTAGTAAATGGTCACCGCTATTCACCATTTTAACTTGCATAAATTGTCTGAGTTTTTTTTTTTTTTTTTGAGACGGAGTCTCGCTCTGTCGCCCAGGCTGGAGTGCAGTGGCCGGATCTCGGCTCACTGCAAGCTCCGCCTCCCGGGTTTACGCCATTCTCCTGCCTCAGCCTCCCGAGTAGCTGGGACTACAGGCGCCCACCACCTCGCCCGGCTAGTTTTTTGTATTTTTTTAGTAGAGACGGGGTTTCACCATGTTAGCCAGGATGGTCTCGATCTCCTGACCTTGTGATCCGCACGTCTCGGCCTCCCAAAGTGCTGGGATTACAGGCTTAAGCCACCGCGCCCAGCCAATTGTCTGAGTTTTTTACAGACGTGAGAAAATATTAGTCACAAGGAAGCAAAAGTTGCATTATAAACAGAAATGATATTTTCAAAAAATTGGCAAAACATGTTAAGGAGAAAAATACAGATCGCTATTTTAAAGTGAGCTATTAAGTTAGAGTAGGATCTTGCAACTTCAGCATTATTGACATCTTAGGGTTGATAATTTATTATTGCTGGGAAGCTATTTTGTGCAATTTAAGATTTCTAGTAGCACCTTTTTCTTCTATTTAATAGATGACAGTAGCACCCCTTCCCATACCTTTTTCTTCTATTTAATAGATGACAGTAGCACCCCTTCCCATATCTGGTTTGTAAGAAGAAAAAAATATCTCCAGACATTGCCACATATCCCCTAGGGGATCAAAAAAATGCCAAAATTAAGAACCACAATGTAGAGAATAAAGAAAACACAATTTTTTAAAAAGCAAAAAGCCCCTGAAGTTAGAGAATAGAAAGATACAGATGATCTAAAGAACAGATAAATGATTAAATGTAAAATTGAATGATCTTACTAAAATGTAAATGATGGATACGATGTTATAAGTCTTTATAAATTTAAATTTTCTTAAAAAATGTTTCTCTAACCTGGATATACCAGAAACCTTGACAATGTGAGTATTACTTTATAGATGTTGTGTAGCTCAGAGAAAAGCTGGATCCCTAGCAGAAGCACAACTTTTACTCTGCATTTAGGTAAAATGACTTTTGAGCTTTCTCTTATAACAGACGTTTTTAAATTCACTTATCTAATATTCATTGAGTGTCTATAATACACTGTCTTTAATTATGTGGTAGATAAGAAAACAGACACAATCTTTGCCTCTCTAAAATCACAAACAGAAAATAAACAGTCAAATAAATAACTGAGGGCAAATTATGCTGATGGGGGCAAAAAAAAAAAAAAGCAAACAAGAATATCCTGAGGGTAAAACCCAAGTTGGCCAAAGCCTGTGGTAGGTGATAATTGCACTGAGGTCTAAAGGAATAAAAGCATTCCTGTATTTTCTAAGCAGTCATGATGAAATGTGGCTCTAGCACCAGGGTGATTTTATGCATTTGGCACTAGGGTCACAGTGCTTTGAGCCTGTAAGGTTGCTAAGGGCCAAAAATGTTGGAGGCCAGAAAATATATATAATGCTTCCAAAAAAAGAGAACTAAAATCAAAATCAATGCGTGTTTAATTGTCTATAAAACATGGCGTTTTTGTCAACTAGTCAGCTGCAATTCAGATCAATGTGTATTCACTTATGTGTAATGTAATAAAAATGTTTAATGAGTTCTTCATAAATATTGAAATTTAAATATTAAATGTGGAAGTAGTAATTCACCATACTTGAGATAAGATGTGAAATGGGGAATGTCAGAAAAGTATTTTACAGGGCAAACCTAAAAAATAAAAATAAAAACAAAAGCGGATATAATTTTTTCTTCTTTATAAGAGTGTAACTGTAACTGTTAGATATTGACAAAAGCATACTTTGTCTTTTTTTTTGATCTTTTCATTTTGACAAAATAATATTTATAAAAATTTAAGTTAGATCTGCCTTGTCCAATATGGAAACCACTAGTCATATGTGCCTTTTTAGTTAAAATTTGGCAGTTTGGGATCATGATGTGCTCTACTTTTAAATTATATGTTGAATTTCAAAGACAGTACAAAGAAAAAGAAGGTATCATATCTGTTTTTATTACTTGACATGATGGTATTTTGGATATATAAGGATAAATAAATACACATTATTAAAATTAATTTTGCTTATTTATCTGTTTTTATTTATTTTTTTAAGATGGAGTCTTGCTCTGTCTCCCAGGCTGGAGTGCAGTGGTGTAATCTCGGTTCACTGTAATCTCCGCCTCCCGGGTTCAAGAGATTCTTCTGCCTCAGTCTCCTGAGTAGCTGGGACTATAGGTGTGTGACACCAGATCCAGCTAATTTTTTGTATTTTTAAAAGTAGAGACGGTGTTTCACCATGTTGGCCAGTATGATCTCCATCTCCTGACCTCAGGATCTGCCTGCCTCAGCCTCCCAAAGTGCCAGGATTACAGGTGTGAGCCACCTCGCCTGGCCTCTTTCCAATTTTTCAATATGTTTATGGGCAAATTAAAATTTGATATGCAACTCACATTTACATTTTGAATTATTTTCCATTGGACAGCACTGATTTAGAAAATACAGTCTGAATCACCAAGTGTGATTTCTATTTAAGCAATTTATTCTTAACATTCAAAGTAAACTATCTAACATGAACTGCATCATATTTGTGGTAAAAATACATTAGAAAGTAAGAGAACATTTTGCATGTATTTCAATAACGTGTAAGCAGGGTAATGTAAGTTTGTTTTCTCATGTGTTTTTCAGTTTAAATTGCTAGGATTAACCTCTAAGGTGTTTTAATTTCTTGAATTTTTTGGTTTCTTCCATGTTTCATCCCATACTCATACCAATCCTATTCCAAGCACATCCGTTCAGATTGGGAGATAAATATAAGGAGCAAAGTGGGTGACAGAAACTCTGACTTCCCAAATCTATTCTAGAATATGCCATTAGGTTGTATTTCTGCCTTCCTGTTCTATTAAACCTTCTCTTTCACTATTTTGGGGATATGAGGTATTAACACTCAGACTTTAGAAAACACTGACATCTAAGGTCATCTCTCAAGACAAGTGTCTTTTCATTGTATATTAGAGATTTTTGAGGTTGGACATACGACTACATTCATCATCATTGTCTCCAGTCTGGTCCAAATTCTCCTTTTCCGTTAGAAGTCAAAGGTGTCTAAAACCTGAGTTGTGACTCCCTATCAGAGTAATCTTTTAGAAGTTTTCATCCACTCACATCACTTTCCGTCTGTCGGTTGTGCTAGAATATGTGTCTATAGTGTGGGGAAGTTAGTGAATAAGTGATTGGTAAGTAGAGAGAAATGTGAATTTAACATGCAAAGTGCAGTAGTCCCTGCTTATTTGTGAAGGATATATTCCAAAATGCCCAGGAGATGCCTGAAACCAAGGAGAGTACTGAAGCTGTTATCTGTCAATCAGAACACGTTTCTGTTTATGTCTTCCACCCACAAATTTTATACTTTTTACATTTTAACTAAGCACGTATCATGGGGCTGTAACTTTTGGAGTTTTGGGAGGTGGGACAGCAAAACTAGACATGATTTCTTTTTCATTCTTCACAGTTTCATGGAGAGGTTTATTCTTACCATAGCAACCTCAGCATATGATTTATTTTCTTTCCTTATTAAGTAGAGAACTTTCACTTTTTCACATAAAGGGCACACTTTACGGTTCCTCTTTGGCATATCCAAGTTGCCAGCATCACTACTTTTGTACTTTGGGGCCATTACTAACTAATCTAAGTCTTTCTTGAACATAAGCACTCAATACTGTGACAGTCAATCTGCTAACCAAGAAAGATAAGTGACCCATGGGCAGGGAGTGTCTACCACGTGAATCCACTGCACAAAAAGACAATACACATCGCAGGTGGAACAGAAGTACATGCTGCAAAATTTCATCATGCTACTCTAAATGGTGCACAGTTTAAACCTTATAAATTGTTTATTTCTGTAGGTTTCTATGTAATATTTTTGGACTGCAGTTTATCACTGGTTACTGAAACCATGAAAAATGATGTAGGATAAGGGGTGAACTACTGTGTGTTGTTTCACAAGCCAATTCACCAACACGTAAACAGTTTGCACCACGAAACAACAGCAGCTAAACGCAAACTATGGTAATAAAGCTGAAGTAAACTGGAGCCACAGAGGAGTGCAATGTAGAATATGATGCCCGTTTCCCTCAGGCCCACATTCTGTTCTTACTTTGGCTCTTGTCGGACACAAATTCTATCATACTGTGCCGTGCTTCTTCCAGATTTTTGTGCCTCTCTCTCAGAGTAGGCTGAACCTTACTTGTGTCCATGTTATCAAATTACCTTATTTTTGTAAGAATAGAATTTTATATTTACTAGGTATTTACTTAGCAATAGTTTATTTTTGCTGATATTTTCACTGGGATGGTGATTGCCGGCGGTGATTGCACAAGTTTTGGGGATCTGCACGTATCTTTTTTTCTCTATGAGCCCTGTTATTTTAACATGAATTTTGTAGAATGCAATGCTTTTAAAAAACTTGCATATCATACTTAGCAGAAACACTTGTAATTAAAACCATAAAACTTTCTCCTTGAACATATTAAAATCCAGAACTGTAACATGATATTTACAAATTTAACAAGGCCTGCATAATCGACCTCCGCATTCTCAACCCTTGCCATTCTCTTCCTTTCCTGAGTCCAAACTCCTTAGTTTTAATTCATATTAATAACAGTAATTAAAGTAATTTATATTAGAAGGGTACTCATGTGATTGCTTACTCTTTTCTGGGTGGAGTGGTGGGGTAAAGAGAAGCCAGAGAGGAGTAATGGTGCCTATTTCATCAGCCATTCTGTTCCTGGGGTCCACACTATTACCTGGCAAATGATAGGCACCAAGTACATCTTTGTTAAGTTTGAATGAATAATTCGTTGAATGGTAATAGCTAACCTTTATTGAAAACTTACAACGTTCTACATAGTGTTGTATGTTCTGTGCCTATATAATAGCCCTGTGAAGGAGGTGGTATTATTACATCCATTTGACGAAGAAATGGAGGAACAGAGATGCTAAATGACTTGACCATGATCTACATGGTAGTACATAGCAGGTAGGCTTGAATCTGGGCAGTCTGACTACAGAGCTCACACTCTTGGATCCTCTACTGTGTTGTCCCACTGTTAATAGATGTAAAAATACACAAAACCTCAGGGGTTTCCAATCCTAGCAAAACAAGGAATATGTACCTACAGACTTGAGTTTCAAGTTATTTTTCAAAACCTAAGCAGGTATTTCAATACTGGGCAGCTTAAGCTTTCAGACTCTTTTAGCTCTTTTGTAAAATTAGGACATTTAAGCTATCAGGTCAATACAGTTCCTTTGAAGTCCAGAGATCCAAGACTCCCAGCTTTCCACCCACAAGGACCTGGGAAGGACATAATTTTAGGCAGAGGCAGGAAATAATAGACAGGGTCAGTGTTTTCACAGGATTGCATAGTGACTGAAAATTCAGAAAGTGTTCCAACAGCCCAGCAAGGCACTAAACAGGTCACCAGGTTGAGTGATAAGAAGTAGCTGTTGTACAGAAAAGAGGGTTTGAGGGTTTCCAACTGTTCCAGGCAGCTCCTCCTAGTGAACTTGAACTGTGAATGTAGTCCTGGGGTCTGACAGATGAGATGACAGCCTGTTTGACCTACTCGACAATTCTAAATTTGAGAATTGCTTCTGACATTGATATTATTAAAAATAAATAAATTACTTAATAGAGTAATAAAAATATTGACTTTGGAACAAGATAGATCTGAAGTATCATTTTAAATGAAGGCACAACATAGTTTTATGCTACGTAACTATCTGTTGAGTAGCGTTTGAACTGTGGGGACACAATCAACGATGTTATTTTATTTGTGGAGCTGTATATAAATATGACTAAGTAAATAGTTTTTAATCTCATCCCTCAATGAGAACGTGTATGAGAGTGCATTTCCTAACTCCTGTCATTGTTTTATAATCCTAAAATCCATTTCAAGTCTGTATAACACTGCAGTCCTTTAGTGAACAGACGAACCAACATTATTTTCGGTACATGATGCTGCTCCCAGCAGATCCCAGACTCTGGCCACGGTTGTCAGCCAGGGAGCTTTTAAAGTGCTATATCACAACAAAAATAATGCAAGGAGATTGAAGGACTCCAGTTCTTAAGTGAAAGGGAAACAACTCCCCCAGGCATGAAACACAGGCTATATTACAGGGAAAAACTATATCAAGCCATCAACCTGGGTACACTTGCCCCAGCACCAATGGTGTTGTTATAAAAGCAAGAATAGAAAGCTTATTCTGTGGGGTCAGCACCTTATGGAAATATGTGAACCTTAAGGAAGACAGATTTGCTACAAAGGACATCACCAGAGGTACGTTTTATTCTATGTACCTGATTTTAGGCACCGTGATAAAATATTTATATTTGTCTATTCTTCCTCATCTTTTGCAGAGCCAGAGTGGTTTTTCAAAGACTTCTTAACTCTGATGATGACTCTCTGGAGCCCAACATCCCTTTTAGCAGGAGGGATTTTTTTTTTTTTTAAATGGTCATATATCAAAGCAGCAGATATTTAGTTGTGAAATACTTCCTGACAGTAACACTTCCTTTAAGTGTGCCTCCAAAGCTAAAAGATATACAAAGGCTGTGGTCTCCCTAGTTATTTATTTAAATGGGGTATGTTTGCTTCTAAGAATAATTCTTGAAAAAGGTCAAATATGTTCAATATAAATTACATTGAAAGGGTTCTCTTTGTCAGGGACAACTTATTAAGTTGAAAGATTTGTTAATTATTAAAAGGGGTTCTCTATTATGGGTAGCATAATACTAACTGCATACTGGAGAACTCTTTAATGGTGACTATGCTTGTGGTCTATTTTAAATTAATATTCCATGGAGTAATTTTTCAAGGGCACTTCTTAAAATTTAAAAGGAAAATAATACAACTTCCCCCACCTCCTCTTGTGAATAAATGACCCTTTAATTTGAAATAGTAATAAAAAATGATCCCCATTAAACAATATAAGGGGATGCTTTATTTTCCATGTTATATATATATATATATATATAATATATATGAAACAATGGCAGCATAACTTATGTAATCCAAAAATTATTAAAATGTCAAAAATATGCTTTATATTTTTTAACGTTATTCTTTACCTTGAAAACATTATTTTCTTTGACTTAACTTCATAAATTAAGCTTTCTGCTTCCTATGGTATGAAATGCATTATAATCAGTAAATATTTAAAGACTTCAAGCAAATCTGATAGTTTAAGAATATGACTCTCAGGAAAATTATTTGAAAGTTTCAACAGGCATTGTTATGCAAATTTTAAGCTTTGTTCAGGAAAACATGGTACTTTTTGAAAAGCCTTGGGAATAAGCATACATTCCTAATGCAGCTTTTTTGGTTCCAGTTAAACCTATCCGGAAAGGAAGTACGACTCTGTCTCTGGTATAGCAAACCCTTAACACTCACTCTTTTGTTTTATAAACTGCCTGCTGAGAGGCAGACATAGTAAACCAATCTCTGCTAATTCTTATGAGTAAAACAGAGGTGCCTGTAGGCGATTATTACTCAATGATCTTAATTTATGGAGTTCATTAATCCTGCCTCTCTAGCTTGTCCAGATTCTACTCTCTACTTCACAAGTATGTTAGGAAGCCAAAATATGCTATTTGAATTTTATTTATTTATTTATTTATTTATTTATTTATTTATTATTTTGAGACAGAGTCTCCCTTGGTTACCCAGGCTGGAGTGCAGTGGCGCGATCTCGTCTCACTGCAACCTCCGCCTCCCAGGTTTAAGCAATTCTTTGCCTCAGCCTCCTGAGTAGCTGGGATTACAGGTGTGCGCCAACAAGCCCCGCTATTTTTTTATTTTTTGATTTTTTAGTTTTTGCACTTTTAGTATCTTGACCAGGCTGGCCTTGAACTCCAGACCTTGTGATCCACCCACCGTGGCCTCCCAAAGTGCTGGGATTACAGGTGTGAGACACCACGACTGGCCCGAATTTTAACTGAAATGAAAATGGCTGCTACTGGTATCTCCTACAAGCCAAGGAAAAAAAAAAAAGAAACTCAACATGGGACAGTACTTTATGGCAAGGGACAGAATCTCTCTCTTTAAGGAGAAAAGAAATTCGACCGCATCTTTATTTTTGTGGTGCGATTTTAACTGTATTGTTTGAAAACCCTTGATAGTGTATTCTGAAATTGATCATTTGCCTCTGTGGTCTTTCTCCCAAAAATCTGCAACCCCATTCTAATCATAAGACAAGTCTCAATTGAGAGATTTCCTATAACATGCCTTACCAGTACTTCTTAAAATGGTGATAGTCGCTGAAAATAAGAAAAATCTGAGAAATTGTCAAAGCCAAGAGGAGTCTAAGCAGACGTGACAACTAAATGCAATGGAGGGGATCCTGGAATATAAAAATAATCATAGGTAATAACTAAAGAAAACTGAAGAAAATCTGGACTTTAGATAATAATAATGTATCAATATTGGTTATTCACCTGCAAGAAGTATACTATCCTAATATAAGATGTACGGAAGAGGGGAAACTGGGACTCAGTTATGGCTAAAATAAGGTACAACCTACTTTCTGTCAGACACTGAACGAATTTACCAGAAGTAATGTGACAAGATCAGGGAAAAAAGTCCTGGCGTGGTGGCTCAAGCCTGTAATCCCAACACTTTGGAGGGGCAAGGCAAGCAGATCACTTGAGGCCAGGAGTTCAAGAGCAGCCTGGCCAACATAGTGAAACCCTGTCTCTACTAAAAAATACAAAAATTTGCTGGGTGTGGTGGCACGCACTTGTAGTGCCAGCTACTTGGGAAGTTGAGGCAGGAGAATTGCGGGAACCCAGAAAGCAGAGGTTGCAGTGCACCGAGATCACGCCACTGCACTCCAGCCTGGGTGACAGAGTAAGACTGTCTCAAAAAAAAGAAAAAAAAAGAATGAGAAAGAATGAGAAAAAAAAAATTTGAGTCCTATTTAGACATTGCTTTGTGATGTATAGAAATCTTGCTAAAAATTCAAGGAGATCTCCATTTTGATTATTTAACAATGTGTAGAAGAAAGATACCTATGATGGAGAACACTGAATTTTCAAATTGCGTTCAAATTCTGTATCAACAATATAAGGGAAAATGCTCCTGCAGGGATAGATTGAAGGTTTCCAGGAAGCCCCCAACTGGGGATTGATGGCGAGCTGCTCAGAAAATCAGCTCAGAGTAAGTTTAAAGAAAATTCCAGTTGTAGTGATACCATCAAAATTGTCTGAAGGCACTTAGACTCTATCATACCCCTGTGTGGTCTTCCTGAATTCCCAATTTTATGTAGTTAATCAGGACTGAATAAAAAAAATGATGATAGGTGCATTCTGAGAGTGAAATTTAAAAGTAGGATGTAATGCTTCTGGAATGGCAGAGTAAGGAGTTATGCTGACATTCTACCCAGCAAAGCAGCAAGTTCACTGAGAAAATTAGTTAATAATTATCATTTAAAGTCTCTAGAAATGTTCTTAAGTGTATTCAGCAAACAAAATAACACTCATTGCCAGCTGTGTTTCTCATCCTTCTTGCCAGTCCTGAGTTGTAGAAACACCATTTCTAGTGGGTGTGGAGGAGAAAACCAAGACTTCCTTTTCCCCAGCCCCTCTCAGAGGATAAGAGATCTATTCCAGATCCACCATATCAAGCATACTGGGACTTCCTCTCCTTTCCTTTGGTCTCTTGTAGAGCAGAAGTTCCACATTCGTAGGGGTAAATGAGAAGACCAAGGGCTGCAATCCCTATCACCACCACCACCACCACCACCAATGCCCCCTTAAAGAGGGAAGGTACCCCTAGAGGGTATGAGGGTCCCAACACCCAGTTTTGTTGCATTGGTATAGGCATTCCTCTCAGGGGTAACAGAGGCCAAAAGGACAAAGGGCTCTACAGCTTTGTCTCAGGGGACATACTTTATTTGGACAGAGTGTAAACTCCTTATCTGATGTTGAAAGTAGTAAAAAGCCGGCAGGTTGCAATTATGAGGAAGTTGGTGGCTCTGTGATACATGCAAAGGGACAATCAAGAAGAGATCTCATGGGACCACGATCAACTCTGGGGATTGGTAAGGTAATTATACTTATTAAGCTTTACTTTCTTACTACCAATCACTGCATAGCATGAGGCAGATATGAAAATGTCCTCCAAGGTAAACACAAAACTTTTGATGTGGCAGGAGCCCCATCTGCACAAAGGACTTAAATGCAGCTTCATACCAAATACTAACTGAACAACATGCTACTCTGACTCAGACGCAGCAGTACAATGGTAAAAAGTAAAAATCGAACTGGCTAAAGGGTCTTAAGAATAGCCATTGACCAGCAGGCTGTTTACACTGACATTAGACAATATCATATGTGGCCATGATTAAAGATAGAAAACAGAAAAATTCTGAGCAGGCAGAGGCTGAAAACTGGGGGGGTAATAGATTTTGCGAAATGAGTTCATCCAATTCACTAAAGAGAAAAATGCCCAAGCAAACAACAACCCCCAGGAAGGGGACTGGTGGTTGAGTAACTAGAACTGTTAGAATATATTACTTATAAAGTCAATTTCCCACAATTTTAAGACATGCAAAGAAACAGAAAAATGGGATCCACACATCGGGGGAGAAAATCAGAGAAACTAGTCATTGAACCAGACAGTGGACTTGGAAAGCAAGGAGGTCAAAGTAACATTATAAACATCTTGAAATAACCAAATATAACCATGCATAAAAAATTAAAGGAAGGAAGATAGTTGATAATATCTCATCAAATAGAAAATGTTATTAAAAAGAGAATTTACTTTTTAAAAGCCATGTGGAAATTATAGAGATGAAAAATACAATAACAAAAATGAAAAAATTTACTAGAGGAGCTCAATCCTAGATTTGATCTGAGAGAAGAAATAACCAAGATTAAAATTTTACAATGTATCTTCTTCAACTACAATACAATTAAATTAAAAATCAACTATTGAAAAAAAGTTTTGGTACATTTGAGAACTACAGAAGAAAATATGAGAATTTCTGTAATTGGGGAAATTAAAAGATGAAAAAAGTCAAACAATGCAGTCTAAAATAACCAATTATTTAAAGAATAAAGTATAGGGAAATTAAAAAACACATTTGGAGATTAATTAAAATTAGAATAGAACATACAAATGTATATAATAAAGCAGTGCACATAGGTAGATTTATAACTGTAAGTGCCTATAATGTTTAAAAAAACTCAAATCAATAATTTAGCCACCCCATTAAGAAACAAGAAAAAGGCCAGGCACGGTGGCTCAAACCTGTAATCCCAGCACTTTGAGAGGCTGAGGGGTGGATCATGAGGTCAAGAGATCGAGACCATCCTGACTAACATGGTGAAACCTTGTCTCTACTTAAAAAAAAAAAAAAAAAATTGCCAGACGTGGTGGCCGGCGCCTGTAGTCCCAGCTACTCGGGAGGCTGAGCCAGGAGAATGGCATGAACCCGGGAGGCAGCGCTTGTGCAGTGAGCCGAGATCGCAGAGCCTAGATCGTGCCACTGCACTCCAGCGTGGGCAAAAAGAGCGAGACTCCGTCTCAAAAAAAAAAAAAAAAAAAAAACAAGAAAAATAGAAGGGCAAACTAAACTCAAAGCAATCAGAAGGAGTAAAGATAAAGACTAAAGTGGAAATTAATAATGTAAAGAATGAAAACTATAGGTAAAATTAACACACCAAATTGTTCCTTTGAAAGGATTAACAAAAATGACAAATGCTTAGTTATAATTCTTACAAAAAAGAATGAAATTACTAAAATCAGTAAAGAAGAAACATGATTATCAACCTTCTAACAATTAAAAAATGTACTATAACCAAGACTATGAACAACTTTATGCCAACAAATTAAACAACGTTGATGAAATGAATACATTTTTGGAAAGACGAAAATTAATAATGCTTCAAAGGTTTAAAAGCTCTGATTAGGACTACAACACATAAAGAGATCAAATTAGCAATTTCAAAAACTTCCCACAAAGAAAATTTCAGAACAAGATGTCTTCACGGTTGAATTCTACCAAACATTTCAAGAATAATTAATATAAAACCTCTGAAGACTAAAAAAAAAAAAAAAAGGAAGTTGAGGGAGCATATCCTGACTTATTCTGTGAGACCTTCAACATTACAATGCCAAAATCCAACCAACACTTGACAAGATAAACACACACACACACACACAAACACACACACACACCCCCTCCTGAAGACCAATATCCCCTATGAATGTAAATGTTAGAATTGTCAACACAGTTCTGGCACACCATCCAGCAAAATACGAAAGAGATTATGCACTATGACCAAATGGGATTTATCTTATTACTGAAATGTTGATTTAATGTCCAGCAAATATTTAATGTAATACCCATGCCAATAGAATAAAGAAGAAACAAAACAGAGGATCATGTCAATTACCTAGAACATGTATTTGACAATATTCAATATGTTTTATTAATAAAAACAATCAACAAAGTAGGAAGAAAAGGAAATACCCGCAAGCTGATAAAGATAATCTAACAAGTCTCCACCATTAATATTATGGTAATGGTAACAGACTGCACATTTTCTCTCCGAGAACACAAACAAGAAAGGAAGGTACACTCTCCCTGTGTCTTTACGACATTCTAATGGAGGTTTTATTAGGCAAATTAGAAAAGAAAAGAGGGGAAATTTACCAGACTAGAAAGGTGGAAAAAAATTTATCTCAACTTGCAGATGACATGATCTTTTACATTAAATATCCTAAAGTGTATATATATATATATATATATATCTTAGTAAATATTTTAAAGTATATACATATAGTTTAAGATGTGTGTGTGTGAAAAAGAGAGAGAGAAAGAAACAGAGAGAGTGTTAGAGGCCTGGCATCATACAAGATCAATATACAAAAATCAACTGTATTTCTATACACTGAAATGTCATTAAAATTGAATGTCATTAAAAATGGCACTGAAAATTAAATTGAGAAAATACTTTCACTTACAATAGCATGTGAGAGATAAAATATTTAGATCAAAATCTAACAAAAGAAGTGAAAAATGCATATGCTGAAAACCACAAACCATTGTTGCAAGAAATTAAAGAATGTCTATGTAACTGAGAGGGCATAAAATGTTCATAGATTGGAAAGTCAATATTATTAAGAAGACAATAACCCAAATTGATCCTTATGCAATTCCTATCAAAATTCAAGCCACAATAGTACAGCAATTGAAATGTTCATTCTAAAATTCATGTATAAATGAAAGGGACTCAGCAGAACATTAAAAACAGCCTTACACAAAAAAGTAAGTAATTTGGAGTACTCACACTTTTCACTTTTAAAGCTTAAAACACCACTGCAATAATCACGACAGTGTGGTACTGGCATAAGTATACACCTAGAAGTCACAGAACGGAATAGGGATCCTAAAATAAAAGGGTCCATCCTGAGTGAATTTTTGCATATGGTGGCAGTGAAGGATTAAATTCATCTTTTTTTATGCGGATATCCAATTGCCCCAGGACCATTGTATCTAATACTGCTTGTAGAGAATCAGTTGCCTAACAATAAGTTTATTTTAGGATCTCTGTTTTCACAGTAAATAATCCTGGGGCAAATAGATATCCACATGAAAATGATGACTTTCATCCTCTACTGCCACCATATGCAAAAATTCACTTAGGATGGATCATAGACCTTATTTAAGAGTTAATACTGTAAGATTCTTATACAAAAACAGAATAGGCAACTCAGTATGTTTAAAAATATATGACTTCAAAAGCCCAAGTGATGAAATAAAGATAAGCTGGACTTTAGGAAAATTACCAATTTCTTGCTTCAAAGAACACCAATATGGAAGTAAAAAGATAACCCACAGAATGCAAAAAAAGTATGTTCAAATTATTCACTTGACAAGAGACTTGTATCTCAATATATAAAGACCATTTATTATTCAATAATACAAAGATAACACAATCAATAAATGAGAGAGGGCTTGAATAGACATTTCTCCAAATCAGATACACACATGGACAATACGCCCATGAAAGGATTGTCAACACATTCATTAGTCACTAGGAAAATGCAAATCAAAAACCACAGTGGAGATGGCTATAATAAAAAAAAAAAAAAACAAAAAAAACAGTGACAAATGTTGAAGGAGGATGTGAAAAATCAGCACCCGTACACATTGCTGGTAAGAATGTAAAACGATGGAGCTTTTTTGGGTATTATTTTGGTAGTTCCTCAGAATGTTAAATATAGAGTTTATGAGATGATTCAGCAATTTCACTCTTAGGTATCTACCTAAGACTCATCCACACAAAAACCCATACACAGAACCTCCCAGCAGCATTATTAATGATAGCCAAACAGTGGAAACAAACTGCATAAAAACCAATAGGATTATTTGATGAACAAAATCTGATGTATTCATATGTAGAGGGTTCAAGGGATTTGGGGATTCATCAAGGAAAATGAGGTCACTATAAGAAGCAGTTAACACATAAGCTTTAGTGGGTGGTGTTTGCATAACCTCACATGAGAGCGCACATCCCTTGCAGCATGAGGCTGATGATATGGGCTATTATTCAGAGGACAGGGGTTTCAGAGAGGTGGTTTACACAAACGACGTTATTAAGCAGCATGGTCAGGTGTCTCTGGGTCAGAGGGATCCGAAGGGCTGTCGCAGCTTGGGTTTCATAACCACAAAGCTCTAGCTTATCTATTACTAGCAGATTTGGGGCAAGGTTTTGAAGGGTAAGTAAATCAGACACTCTCTAAATGGCTAAAAATCTATGTGTTTGGACTATTTTTAAAATAAATGAATGTATGAAAATTTGAGTTTGATTCTCAAATTTGGAGAGGTTTGGAGCTCATGGGTCTCAACTTGCATTGAAGAAATAAACAAACTAAGGGTACATATAAAAAGTCTACATTTAGCTCATTTATAGAACACCATGCAATTGATTATTATTTGGTTATGAAAAGGGATAAAGTCCTCATATATGCTACAATATGGATGAAATTTTAAAATGTTACGCAAATGAAAGAACTCACTTATAAAATATTACATATTATATGAATATTATTCATATTAAGTTTTTAGAATAGGCGAATAAAGATAGAGGGGAAATTAATTGTTACTTAGGGATTGTATTTTGGGTATGAACTGGAGAATGATTGCTGATGGGTTTGTGGTTCCTTCTTGGGGGAATAAACATGTTCTAAAATCATATTGTGGTGATTCTTGCAACACTATGTGAATATACTAATAAAATTGAATTCAATCCTTTAAATAGGTGAACTGTGTGATATGGAAGTTATACCACAATAAAGTTGTTTAAAAAATCACTTCATGATAGACTTTAGATTCAAGATTTTGGACTGTAATTGGTGGACCTGAAATTGTCTTTCCTTCTTGAAGCAAATTAAATCAAACAAGGTCCCAATTCACGTGTTAATATGTTTTACATAATATTGATCAGAGTCTACCTCAATACTAAGTTACTGCTCATATTTGAGAGTATTGCCACTGATTTATAGCTGCTAGTGCCTCACTGCTTCACCATGACCACCTGGGCACCATATAAGTCCTCTAAAGTTTTACAGAAACCATCTGGGCTGGAGATCACCCACATTTGCTTTATCTGTGCTGCAGAGGGAAATTAAGAGGCAAACTGTTAAACAGATGAACTTTTCCCAACACACAAAGGCAGTACACTCCTTTAAACATTCCAGGAAGCAATGAACATGGGGGAAAGAGGAGTCTAAAGCCTGGCCTTGGCTTATTTTCTAGACTAAGCCTTGGAACCACCTTTGGAGGTGACCCATGGAATCTGACTGACTGCAAGCAAGAAGAGTTCTTGGGTTGCAGAAATAGATACTATGCTACACTTTACAGAGAACCACAAAGATTTGAATAATGTCAATACATAATGGCATGAGTAGTTTTATTCACCAGAATTCCAGAGGGACTAAATCTAGGATGAAAATGAAGCTGAGTTTAGCACAAAGTACATTTCTCAGAGGAATGCATACAAGGGAGAAGATAAGGACAGAAACTGTCTTAACAGTAGGGGGTGGCATGGCCTCTAAGTAGGTAGGCATATGGGAGAGGTGGAGAAAGAAGAAAGGAGATTTTAGGAGACAGATTTGAACTTGAGAGTATTAATGGGCATCAAGAGGCCTCACAATGGCCCAGCTACATATCAGTATAGATTTCAAGATGCACAAACAATTGGAACTACAAAGCTATCAACTGAATTTCTAAAAACCAAGAAAATATTGTGTCTGTTTCAGATTAAAAAGATATTGTACTTATTAACTAGTCTTTAAAAATATATGCATCACCTGATTCTAAACCTTAAACACTAGAGAAGTTTTCCTTGTAATTTATTGGAGGGATAGTGAGAGATATATTGAGGATTGTGCGTAGAGATTGAATTTTATTTTTTCAAATAGAGAAATAGTAGGAGGTGACAAAAAGGAAAGACATACTATTAAGCAAGAGAGAAACATTTAGTAAGCAGCAAATATGCTCTAATTCCATAATTCCAGGCAACACCAAGATCACACAAGACTCAAGACATTTTTGTCCTTACAATTTACCTCACATTTTGATATTAAGTTTAAATCTTGATGTGTCTAATTACAAAGCTTCAAATGTGAATCTGAAAAACAATTCTATTACTCTCCATAAAATCTTACCAATGTCACTATGGCTCCTTTATCTACTATATGCCATACATTAGACACACACATACACACACACACACACACACACACACACTTTTATTTAGATAACCCATTCTACTTTAAATAATACATTTAGTTAAATTATAAATTACTGCATTACACTATTGATTTGTTAAAATCACCCTGCATGTTGTGGTCCTCGTGGATTTCATATACCACCAGGGATATAAATGGGTTTTCTTATTTTGGGAACTACTCGATAATTTCACTTATTAAAATATGTTTTATTTAGAACTCATTCAACCAGATGAGTTATACCCATTAATTACCAAGGTACCAGCTGCCCTATATGAAATTTATTCTTGATCTATTTTGTTGTATTATTTTACTATAGAGTATTATTTCTAAATTATAAAATCAAATGTGTTATGAATTGAAATCACTATTTTTATTACACAAACCAGATATTTCCTCTATTTAAAAATTTGCAAATGTGATGCACAAAGAAAATACAATTACTCATATTAGGCCGGGCACAGTGGCTCAAGCATGTAATCCCAGCAATTTGGGAGGCCGAGACGGGTGGATCACGAGGTCAGGAGATCAAGACCATCCTGGGTAACACGGTGAAACCCCGTCTCTACTAAAAAAATACAAAAAGCTAGCCGGGCGAGGTGGCGGGCACCTGTAGTCCCAGCTACTCAGGAGGCTGAGGCAGGAGAATGGCATAAACCCAGGAGGTGAAGCTTGCAGAGAGCTGAGATCCGGCCACTGCACTCCAGCCTGGGCGACAGAGTTAGAATCCGTCTCAAAAAAAAAAAAAAAGAAAAAAAAAAGAAAACTGGGATGCAGATTTCTATTAATGTTATAATTCAGGTATTGGCAAACTTCTGAGAAAGACCAAATTGTATACATTTTAGGCTTTGTGGAGCTTAAGGTCTCTGTCACAACTATTCAACTCTGCCATAGTAGCGAACAAGAAGTCATAACCAATATGTAACCAAATGGGTATGACTGTGTTCCAATAGTGACATATTTACAAAATCAGGCAATGACCTGGATTTGACTATGGACCACAGATTGCTGACCCCTAAAATCTGAAGATTCTTTTAACAGTATCTTTAGAGAGGCGCAGTGAAAATATATATTTACAAAGTCATTCACAATTGGATATCAGTGTCAGACTTTCTCCATCTTTAAAACCATTATGTTTGTTTAATTTTTTTCCCAAATATATGAAGTGTTTTAAAATAAACTTTGGAATCCACTGAGGTAATAAGACATTAAGATGTCCAGAGAGCTTTCTCCATCCTTTACCAGCATTTATTTTTTGTAACCGAGATACAGGCTCTCAAATAAGGGCTCCTGGATGCTTTGAAAAAGTAAAGCGATGGTTTGAATGTATCCTCCAAAAAGCATTTGTTGAAAGTGTAATCTCCAGGCAGGGTGCAGTGGCTCATGCCTGTTATCCCAACACTTTCGGAGGCCGAGGTGAGTGGAGAGTTCAAGACCAGCCTGACCAACATGGTGAAACCCCATCTCTACTAAAAATACAAAAATTAGCTAGGCATGGTGGCATGCACCTGTAGTCCCAGCTACCTGGGAGGCCAAGGCAAGAGAATCGCTTGAACCTGGGAGGCGGAGGTTGCAGTGAGCCAAGATTGCACCACTGCACTCCAGGCTGGGCGACAGAGCGAGACTCCATCTCCCAAAACACATACATACATACATACATACATACATACATAAGAAGAAAACGTAATCTCCAGTGTAACAGTGTTGGGAGGAGGGGCCTAACAAAAAAATGATTAGGCCATGACAGCTCCATGGATTAATGCAGCTATCTCCAGAGTAGATTCATTATAAAAGTTGCGAGTTCAGCTCTCTCTCTCCCTACCCTCTTCTGCCTTCTGTTCAGCCATGGAATGATGCAGCAAGAAGATCCTCATCAGATGCCACAAAATGAACTAAGACAGATTAGCTCCCCTTTAACATACTGTAGGAAACACTACATCCCAGAGTGAGGAATAGGCACGCATCTACACTGACCTATATCATTAGGGGCTCTGCAGTAATATCCCCAGTGTGGCTCGTGTACGTTTCTCACTCTCCTGATTAATGAACACAGCAATTCAGCAGATGCCTGCTCTGACTTTCAGTACTTAGAGACAGCAGATAGGTGACAGAGAAAGAAAAACAAAAGCCACTACTATGACAGCTTCTAATCTCGGATCTTGATGTATCTGGTCTCATGAAAGCAAATCTAACAACCTTTCTATTTTTAAAATTTATAATGATAATGATGATGATTTTTGTTCTTTCACCCTGGCTCTTCCTCTCTTAGGAGTTGTGATGCTCTTACGATAGGTGAAAAATAGGTTAACACTGAACTGTAAAACCTGATGCAGTTAGCTTTCATTCTTGCAACCAGCCATCCAAATGATAGAGGTAAAGGATCTTAGCACCTGTGCAGCTGCTCATCAACACAGATTTTCTCAAATGATAAATCAACTGCCCTCTATTTGCTGGTGTGAACAAGTAGATGAATATTGTCTTAGACAGATGCTGAGTTCCTTTAATTTCATAAATTACATTGTGTTCCTTCTCCACTGCAAGCAGAATCCTTATCACTTCTTATGCAGCTAATTGTTTATTGCTTATTAAACAGCTAATAACATCCAGAAACTATATTGCTTTACAGATTAATACAGCTCATCAAGAAATGTGTGTAATTCTAGGCTTTCAAAGTCACTCATTCTGAATTGAAGGTTATATATCAAAAGCAGCAAAAATAACATAGTGCTTTCATTTCTCATTTAATCTCATAAAGTTATGTTTTCCACTTATTTCATTTAACATGATTTTGTAGTGAATATTTATCCAAATGCAACATCAGTGACAGAGAAATGCATGAAACAATGACACTATGTAAGTAAAGGAAGTCACATTTGCTTGTCAAGTTAGGTTTTTGGCAATAAACATAAATTTGTCAAGGTACTGTATTGCACTTTGCATCATTATGGTTTGGAAGAAAAATCAATAATGCATTTGTAAGGGTTGTATTCACTGAAATTAAACAAAGCAACAGTCTCTGGTGAGGCCACGCTTCAGGTGAACTCACAATGGAAAGTTATGGGAAAATTTAATGGCAAAACCTACAGTTTTATAGATTGAGAAACTAATCAAATAGTAACAGAAACCTTGAAAGTAAATAGATATCATACCTACATTATATTGAGTATACCATTCAAAATAAATATGTATCTGTTATTGTCATAATGTATTAGAAAATATTAAAAAATAATTAGCTTTCATGTAGCTTTTGCAAATTTGCTTGTAGACATTTGAATTAGATTATATAAAAATTAGTATTATCTGAAATGTCTTTGGATCAAAGTTCCACAAATGTCCATTTATGTGTGTTAAACAGTCTTTGCAAAGTATGTATTTGGAAAGAGACATTGCTTTATTTTAAGTCAGATTAAATGAGAATAAAGAAAAGGAAAGAATAAAAAAGAGAGAGAGAGACCTGAGTGTAAGAGGAAAAAAAAAAATCTTTTGTTAAAATTGTTTTATTATTAGCAGGGATATCCCTGAAGGAAAGTGTATCTTTTGTAAGAATTTACAATAGGATATCTACCCAATCTGTTGAGGAACGTGTGCATTAGAAACATTGGCTGATGTTGCCATATCGTTCTTTGAGTGGAACACAGTGATTTACAACCCCACCAAGTCTCTGAGAGTCCACAGTCCTTTATCCTCCAGAATCCTCTTTACTTTAGACTTTTTGATCCTTACCAGCCTAATAATAGTTGGTATTTGATTTTAATTTTTAATTGTCTGCTATTATTTTTATCTGTTTTCAGTGAGAGATGTATACATTTGCTAGGGCCACTGTAAAAATTTTTGAAAGCCACCCATAAACTGGGTGACTTCAAGAGTAGAAATTTATCTTCTCACATTCTGGTGAAATTAAGGTGTTTCTAGGGCTGATTTCTTCTGAGGGCGATGAGAAAGAATCAGTTGCATGACTCTCCTAGCTTTCAGTGGCTTCATACTTCCCTTGGCTGGTCCCCGATGTGCTCCCTGTGGCTTCACATCATCTTTCCCTGTGTGTATGTCTGCCTCTATTTCCACATTTCTGCTGTTCTTTTTTTTTGAGATGGAGTCTTGCTCTGTTGCCAGGCTGGAGTACAGTGGCATGATCTCAGCTCACTACAACCTCCGATTCCCTGGTTCAAGTGATTCTCCTGCTTCAGCCTCCTGAGTAGCTGGAATAACAGGTATGCACCACAACACCCAGCTAAATTTTTTTGTATTTTTAGTAGAGATGGGGTTTCACCATGTTGGCCAGGATGGTCTTGATCTTCTGACCTCGTGATCCACCCACCTTGGCCCCACAAAGTGCCGGGATTATAGGTGTGAGCCACTAAGCTCAGACTCATTTTTAAAATAAGAATGCCAGGCTGGGCCTGGTGGCTCATGCCTCTAATCCCAGCACTTTGGGAGGTCAAGAAGGGAGGATCTCCTGAGGTCAAGGATTGGAGACCAGCCTGGCCTACGTAGTGAAAGCCTGTCTCTAATAAAAACACAAAACTTCACCAGGGATGGTGTTCTGCACCTGTAGTTTCAGCTACTCGGGAGGCTGAGGCAGGAGAATCGCTTGAACCCAGGAGGTGGAGGTTGCAGTGGGCTGAGATTGTGCCTCTGCACTCCAGCCTGGGTGACAGAGCAATAAATTTGTTAAAAAAAAATCATTTGTGACAGATTAGGCCCTATCTTAATAATCTCATTTTGACTTGATTGCCTCTACCAAGACCCTATTTTTAAAAATAAAGATCACATTCTCAAGTATAAGGAGACTCAGCTTGTCTTATTTTGGGGAGGTACACAATTAGATGTATCACAGGATAATATAATTTTTCCTTATTTAAATTGTAAGGGTTTTATAGCTAGTATATACTTGTCAGATGTATTGTGACTATTACTTCCAGGTTGGTATATGTCCTTTGATTGGTGTGTGGAATACTGTTGCAGTATAAGTTACCATTTTTCATGGTCAGATTTGTTGTTCTTTCCATTAAGATTTCTCTATGTTAAAGAAGGAACCCACAGACACTGGGGTCTACTTGAGGGAAGAGGGTAGGAGGAGGGAGAGGAGCAGGAAAGGTAACTATTGCGTACTGGGCTTAATTCCTGGATGATAAAATAATGTATACAACAACCCCGTGACATGAGTACCTATGTAACGAACCTTCATATGTAGACCCGAACACAAAAATTTAAAAAAACACTTCTCTGTGTTTTGTCTATTTTCTAATGTTTTTCTCTAGTCTTGTCATTTCATTTTTACGCAAATTTTCAATCATTTTGGAATGTATCTTGACATACAGGATAAAGTAGATATTCAGCTGTATTTTTTCTAGTAGATACGCTAATTGTCCTAATATCTTGTATCGACTAATCCATATAATAATGTTATACGTTATAACAAGGGAAATATTTATTGAATTTGGCTATGTTCTAAACTACAGACACTCTTCTAAAAACGTTATGTTATCAGTCATTAAATACTTTAAAAAACCCTCCATTGTTTTTACCATGTGCATGTCACTGATGAAGAAACTGAGACAGAAAAGAATTCTGCCTGCCTATCCCATGGCTCCACGCCTGCATTAACCCTAGCCGGGAAAATGTCCAAGAGCTCCTCATGCTTCAGAAAAGAATATCCCTCCAACAGTTTGCACTAAAAATTACTCTTTGCACTAAAAGTAATAACTTGTGAGGATGCTTATGTTTCTCCTTCCTACGCCATCCAAGGGTTTTACTAAGTGACATCAATTTTACCTAGTGTAAGAGGTATTAATACTGAGTTATATGCATCTTAAGAGAAACAAAATATGAAGAGGAGTAAAATTCTGATAGATGAGCCTTCCAGCATCAATCAGATGATAGGAGGGACAACCAAGGAAGGTGTTTTTATTCATTTCCCTTGGACTTGTCCTTAGCTTCTTTCCCTGCTCCCAGCTACCCATTCTGCTGAGGTCCCAGACTGCTGCAAGTCAACTCCAAGTGCCCGAAGGACGTCAAAATTAGCCTTGGGACAATGCCACATTTCTACTTTTTTTTTTTTTTTTTAGACAGATTTTTGCTCTTATCACCCAGGCTGTAGTGCAATGTCACGATCTCAGCTTACTGTAACTTCTGCCCCCGAGATTCAAGCGATTCCCCTGCCTCAGCCTCTGGAGTGGCTGGGATTACAGGCTCCCGCCATCATGCCTGGCTAATTTTTTTATTTTTAGTAGAGACAGAGTTTTACTATGTTGGTCAGGCTGGTCTCGAACTCCTGACCTCAGTTGATCGGTC
This sequence comes from Colobus angolensis palliatus, assembly GCF_000951035.1. Taxonomy (NCBI): domain Eukaryota; kingdom Metazoa; phylum Chordata; class Mammalia; order Primates; family Cercopithecidae; genus Colobus; species Colobus angolensis. The sequence goes on along the minus strand of NW_012113919.1, from coordinate 9,028,852 downwards.
CACCTTGGCCTCCCAAAGTGCGGGATTACAGGCATGAGCCATAGTGTCAGGCCTTCTACTCTCTCTATATATATATATGCATATATACACACACACACACACACAATGTATGTATATATAGTATATATGATTATATATAAATTGTATATAGAAATTATATATTTTATATTTATATTACATATAAATTACCTGAGAGGTTTCAGAATTTCAGTAAATTGTTAGGCATTAGGCTATCTTCTATGTCAGAAGTCTCAATCCCATGTGATCAAATGAGAAGATTTATTACTTTGGTAAGAATGCAGAATACTTATACTGAAACATCTTTTATGTCAACAATACTTTACCAAAAAATTCATAATAAGGAGAAAGAAAAAGGTAAACAAGGGGGGCAGGGGATAATGTAAACCTTACTGGCCTGTATTACACAATGTGTATACACTATAATCTACTTTTCCTATGGGTCCATGAGTAGATACACATGCATATTTTTATCACTATGTTTTTTGTTGTAACAACTAGAAGAGTCACATATCTATGCATCACTAAAGCAGCAGGGATATAAAATGTGTTACAGGCATAAGATGAGATACTATAAAGCAATCAGAAGTAATAAACTAGATTTACATGCGGCAACATGGATAGAGCTCAAAACTACAACGTTGAGTAATAGCATGGAACAGAGCAATATTTTTAACAAATATAATTTTTGCAATTAAGAATCATGCATGATATGGTTTGGCTGTGTTCCCACCCAAATCTCAATTTGAATTGTAATAATACCCATGTGTCAAGGGCAGGACCAGACGGAGATAATCGAAACATGGGGGCAGTTTCCCCCATACTGTTCTCCTAGTAGTGAGTAAGTCTCATGAGATCTTATGGTTTTATAAAGGGCAGCTTCCTCACACAAGCTCTCTTGCAGGCTGCCATGTAAGATGTCCCTTTGCTATTCCTTCCTCTTCCACCATGATTGTGAGGCCTTCCCAGCTATGTGGAACTGTGAGTCCATTAAATTTCTTTCCTTTATAAAGTACCTAGTGTTGGGTATGTCTTTATCAGCAGCATGAAAACAGATTAATACAATGCATAATCAAAAAGATAATATTTTTTATGATACTCATATAAGGAAAATTATGAAAAGTATAGTGGAAGGACTGGCACACTCTGGAATGATTGTTTTGAGACATGTGAAGGCATGGGGAAGAGGGATGAAGAGGAAATCACATAAAGAATTAGAATTATGGCATCTTGCCATGAGGCTAGTGAGCCATGACCTGAGGTATATTATCAACCCAGGTTTGTACACGTGGGCTCTGACAGAGAGAAAAAAGTAGCTAGGAACTCATCATGTGGGCAACTTAAGCCTGAAGTTTAACACTTACACATAGAGTGATTTTATTGCTGTGAAAATTCCATCCTGAGTGATAACACAGATGACAAATAATGACAGGTTGTAGACGTCTTCTCAGTAATAATATGTCTTATGTCACATTAGGCTCATAATGAATTTGGAAGGGATTTGGAGCATTGATTGAAGCTTTTTCAGCAACCCCCATTAGAAAATGAAAACTATATATACTGTATTACTTTAAAAAACATAAAAATATTGCTGATTTGATATAATTATTTTTATACTTTAGAATGTATATTTTGAAAAAAATGTTTATAAATTTTTACCAAGTGATTATCAGAATATCTTGAGACAAATACTGGATAAGAAGAAACATCATTAAAGGGTGTGAAAAAATACTATCTACCCTGTAAGGGGCTGATCATGATAATTTGTTTTACTCCTTATGATATTTGGAATTTGGGGGAGACAGTTTTCCGTGCATCTCTTGTGTTTCTGTATAGACTGCAAATGCGGTACTAACTGGCCTTTGGTTCTGAACCGTCTTTTCAAGGATGGAAGACAAAAATGAAATCTTTCACTGGAGCGAAGGGTAGGTCTAGTTACAGCCTTGGGAGATAGAGATAACATCCCCCTCCAGAGCAAAAGTCAAGCATGACTACTGCCCATTATAAATGATTCAGAATTTCCAAGTACAGGAGTCCTCTGCTGTAATGCAACTACTGCGTGTGCAGGTGTCACTTGGTCTTTTTTACATCACCTTATGGGATTTCAGGTTCAGGGAACAAGCACAAAACATGCTGATAATACTGTTTACTGCTGTCACTATGAGTAATGAAGTACATTGCCTCTGACCTGTCAGTTTCATGCCTTCTACCAGCACCCATGAACCCAGCAGTCTAAGCTGTTAACTCGCAAGCAGGCTGACATCTTAAGCATTTTACAAGGCCGGGCGCGGTGGCTCAAGCCTGTAATCCCAGCACTTTGGGAGGCCGAGACGGGCGGATCACGAGGTCAGGAGATCCAGACCATCCTGGCTAACATGGTGAAACCCCGTCTCTACTAAAAATACAAAAAACTAGCCGGACGACGTGGCGGGCGCCTGTAGTCTCAGCTACTCGGGAGGCTGAGGCAGGAGAATGGCCTAAACCCAGGAGGCGGAGCTTGCAGTGAGCTGAAATCCGGCCACTGCACTCCAGTCTGGGCGGCAGAGCGAGACTCCGTCTCAAAAAAAAAAAAAAAAAAAGCATTTTACAGTTCTTAACAGCAATCAAGAGGAAAACAATTGGAAACACTCTCAACTTTGATTTTGGTTTGTATCTGTACCTATACCACAATAAGTATATTTTATTTATTGAAGACTATTGAAGAAAGTACTCAGATTATCAAAGGTACTGTAGAGGAGGCAAAACTCAAATTCTATCCTCATAGAGTCCCAGCTTGGTGAGAAACTAAATTGACATAAGACAGATCAGCAGGAAAAAATGACACATATTTACATAATACAAGTTTTATCTGGCACAGAAAGAAGTCCTCATAAGGACAGGAAAACCCAAAGAAGCAATTGGAGTCACTTACACAGTGAACTGGGCAAAGAATAGTACATTGTGAAATTAGACAAGGTAAAAGGGCTTGGACTAGGATAGTTAATTTGGCAGAAAAGGGACTGGGAAGACAAGGTTTAGTGTAACAAGCTTTGTTTGTGAGTATTTCCCTCAGCTTCAATCTCCTGTCCTTCATAGTAAAATGCTAGTTTCTTTTTGGTATAGGGAGGACATCTTTCCTATGGGAATTTTATCTCCTGTTTTTAAGCAACAGAATAAACATCAGCATAAACATCTTGCACCTGCTGTGTTTTCTGTAAGTGCCTTTAATTGAAAATAGCCAATATGCCAGAGCAGCCATTTTAGGGGTCCTTCTTCGGGGTGAACCTCCTCTTCATCTGACAGGTTCTTCCTGCTGGTGAACACACAAAGACCATGGCATGACAGAAAAGGAAAAGTTTAATTGACACAAGGCCAGGCATGCTACGTGGGAGACAGGGAGAGTGCTCAAATCAATCTCCCCAAAGGCTTGGATGTTAGAAGTTTTTCAAAGGTAATTTGGGGGACGTAGTGGGGGTGGCGAGGCAATAGGCATTCACTTCTGATTGGAAGACAGTGCGATCATAGGGTTGTGGGCCATGGTCCTCCTGTACTCTTCCTTGCTTCTAGGTGGGGCTACAGGAGTGTTTGGTGGGTCCAGATGGAGTAATCAGTGTCATGCATGCAAAACACCTGAAAATATATCTCAAAAGGCCAATCATAGGTGCTACAATAGTGATGTTATCTACAGAAGCAACTGGGGAAGTTGCAAATCTTGTGACCTCTGGAATAATGGTTGATAATCATTTATGTCTACACCTTAGCAGATTTCAGGCTCCTCTATCCTCCTAGCCTGGTGATCTCTCATTAGTGTTACAAAGGCGGTTCAGTTTTGGGGAAAGGTTATCATCATTTAAACTATAAACTAAATGTTTCCCGAAGTTAGCTTCGCTTAAGCCCAAAATAATTAAAGGCAACTTGAAGGCTAAAATCAAGATAAGGATTAGCCTTCAGATCTCCCTCACTGTCATAATTTTCTCACTGTATAATTGTCACAAAGACAGTTTCAGTGGCATATTCTTAACTCCTTGAGTGTGCAACCATGGATTCTACAAGAGCTGAAATAGTTACTCAACTATAGTCCATGGTTTGAGTACTTCAAAATGTTCCCCAAATCATTGCTTTCCTTTTATTTTCTTTGTTGGGTGGGTGGTGGTATTTATTCATTGCCCTTTCCTGTGATCTCCTTTCAAGAAATACCACTGTGGAGGTAACACTCTTATTACAACCAAATACATACTTATTTGTCAACTGATTCTCCTAGATGACAGATGACATGGATGATCTGATAAAACAAGAACACTGACAAAATGGGCTAAGAGAGATACACTTTAAAAGTTGCTCTTTATTGTACAATAAATTAAACATAAAATATTTAGGTAAGAAGAGAATGGATTATATGCAGTTGCTTTCTCGTTTTCCCTGAGACCAACCCTTTAAGCTCTGATCATAAATCTAGGAACTTTCTCTGTTCTCTATACTTTGTTGAATAATTCAATTTGAGTTTCACTGTGCATTTGGTGGTCTTGGTTACAAGTGAATTTTTTCATTTACATAATCATATTCTGCCCACTTGAATATTCCCTGCGCAGTTGCACTTTTATATAATATACTTGTTCACCATCTGTCCTCAATTTTGGTCAAGAGATGCTTCATATTTTCCAACATTTTGTATTGTAATTGTGCTACCCCAAAAGTCATTTTTGTTAATACACATCTTGCTTATGTGGAAGAGACACTTTCTATTCTTGCTGGCCAAAAGTTGGTCTGCCTCTGGAAGCTTTACACCTACCTATCATAAAGATAGAGAAAGTACCTACAAAGCCATCAAATATATTTGAAACTTGAAATGCATGTATACATACACGGGTACTATAATTGTTATGAAGGAACTGCTTGAAATTAATGACTTTCAGTGTCTATATTACATGTATTTCAATTCTAGAATTCATAGTGAAGTTAAAATAAGACATAGATCCTGAGCAAGATGGCCGAATAGGAACCACTCCAGCCTCCAACTCCCAGCACGAGCAACACAGAAGACAAGTGATTTTCGCATTTTCAGCTGAGGTTCCAGGTTCGTCTCACTGGGGAGTGCTAGAAAATCGGTGTTGGTCAGCTGCTGCAGCCTGACCAGCTAGAGCTGAAGCAGGGTGAGGCATCTCCTCACCTGGGAAGCACAAGGGGGAAGGGAATCCCTTTTCCTAGCCAAGGGAAACTGAGACACAGAACACCTGGAAAATGAGGTAACTCCCACCCTAATACTGAGCTTTACCAAGGGTCTTAGCAAATGGCACACCAGGAGATTATATCCCATGCCTGGCCTGGAGGGTCCCACGCCAACAGAGCCTCCCTCATTGCTAGCACAGCAGTCTGAGATCTAACTGCAAGGCGGCAGCAAGGCTGGGGGAGGGGTGTCCGCCATTGCTGAGGCTTAAGTAGGTAAACAAAACCTCTGGGAAGCATGAACTGGGTGGAGACCACTGTAGCTCAAGGAGGCCTGCCTGCCTCTGTAGACTCCACCTCCAAGGACAGGGCATAGCTAAACAAAAGGCAGCAGAAACCTCTGCAGATGTAAATGACCCTGTCTGTCAGCTTTGATGAGAGCAGTAGGTCTCCTAGCCTGGAGGCTGAGATCTGAGAACAGGCAGACTGCATGCTCAAGCGGGTCCCTGACCCCTGAGTAACCTAACTGGGAGACATCTCCCACTAGGTTCAGGCAGACATCTCACACCTCACATGGCTGGGCACACCACTGAGACGAAGTTTCCAGAGCAAGAATCAGACAGCAACACTCGCTGTTCAGCAATATTCTATCTTCTGCAGCCTCTGCTGCTGATACCCAGGCAAAGAGGGTCTGGAGTGGACCTCAAGCAAACTCCAACAGACCTGCAGCTGAGGGTCCTGATTGCTAGAAGGAAAACTATCAAACAGAAAGGACACCCACACCAAAACCCCATCAGTACATCACCATCATCAAAGACCAAAGGCAGATAAAACCACAAAGATGGGGAGAAAGCAGGGAGGAAAAGCTGGAAATTCAAAAAATCAGAACGCATCTCCCCCTCCAAAGGAACGCGGCTCATCGCCAGCAACGGATCAAAGGTGATGGAGAATGACTTCGACGAGTTGAGAGAAGAAGGCTTCAGTCCATAAAACTTCTCAGAGCTAAAGGAGGAATTACATACCCGGCACAAAGAAACCAAAAATCTTGAAAAAAGAATGGAAGAATGGATAACTATAATAATCAATGCAGAGAAGGCCATAAAGGAACTGACAGAGATAAAAACCATGACACGAGAAATACGTGACAAATGCACAAGTTTCAGTAACCGACTCGAT
>NW_012113919.1:9019594-9020090 GCF_000951035.1 Colobus angolensis palliatus | reverse complement strand
AGCATATAAACAGAACCAAAGACAAAAACCACACGATTATCTCAATAGATGCAGAAAAGGCCTTTGACAAAATTCAACAGCCCTTCATGCTAAAATCTCTCAATAAATCCGATATTGATGGAACATATCTCAAAATAATAAGAGATATTTATGACAAACCTACAGCCAATATCATACTAAATGGGCAAAAACTGGAAGCATTCCCTTGAAAAACTGGCACAAGACAGGGATGCCCTCTCTCACCACTCCTATTCACCATAGTGTTGGAAGTTCTGGCTAGGGTAATCAGGCAAGAGAAAGAAATAATTGGTATTCAGGAAAAGAAGAAGTCAAATTATCCCTGTTTGCAGGTGACATGATTGTATATTTAGAAAAACCCATCATCGCAGCCTAAAATCTCATTAAACTGATAAGCAACTTCAGCAAAGTCTCAGGATACAAAATCAATGTGCAAAAATCACAAGCATTCTTATACACCAGTAACAGACAAACAGAG
>NW_012113919.1:9006484-9011684 GCF_000951035.1 Colobus angolensis palliatus | reverse complement strand
ACGTAAAAATAATTTAATATTCATATTATTTGAAATTCTTCTTTAGGTAATTCCCTATAACATTATACAATACAATATTAACGTATTTAGAAATTGTTTAGAGGCCATTCAAGATTATCAGGTAAATTAAGCACCTCTGCTCTTTTTTTTTTTTTTTTCTGCTAAAGTGAAAGGATGAATAAAAGTATATAGTAAATCAAAATCCTTTGTAATTAAGAAAAAGACTTCAACTCAACAGAATACGTTCCCTGACTTTTTCTAAAAAGCACTCTGATGTGAGAACTCTTGATAAGCCTGGGAGCCTTTTTGCCTAGGACAAGGGGAAAAAGTTTTGCATTTCAAACTGTCTAATTTTCTATTTCAAAGAGAAGAAAAACATATTTTTCTTGTTTGTTCTTTTTTGACTCATTCATTTGTGTATACATACACACACACATTTCTCTTCATTAAATTTAGCAGTTTTGGCCACACTTACCCTATTCAACAAACCTACTTTCAGTTATGTTTTTTAGTCGGACGATTACATGAGCTACTGATCCAAACACACATTAACTTAAACTAAAAGGTCAGTAGAGTTATTTGAACTTCCTCTTACTCTTGCTATAAGTATTTTGTAATGTAGATTAATTTTATTGTCTGTCATGGTCTTTTTTTTTTTCCCCTCAACTCTTAATTGCATTTAAAAACTCTTAACACTAAGATGATATCGATCTCCAAACTCAGCAAAGCTGAATCAAAATATTTATCAAAATAATTAGCCAAGTTTCCTAGCAATCTTGTCATGGAGGCATAACAGTGTAGTGGTCAAAGAAACATTCTGAAGTAAAAATCTGCACGTGATTACCCACTCTGTAACCTCCTGGCTATATGACTTTATGCAAGTCTTTTTCTGTTTTGCAGCTAAATGTCTCTAAGCACAGATATACATTAAAGGCACAATTTAATAGAACTTTTCATCTATACTGTGAGAGAATATAAGCAAAGAGATGAGTACACCCCATGACACACAGTGAGCTTTCAATCAAGTATGGTCGTAGTTATTTTAAACTTATGATGAAATCAGCATCTGAGGACTAAACTGATATTTTTGTCTTGCCCAGGTTCCTATCAAAGGAGCCTGGGGAGTCATGCCCTACAACTCATACGTTCTCATCAGATGGGTGTTATTTAACCCTATATATCTGACTTACTTTACAATCTTACTCTGGCATAATATTATGAGACAAGGAAGAAAATCGAAATATTTTACCCCAAAACATGTTTCTTTGCCATAGCTTGAAATGGCCCTGCAAAGTTGTCCTTTGTGGGAGAAAAATTTGCATTTGTAAAGAATCTCTATTAACATAGCTAGATTTTTTTTTTTTTTTTTTAATTCTAGGCTCTCCCAATCCTAAAAGATTAACTAAAAGTCTAGCACCTTTTCAACACTTGTCACTTATTGTCTCTAAGGGCAGTCATCAAAAGAATCTTAGTCTCCAGGATCTTTCATCTTAACCTGAACATTTCCCTTCTCTGATCTCAGGTCTTTAGATAAACTCACTAATTGTCAATCAGAAAATGTTTAAATTTACCTATAGCCTGGAAGTCCCTGCCTGACTTGCCCCACCTTTCTGGACCAAACCAATGTATTTCTTAAATGTATTTGATGTCTCACAGCTCTCTAAAATGTATAAAACCAAGCTGCGCCCCCAACCAGCTTGGGCACATAGTCTCAGGAATCCCTGAGGTCTGTGTCACAGGCCATGTTTACTCATATTTGGCTCAGACTAAATCTCATATATTTTACAGAGTTTGACTCTTTTCTTTGACCAAAATGCAGTTATTCTAATAGATATCAAAATAGAATTGTTTCTTATTCTCTCTGCTTTTCCTCTTTGCTTTATTACAATTTCCCTTGAGATTATATAGGGGTCATTCCTATTTTAATATTTCACTATTTTCTGCTTTTCTTCTGAGCTTTCTGCTTACTCTGACTTCAACCAATCAGAAGCAGTGGAGGGCCTCTGGAGAGCCGGAGGGAAAAACCTGGACATCTCTTATTTTCCAATATGACATCAGGTGGCATCTCTAGCAGTTGGCTTGGAGTTTCCACAGAAGAGGCCTGCTTGGTTCCAGCTCTCACTGGGTGACTCAGTCCCAGTGTTTTAGAAATACTACATCCCCACAGGCAACAGCAGTAGTAGCTTTTTGTTAGGCTGCCTTACTATACCTAGTTGGGGTCTCAGCTATTCTACTTTCTATTATCAGTTGCCCGCATTGAATTCTACCTGTTTCAAATGCTCTTGAATGGATTTTGTTTTCTCGGTTGGAGTGTGATTGGCACTGTGTGCCATTGAAATCTTCTTTTATATGCTTTTCTACATGATAAAAAAAATACCATTTTCTGTATGACCATTTTCTAATGATATAAAACTTCTTGTTTAGTCTTTACTCTGAGCATATTCTATCTTGCCCTTGATGATTCCTTTAGAGTTCTGGACAATTGGTTACACCTATAAAATGTATCTAACTATAGAAAATAGTCACGGAGAATTAGATTTCTAAAGAAAATGACTATAAAGGGGATCTCTTAAATTATTAAGCAGTTTGCTTACTACATTGAGAACAAAACAATATTGTGTAACAACTTATCATGAAAACTGCTGCACATGTGATATTTGTTGTTTTTAAAAATAAAAGAATAAAGACTTCTTTTCTTCTTATATTGTTGCTCAATTTTGGGGGAAGAGTAGTGTTGTGGCTTCCATATATGGAATCAGTGTGTACATAAGGATTCTATTTGAAGCCATGTTATGTCAGATAGTTTCTTCCTTTACATTGATGTAAACAAAAGAAAATCCAGGATATTAGTACATTACACACCATTTCTTTCTGAAAAGGAGAAATCAAATAAGAGTATCCAAATGGCTTCATTTTTAAGAATAAAAAATAAAACAGATTCCCAGACAAAACAACACAGAGGATTTGAAAACAAAGAGGTGAAGATTTTGAAGCATTACTTGTTCATTGCAGCAACTGCAAATCTCAGGAGAACAATCTTGAGACCAACAATCCAGGAACAAAGAGGTTTAAAGTTTACATCTTGGTTTCAGTCAATAAATCCCAGGGTAATCTACATTCTCTTTTAACCACCCAGATAAACACTCTTTTATTTACATAGATGCTGTTTGATAGTATTCAAACACTATCAAATCTTAATGCTCTTGATAGTATTGACAACATGACTTTCACTTATCTCCCAGGACTGACTTTTATATACAGACTGCGGAGCGCCATGCATTTTAACCAAAACATCACATTGTCTGTTTCCATAATAGCTATGTTTATGGAATACAGCTTTGTTCCTTGGTTTAATTTCTTTTTAGAAATTATAATTTATTCTTAATGTTTTCAGAACATTCACATAGTTACAAACACATATTTTATGCTCAGCTTCAAAAATGGATATGATGATAAGATCAGAACCTGCATTATGAGATAAGCAGCTAAAAAGACATTGCAATATCTTGCCATCAACTGATTCACAGCACCAAGTTTTTTATTGGTTGTACTTCTGTTTGAATCTACCATTCATAAAATATACATTGGCTATAATATTATGTGATTCATGTTGCCTTTCATTATTTGACAAATTCGAAATGCTATAAACTTGATATCAGGGTTGATACCATTTCCTTTTTAGCAATATTTGAACTTTGGGTTGTGACAAGGATAGGCACAATTTAGGTCCTCCTGATTTTTTGTTTTTTTTAGACAGAGTCTCGCTCTGTCACCAGGCTGGAATGCAGTGGTACAATCTCAGCTCACTGCAACCTCTGCCTCCTAGGTTCAAGTGATTCTCCTGCCTCAGCCTCCCAAGTAGGTGGGACTACAGGCACACGCCACCACACACAGGTAATTTTTGTATTTTTAGTAGAGATGGGGTTTCACCATGTTGGCCAGGATGGTCTTGATCTCTTGACCTTGTGATCTGTCCAGCTTGGCCTCCCAAAGTGCTGGGATTACAGGCATGAGCCACTGTGCCCGGCTGGTCCTCATGACTTTTATCTCCTCATGTCATACTCATGAACATGTTACATTATATAGCATAAATGATTTTACAGATGTAATTAATGTTACTAACCAGTTAACTTTAAAAAAGGGAGAGCACCTTAGTTTATATGGGTGGGACCAATCTAATCACATGAGCCCTTAAAAGCATAGTTTCCTTTTCCTTTATGGCAGAAAAGGTATTGAGAGATTTGGCAATGGGAGAAGTCAGACAGGTTCAAAACATAAAGATACTACAGGCCATTGCTGGCTTGCAGATGAAAGGGGGCTATGTGTCAAGGAAATCAACAGTCCTACAGTTGAATTTACCTGAACTCTTCCAACAACCAATGTGTTTAAGAAAATAATCCAAGCCCCAAATGAGAAGTGTAGCCCTGGCCAATATGTTGGTTTTAGCCCAGCGATATCTTAAGCAGAAAAATAGCCACACCACAGTAGACTTCACTTCCATAGAACTTCACTTCTGTAGATAATAAATGGTGTTTTAAGCCACTACATTTTTGATCATCTGTTACAACAATAGGAAACTAACACAGTGACAGATGCTATCTTCATTCAGCTAGGCTGGGTCATCTACAACTCTAGTTTTTTTTTTTTAATGCCAGTGCACTGTTTCCATCATTACTGGTTTCCAAGTAATTTGATTGCTCTGCTATGTATTTTTTTCCTCTTTTTTTTCTGTTGTTTCTTGGTCAAGAAATGAATGAACAGAGAAGCAATATGTTATGGCAGAGTGACAAATAGATGTTATAAAGTCCAATTCTAGGCCAGTCTCTGCTTCACTGGAGTTCGTAAACTCACTCAAGTTAGGTAGGTTTTCTGGGCCATGGTTTCATCTGCAGTGTACAACGAAAGGTCACTCACTCTAATTTCCATGCCACTGTTTAGGTGCTATGACTCTATGGAATATTGATTTAACTTCTTGTATATACTAAATTATTTCTAGTAGCTTTAAGGAATAAGAAACAAGTTCAAGACAAAGAGTCAGATTCTAAATAAATAGCTTATTTATTTGAAGTGACTTGAATAAACATACAAAAATCCTAAATGACAGTTATGAGAGCACAAAATCAAGTCGTGAAATGTGTGCTCCAGAATCCATGCACTATTCTATTCCCCAAAATTATATACTTACATATGTAAATTATAT
>NW_012113919.1:8948828-9006380 GCF_000951035.1 Colobus angolensis palliatus | reverse complement strand
TGTGTGTGTGTGTGTGTATCACTGCCAAGGGCTATTGGTGCTTGATTTTAAAAGCTGGACAAAATTTAATTCTGAAGTGATGAGTAGAAATGTTATTCGTTTTAAATCTATAAATGATAAAGAGTGCTTAAGTGCTGGGCAACACTAGAACAGCAAAGATATGTGAGACAAAAATTCTGATTTAATGGGGTTACATCATTGCATATGTACACTTATATGGGTGTAATTGTAATAATATTGATGTTAGATAAGCAATATCCTATGTGAAAAAGAAAAAAATAATAATAATGTTATAATGAGAAAATCTTCCCTGGTTATTTGCTGTAGATGAGTAAACTTAACATAGATAACATCATTTAATTCTTATAATAATTCAGTAAGTTTAAGTGCTATCGTTACTCCTATTTTACAGATAGCCAAAGTGGCACTAGAAATCTAATAGTTTGTGCAAAGTCATATATGAAGAAAATGATGAAAAAATAATAGAGAGACCTCAACTCCAGAACCATGCAGAATCAAGCTATTTTCCTACAATTACCTCCATTCTTTCCTAAGAAACATAAGTCAAGTATATCCAACTCTTTGTTTATTATATATGCTTGGATACACAGTCCCAGCAAACACGATTTTTTCACAACAAAACACATGATTTTATATGCAAATTTAGTCCTGCTTTATTGATTGCTATTCATGTGGATGGGACATCCAGTTAATCAGCTGCACAATACAGAAGGCATTTAAATTAATCTTAAGTGAATCATTTTTCCATTCCCTCTCCCACAAAATTCGATTTTAATACATCACTCAGTGTATTGTTTCAGCCTTCTACATATCTCAGAATCATTTGTTACAGTGGTCTCTAAAACCACCATCTCACTGCATGCCACAATAACCTCTTGCGACTCTGGCCTAGACTGCTATATAACACTTCATGATTAAAGCATTGTGGTGACTTCCCGATTCAAGTGCATTTAAAAACTGAAATATTTAAGATTGATTCAGAGCTCCAAATTATGTATCGTCTCTTTATTCATATAGCTTTCACACATGAAAAAGTACATAGAATTTTTTGCTAAAATGTCTGCCTTTTCTTATTCTCTAGGATCCTAAAATGTCACGGAGTCATCACTATTACACTTCCTAACAATATTGTCTCCCTCTTTCTCTCAATTGTGCACAGACTTCCATTTACTTCGCATGGGTCTCTTGTTTTTCTCTTCACCATCTTCTACATCACACATCTGAATGTGTCATAGGCAGCTTCCTTAAGGACTGTATTATTATTACCCTAATTGATTTTCTGACTAGAATAAAAACAAGGAGTATAGTTGGGGTGGGGGATAGTTGGGGATGAAGTTGGTAAGCAGGCCACATCAAAAGTTCTGTTCTGGGGAGTGACAGTTGCAGTGAAAAAGTGGAGTATTGACAGTGAAGATGATAAGAAGATGAACAATTTGAGAACAAGAAGACATAATAGGATCGCCTTTCCCATTTTTCCTATGTGCATCTCTTGGCACCTAATCAAGACCTTGAGTGCTGAGAAAGTAAAGACTGTGTATATTACCTGCAGATTTCTTTGTCAGGAGACAGGCAAACACTAAACCTTGCTCAATTTAAGTCTTCTCTCTTCTTACTATAAAGGTGTGAACACTGGCATTCTTTTTGGCTTCAATGCACCCAATATTGCTAAAGAACAGTGTAACAATGGACACTACTCAATCTTCTACTTCTTTTTTTTTTTTTTTCTGAGATGGAGTCTCGATGTGTTGCCCAGGGTGGAGTGCAGTGGCCTGATCTCGGCTTACTGCAAACTGCCTCCTGGTTCAAGCAATTCTCCTGCCTCTGCCTCCCAAGTAGCTGGGATTACAGGTGCATGCCACCATGCCAGGTTAATTTTTGTATGTTTAGTAGAGATGGGGTTTCACCATGTTGGCCAGGCTGGTCTCGAACTCCTAACCTCAGGTGATCCGCCCACCTCGGTCTCCCAAAGTGCTGGGATTACAGGTGTGAGTCACAGCACCCCACCAATCATCCACTTCTTAAGATGCATTGAAAGGAAGGGTTGACATTTCAATATATAAGTTATTGGTTCTTGTCAAAATACTTCACGCCTTCATACTCTAAAGTATTACCGAACTCTACAAAGTATCCATGACTCGATTATCTTTTTTATTTATTCATACGAAGTACTGTTATTTGCATGAGAAAGAAAAAAATGAAAATGTGATACATATCTAGCTTTCAAATGGCTAAAACTCCAAACACGTATCAGAGTTCCTGGTTTGCTTGGAGATAAGTGATTTTCATTGTTAAACATTGGTATTATTCTCAAAATAAAAGGATGCTAACAAAAACTTCATTAAAGAGGAGACAATTTGCATGTGAACAAGAAAAGTTCATTCCAAAAGAAAAAGGGTGGTTTTCTGAAAGTAAAGCGAAGTGTAACAAACTTGCCTTGCTGCCTGTTAATTGATTATTTTTGCACCCCTAGGAAATCAAGGGGAAAAATCTCTGATACTTTATTTCCTTCAACTTTGTACAGAACTGAATCATCACTTCCTTTTTTGGTAACTGAAACTCCCAGAGCTACTGTTTTCTTATGGATCTAAATTCTCAGAGGTTAAATGTCTTTTTATTGAGTATCATCATAGTTGTGTTGCACCATGTAAACACAACGTTAATTTTGTCCTTGACATCATGGTTGAAAACTAGAAGGAATACTGGTAATACCAGGACAGAAAAAAAACAAATATACATATTCACTGGAATTTCAATTAACCCCCCATCCTCCAATTCATAGTCACATGCCAAAAGTCCCCAAGAATAAGGGACAAACATCATTTATCAGTAGATGAAGTATTATATGTATGAGAAAAATTACATTTGAGGTTAAAAAAGCAATTGGTTAATCAAGCTCCACAGGCAAAAGAAAGGAATACTACTATAATAAAATGATATGTTGACATATTTTTATGAAAGACACAAAAGTATATTTGTATAGATTTTATATCACTTTTGACATAATGAATAATATATTTAACTTGTTCTTTAATACATGGAAATGTGAAAATATTTATGCAAAAAGAACAATGGTTATGGAATCAATAATGATATAATTTGTAGAGATAACTTATAAATAGTAATCTGGCATTTGTTTTTGACATGATTTTGTTTACTTTTCTTTCTTTTCTTTCATTGGATTGAGAGTAATGATTACAATTTTGACTCTTTAATCTGGAATCCAGATGGAAGGCAAAGCATTAATTTCTTTATTCAATTTATTGTGTAACTTCTATACCTCAAATATACAGGTTTTTAAAAAATCAAATTTAATAATTTCATCATCACAAGGTTACTTTTCTGGAGAACCTAATAGAGATAACACAGGTAAAATCATTTAGTGGAAAAATTATTTTAAATATGGTATTAATCAACTAAATATTTAGCAAAATTATATGTAATTAAATTTTTTGAAGTTGAGCTTATCTCAAAATTATAAGATTGTGAAGGCAAAACAGTAAGCTTACATTTCAGTTAACAAATTTAAAATTCAGACTTATATCTATATTATGAGCAAGACAAAGTTCTTTTCCACTTCTGAATGTTGACAGGCAATTCTCCATGGGTATCTAGCAGTTCTACACCTATTCGGAAGAGGTATTGATGGCATTTGTTTCAGACTCTCATTTCAAGGATGTTTGCATAGTAAATGGCCTTGGAAGATGGAGATAATATCTCCTTTCCCTTGACAAAGATGAGGCATGTTTGCAAGCAGCCCCCTTATAAGATCATTGGTATCCTAAACTCAGGGCTCCTTAGCTGTCACACAAAGCTACCCAGTATCGACAGGCTGTTTCACAGCATCCACTTAGCATTAGGAGGGCAAGAAGAACTAACAGAGACATGCAGTTCATGCTGCCTACTACATCATGAATGAGACAGTCTTTTACGTCTGATTCAGGAGTCTCATGTTTCTAGTAGCATCTCCGAAACTTGTTAATTTGCGAGTAGGATAAAAGGTAAGATCGCAGACATTTCACAATTCTTGATAATTAACATTAAGTTTTTGTCTATAATGTCCTCTATTATTGCAAATACAATATAAGCTGTATATGAAGTCATGTAAACATTTATGTATACCTATTTTTGTGTATTTCTTTTTTATATAAGGGGCTATTAACTTTTATATTCATAAAATCCCTCTCATGTCATCAGTATATAACTAGATCTTATTTCACAAAATTAGCACACTGATGTACCTATCAACAAATGGAATATTATCAGCCCTCTGGAAAACCTCTTTGTTCACTACTAGTTACAAATCCCCCATCAAAGATAATGACTGCCTGAACTCAAAACATCATAGATTAATTGTGCTGCCTTTTTACTATGTTATATATAGGTGCAATTATTGAACACGTTAGCTTCATAGTAACCACTTTGACTGCCACAGCGCCTTCATCCATGCCCAAATCTGATCCCACAGGGCAGCAATAACAAAAAAAAAAACAAAAAAACAAAAAAACACTTATTAGGTCATGTTAGTTCTCTGCTCGGGATCTTTCAATGCTTTTCACCGTTTTTAGCCACATATTAAAACTCATTTCTGCTGGGTGCAGTGGCTCATGCCTCTAATCCCAGCACTTTGGGAGGCCTAGGTGGGTGAATTACCTCAGGTCAGGATTTCAAGACCAGCCTGGCCAACATGGTGAAACGCCATCTCTAACTAAAAATATAAAAATTAGGTGAGCGTGGTGGCACATGCCTATAATCCCAGCTACTTGAGAGGTTGAAGCAGGAGAATAGCTTGAACCCAGGAGACAGACATCGCAGTGAGCTGAAATCTTGCCACTGCATTCCAGCCTGGGCAAAAGAGTGAGACTCCATCTCACAAAAACAAACAAACAAATAAACAAAACAAAACTCATTGCCTTGGCTTACAAGGCCTCACAAGATCTTCTGAAGGACTCACCTCCTATTTCCCTTATTCCTCACTACACTATCAGTTTTATCATTTCTTCTGCTTTAACTTTTCCTCATAGTACACAGCGTCTCCTGACCTTCCTCTATAGACATTTATTTGGTTATAAGCCATCTATTTCAGTGGAATGTAAGCACCATGAGAGTTTACGCTGATGTTTCTGTGAGGGTATTTTTGGATGAGATTAATATTTGAATTGGTAGAATGAATAGGCAGATTGCCTGTTGTAATGTGAGTGGCCATGATTTAATCAGCTGAAGGCCTGAATAGAACAAAAAGGCTGAGAAAGAAAGACCTGTCTGCCTATCTTTGAACTGGGATATTGAATAATTTCCTGCCTTCGGACCCCAACTGAAACACTGATCAGCTCTTCCTGGGTTTTGAGTTTACCAGCATTGGACTGAAACTACATCAGCTCTCCTTGTTCTCAGGCCTTCAGACTTTGAATTAGAGCTAAACCATTGGCTCTCTTGGGTCTCTAGCCTGACAAATCATCCTAAATATCTGGGAAGTTCTTAGCTTAGATAATCATGTGAGCCAATTCCTTAAAATAAATCCGTATGTGCTATAGAAAGAATGTTTGTGACTCCCCCAGAATTGATACGTTGATATCCTAACATCTAACATGATGGTATTAGGAGGTGGGGCCTGTGGTAGGTATTGTTCAATGAACCGGATAAATGCCTATATAGAAGAGACCTTGGAGATCTCCCTCATTCCTTCTGCTATGTGAGCACCTAGTGAGAAGACAGTCATCTGTGAACGAAGAAGGGGGATCTCACCTGACACCAAATCTGTCTATGTCTTGATCTTGGCCTTCCCAGCCTTCAGTATTATGAGAAATAAACCTCTGTTGCTAGTAAACCACCTAGTCTGTGGTATTTTGCTATTGCAGTCCTCAAAACTAAGACTGTTGTCAGATATTATGTATCCTGTTGGTTCTTTTTCTATGAAGAATTCTGACTAATTCGGGAAGTCAAGATGACAAATCCAAAGTTTAGTATTAGCAACTGGGTAGGCAGTGGTTCAATTTATTTTGTGGTCTAGAAAGACAGAGAAAAAGGAACTGAAAGACAAAAATTCCATCTGAGATCTCTCAGGTTTTAGGAGGTTTTAAGGTATACAGATGATTGATTTTTCTTTTTTCCCTTTTCTATTTTAAAACTTTGAAAAGGAAAATGTGTTGCCATTGTTTTCTGCTCTATGTGATTTTGCAGTAATAAAGTTAATCCTCATCACAACCAGACAAATGGATTTAATTGATTTTAAAGATGAGAACATAAATATTGAAATGTCTTGGTCAGACAAGGTCAACCACATTAGAAAATGGCAGCGTTAGAATCCGAGCCACGCTTTCCTTAATGCCAAAGTGTAGCATTTAAACAATAAGGTATATTATTTCTTTTCCTCGAGTTTTTCAATTTCTAAAAAACCTCTTCTGTAATTTTTTCTTTTCTTTTCTTTTTCTTTCTTTCTTTCTTTTTTTTTTTCTGGGACGGAGTCTCGCTCTGTCGCCCAGGTTGGAGTGCAACGGTGCGATCTCAGCTCACTGCAAACTCAGCCTCCTGGGATCAAGTGATTCTCCTGCCTCAGCCTCCCGAGTAGCTGGGATTACGGCGCGCACCACCACTCCCGACTGATTTTTTTTTTTTTTTGAGATAGAGTCTCACTTTGTCACCAAGCTGGAGTGCAGTGGCAGGATATCAACTGACTGCAACCTCAGCCTCCCGGGTAGCTGGGATTACATAGGCGTGCCACCACGCCCAGCCAATTTTTTGTATTTTTAGTGGAGACGGGGTTTCACCATGTTAGCCAGGATTGTCTCAAATTCTGAACTCAGTGATGCGCCCAACTAGGCTTCCCAAAGTGCTGGGATTACAGGTGTGAGCCACCATGCCCGGCCTTGCTTATTTTTTGAAAAACAGCTTACTTCCTGAGGTCTGTGCATGCCCTTGCCATCTCATTCTACTGTTTAATGTTGTTGTTGTTTTAACCTCTAACCTCCTTTTGAATGAGTTACACATTTTATTGCACATAATCAGGAGCAAAAATAAGCACAATTTAATTGTCTTTTGTTTCCTGGCATGTGTTTTTCGGGAGTAGGTTCTTCAGTGCCTTTTTCCTCTTTATGTTGCTTTCCTTCTTCCTTTTCTTACATTTATTTATTAATTTATTTCAGCTAATATATGGATCCCATACTCTATTAATCTTCTTAAATTTATCTTCCCCGGGTCTGATCTTCACATGGGTGAAGATCTCTGAATGTATGGAGGTATTTTTTATTTTTTCCACTTTATCACTCTGGGCCATAAAGCTCTGCTTCTTTCAGAACATGTGCATGAGATATTTATACAGCTGTTCAGATAAGGTTACTAAGATGCAGCCCTGTGATGCCACCAGTTATAATTCTATTACTGCATTATTACTCTTTAAATTAAAAAGAAAGTATAGAAAAAACAAAACAAACAAAAATAAAAGGCAAAATAATTGCATTTCAGAGGATGTCTGTTCCTGTGTAAGGTGCACCTGTCCTTGCTTCAAGGGGAGTGGGCTACTTATTTTTTTAAGTTTTTATATTTTCAAGATTTGGGGTTTGATAAAACCATATATATACTTTATTAACTTTGAGTTCCAGGATACATGTGCTAAACATGCAGGTTTGTTACATAGGTATACCTATACCATGGTGGTTTGCTGCACTTATCAAGCTGTCATCTAGGTTTTAAGCCCCACAAGCATTAGGTATTTGTCCTAATGCTCTCCCTCCTCTTGCCCCCCCACCTCCCGACAGGCCCCGGTGTGTGATGTTCCCCTCCCTGTGTCCATTTGTTCTCATTGTTCAACTCCCACTTATGAGTGAGAACATGTGGTGTTTGGTTTTCTGTTCCTGTGCTAGTTTGGTGAGAATGATGGTTTCCAGCTTCATCCATGTCCCTGCAAAGGACATGAACTCTTTCTTTTTTATGGCTGCATAGTATTCCATGGTATATATATGCCACTTTTTCTTTACCCAGTCTATCACTGATGGGCATTTGGACAACCATATTTTTTGTTGAGTTTTGTTTCTTTAGTGGCTTAGCCATCTCTGCTGGTTTTAGTTAGTTCAAGCTGAGTCAACGGCTCATGTTGTAGTGCATTTCTACCACCAACCTCTGCAAGGAAGTACTCTGCAGGACTTCTGGCCTAGACCTGAGGTTGCCATGGATTCATACTGAGCAAGTGTGTTCCAGGTATACATCACAGTCTTTCCTCAAGTAGCCTGCATGGCCTGTCTTCACCCTCAGTTTAAGAACACCAGTGAGGTTTTTGAGATATTCTTCCTACTTTCTGACAAAGTAAAATATCTGATAGAAGGAGAAACCCTGTATTGACTACCTTGCTTTTTGCTTATTCCAAAATTATGCTCTGTCTGGCTGACATATTGTGAAATTAAAGGAGAAAATTAAACCTTTTCCTCATTTCACTTTCATTGTATTCTTTTTTAATCTATTGTATATTTCATTCATTTTTTTATTGGGGGGGTGGATTCTACAAACTGCTTTTATATTGTCCTATTTTTCTAATATTCACATTAACCTTTTATGTAAAACATACCAATGCTTTTAATAAAGCTTACATAGGAGTAAACTATTATAGACCTGAGTGTATATAAGTACACATTTATTAATCTACATTAAAACAATGAATTTTATTCTGCGGAGACACCAAGTTGCTCCTGGGTGCTAAGTGAAGCACTTAGGGAAATGTGTTCAGTCTCTGAGGTTATAAGAACATTAGACTATATCAAAGGAAACCTGGAGCCATCAGTTAAGTGGCCCTTCTGTCCCGTAGATACATAAAAACTAATGTTCTCTGCTATGTGGCTCACTTTCTGCTATTAGATATTATGAGGCACTAACAAAAAGCTACTGCCTGCATCATATCTTTCTTTGGTTTGAGATAAAAAGAAGGGCCAGAACTGTATACAAGTCATGAAGGGCCCTGGTGTACATTTTTCAAAGTAGTGCCGATTGTGTTGAAATTATCAGTTTACCTTGCATATAAAAAATATACACTTTGAGTAAAATATAAAAAGTGGTAAACATCAAGAAAAGTTTGTTTTACTATAGCAATTTCTTGTTCTATTCTATTTGAGTATTTGCTCTATATATTTGATATACTTCCAGAATGCATCCTATTCACAAAGTAGGCAATTACTCTATCAGTGAATACAGTTACAGAGTCTCTCCTCTATTCAGCTTCATTTGTACCTCCACTCCAGCCACTTGCAGAAATGGAAGATGCATCAAAAAGACTGGTTACAGGCCTTGCAACCTCCAAGCAGCTAATTACCAAGATCTTAAGTAAATGACCATTGCTCTTTATCTCATCTCCAATGCCATACAAAAAGGCTGTTAAACAGGTTGCCTCATGTTCCCTATACATTTATTCATTCCCGTGTTAAAATACGTCTTATGGGAAAAACAAAATTCACCAAAGAATGAAGAAGTGAACATGTGTTAAAAGAGGGACTTCTGGCTAATTTTACAAAGAAGGATAAAAATTCTCAAAATATGTGTGGGGTGGATTGCGGGGGTATTGCATATTCATAGTATGCCACAGAAATCATTTTAAGTCTATCAAAAACAACTATATTGTGCTTTTTCAAATAAGAACATATAAAAGATGAGCTATAAGAAGGGAGAAGGATGCTAAAATAAATAAGTGAAAGAGAAAAATGGCTGGACACACTGGCTCATGCCTGTAATCCCAGCACTTTGAGGGGCCAACAGGTCAGGATTTCGAGACTAGCCTGGCCAACATGGTGAAACCTGGTCTCTACAAAAATACAAAAATTAGCTGGGCATGTTGGCTCATGCCTGTAATCCCAGCTACTCTGGAGGTTGAGGCAGGAGAATAACTTGACCCCGGGAGGCGGAGGTTGCAGTGTGCCAAGACCGTGTCATTGCACTCCAGCCTGGACAACAAGAGTGGAACTCTGTTTCGGAAAAAAAAAAAAAAAGAGAGAGAGAGAGAGAAAAAAAGTAGGTGAAAAGACCTAATTAAATGGGATGGAAAGAAGGAAAGAATAGGTCAGGAGGAATAGTCTCAAATCCAGGATTCCAGGATGACTACCATATTTGAACCACAGAACATTAACCAAAATCTTATTTTTCTTCCCCTCATTAGTTTGAAGTTGAGCAACATCCAGGTCTTCTACATCACACTCTGAAATTGGAAATTATTTCTTGTCCTTTCAGATAAGTGATTATGCAAAAGAACCCCAGAACCAGTACAATTTAGAAGATTTGAGGTTGCTCTCATGTGTTTGTAGGGTATGCCATCATCATACCATAGCCTAAGGCTGTAGTACTGGACTCTCTGGAAGCAGCTCTGAATGAGATAGGATGGAGATAACTAAAGAGACAAGCAGCCATTATGTGTCTGAATATTGGTTTACTAGCAGAGCTAGATGTGTAGGAGCACATACTTACTTGACAAATGTCTAACAGAATGACCTGGCATCATTACTGTTTTAAATATGTAATATGCTATCTCAACTGGGACATTTTATGAAAGCTATAGGTTGTGACCTACTGTTCATTACACTTAGTTTCTGAGGTGCCAAAGATTGATGTGCGAGCCAAAGTGCATTATTGTTCTTCACTGGATCTTTGCATTTATTAGTCTGATGCTAATGGGATTCACTCTTGAGTTGGATTGATGTTCAAGGTTAAAGCCACAGATGAGCTCCTGATCTTGACCAGAAATGATTTGCCCATTGCCAATCAGAAGAGGAAAAGGGCAAGGTGGAGGCTGAACTTGGAGTTAATAGGAATAATAGATGCTGAGGGTACAAGATAAAACTCAGTAAGATAATACACTCTATTCATAGATTGACAAATTTACATAGTGAAGAGACTTTTTACATAGTGAAGAGACATTTTATCATTGTCATCCAAAGAAAATTTAATCCTATGAGAAAAAGTCCAGCTAGCTTTTTTTCTTTTTTATTACCTGCTTACAGGATGTAAACTGATTTCTAACACACATAGGTATCATTTTCTACACTTAAAACACTTCTTCTATTTCACACAAATGACAAAAAATGTCTTTCAATTATTTTGACACACGATCTCTCAAGATACATATCCTTTTATATCAACTATAAATACAAATTTAATATTATGATAAAAGAGAAAGAACAGGAATAAAACAAAGCAGCATTTTTTAAAACTATAGCTGTTCCTCTAAGATATTCTCACACTAAAGAATTTTTTTCCCACTTCCTCTCTCCCACTGAGAAGTACAATCTTCAAAACTTAGTCCAGGCATTAGTGTTTACCAGTGAGGAATATTTTGCACAAGAATAATCTGATGCTACTTTTCATTTGTCAGGTACATTTTCTAAATTATGTTCTAGTAAGACAGAAGTATGCACGTTTGCACATCATTATTCCTATAAATATTTGCTAAGTGTCGTCTGTCTGTAAAGAGCTACAGTGGGATAGATTTAAGATATATGATACATAATTTTTTGTCTTCAAATTGTTCACATTTTGTAGAGTTAATAACTTGTGCATAAATGACTAGAATGTTAAGTTGCTAAGTGACAAGTGACACAAACTTTTAACCTCTAAAATCTTCCTCTTGGGAAACTGGGGAATACAAACTTCCAACTAAAGGAACAAAGATTGTCATGAACAAAGTTGTATAAAAAATAAATTAAATGTAGGATAATAAAGGCAGTGAGAAGGGTTAGGGTTTCTTAGGTAACAGACTGGCTTGATTTTGTGACTTGTGTGATGGTAGCAAGTTATGTAACACCTCTGAGTTTCCATATCTTCATCTGTAAAGTAGACACAGTTGACTCAACCACATGGAATTGTTGTGAGGGTGAAATGCAATGGTGTGTGCAAGTTGCTAGTCAGTGTTGAACTGGACTTACTATTACGCTATACAAATGATACAATTTTTACGGTTATGCTTAATATTGTCATAATTGCAAGAAATGAGAAAAATCTCAGCAGAGGTACAAAATGGGTACGCTCTGGGCAAAATGATCTTAGTGGGTTTATTTCAAAGGATGCTTGAAAGTGATCTGTGGAAAATAAAATTGACACAAAGTGCGTGTTGAAATGGAAATTAACAGGTCTTTGAATGTTAAGACAAAGATAGCGGGCATGCTCTTTTATCTATCTATCCCTGGCCCTCAGCATCCCTGGTGCTTTTCAGTGCTCCAGCCTTATGTGTTTAATCGTTTTTGTTTCATTTGAATGAAATTTTCTCATAGACATAGAAAACCAGCAGGCAATAAAATATATATGCTGAGCTGTGATTTAGTGGTATTATTACTTACCAACAGTGTGTAGGATGAATTACAGAAAGCAAAAGTAGGGCATAGTTAGAATCACTAAGACTAACTATCAATATAAACTTTTGCCAGAACAATTGTAAAGATATGGAGAGGTGATGCATATGAAAAACACATTAAAAATCCTAAGATTTTGCCAAAATAAGCTGTGTAACAAAACAAAGGGAGAAGAAGTTGAAGAATATGATGAAGTTTAAATTGAGGTTCAAGGTGTTTTGCATTAAGAAAGGGGAAATTTAAATTTGAGATATGATGAATTTATGGTAGGAAACTGAGATACCATATTTTGACAGTTGGACTAGACCTCACAAAAAGACTCAAAATAAGTATGCAGAAAGCATTAGTTTAGATCTATTTGAGAAGACCACGGGAAAGAAGGAAAAAGGAAGGAGTTTAAAGAGGCAAGCAAAAAGATTACGGAAAGGCAGTGGGAGATGTAAAAGGGAACCAGAAATCTTAAGAGGAGAAAGTATTCTAAAGAAACACACACACACGCAAAGTCAATTACTTAAAAAGTTGAGAATCACTGGCAGTATGGATGATCGTGACTTTTTTCTCTGTTTCAGTAAGGGGGTGATGGACCTTAGAATGCAAGATATGGATGAGGTATGGAAGTAGAAGCAATAAATGTCAACTATTATTTTAAAAACTTTGCACAGAAGAAGCAAAGAAGGATAAGAGCTTAAAAATAAAGGTTCTGTTTATTTTCATTGTTTAGTCATAGGGAAAATGTGGGCATGTTAAAAGAAATTCTGAATGTAAAAAGGGAATGAGAGGAGAAATTGAAATAGACGTGGGTTCAAATCCCAGATCCCACTGGACATCTCTGAGGCTTACTAGACATTGTCTGTAAATATAAGATAAACACCTAATATAAAATGTGCTCAGCTATAAGAAGTTTGAATTAGTGTATACGATTTTTAGAAAATCAATTTATAATATACAATAAAATGTATATTAAATTAGACAGTTTGATGCACATTGACAATTGTACATCCCCTGCTAACCATCTCCACAATTAAGATACAGCACATTTCCACCATACACACAAAGTTCTCACATGCCCTCACCATCTCAATCCCTGATCACAGGCAACCACTGACCGAGGTTCTGTCATTATGTAGAAGATACACGTTTTCTAAATTTTGTATAAGTGACATCGTATGTGTGCATTATTTTGTTTCTCTCTTCATCTCAGCATCTTATTTATTGAAACTTGTTCTTATCATTGAGTACATCAGTGGTTAGTTCCTTATGATTGCTTAGTGTATTTCATTTTCGTATTCAATATTCATTGAATTTATCCATTTTATCCATTATAATTTTGAGGGAAATTTGGGGTTTTTCCAGTTTGGGGCTAATACGAAAGCTGCAACGAACATTCATATACGACTCTGTATAGATATGTCTGTTAGTTTCTATATAAACATTTTAAAAATCACTATCTCTGAGAAAACTAGGAAATCAAACTTCTGGAATTTGGCATTGGCTATCACTTATAGATGAAATATACTTTTTCAATTAATTAGACACAACTGTCACAGTTTGAAAAATGCATCTTCACCAATTAGTCATGTAGTTAGGCTCTGCAGACTTAATTGTTTATCTCTGTCTATAGTCCTAACCCAGCTTGGCTCCATAGTTGCTGGGATAAGATAGATTGATTTTAGCTATTGGTGTCAGTATTCTTCCCGCATGCCTGTCTAAAAATGCTCTTAGAGTTTCAGAATTGGAATGGCAAAATTTATTTCCTGAGTGATTAAATGGCTCCACTCCTACCATTCTAGGTCACCTTGTTCCTTGTTGAGAGAGAGCCATATCCCGAATGTGGCTCTTTTCTCTCAACTTTGCACACACTGTGAATAGGCAAATCTCAGTTGCAAGAAACTCTTTTTAGGTAGAATGGAAGTATTTTTCTTTCTGCTACATGAACCTGAAGGAAGTATTCTCAGATTATCCAGACCTAAGGAACGATACATTCATCTATAGATCCCTCTCAATTTATAGAAATGTTTTGTGGGTAGAGAGACCTGCCTAAGTATTTAATCTGGCCCACGGTAAAGAAATACTGCAACCTCAGATCTAATAGCCGAGGGGAGCTGGGTTGTTTTGAAAGGCACTGTAATGTGTCTCCTTTATCTTACACAGCAGTGGGCATGATTAGGAAGCAAAAAACTATGGAAAGGAGAACTTAAGCTCTTCCTTATAAAAATTTAAAACGTGTATCTCCATGGAGGGCCTGCAAAGTCTCTATAGGATATATTGTCTTTGGGAACTTCTTTTCTTATACTACTATTTCAATTTCCTCACCTCCCTCTCTGTCTCTACTTGTAATTAGGTAGATAATAGATACAGGTACAGATAAACATAGACATATAGATGGAAGGCCTTAATTGGAAGTGCAACAACCTCTTTCCACTGTTGAGTGGAAGCACCTGCTTGAGGGATGTACCAGTTTAGTCAGGAGGAGGAAATGAGGGGAGTCTTATGGAGGAAAAAAATAAAATTTTTGGAAGTGATTGAGAGCACAGAGAGTTTGAGGAACAGACCTGCAAACAGGGAGCCCTTGCTAGGAACTAGGACAAATCCATGAAGTGACTTTGCTGTTGTGTTTACCTTATTTGTCTTTTTCTGTTAGATACTTGCCACAGTTATATTAACCATCCACAATCTTAAGATGTTGCTGTTTTGGGATGCCTAGTTGTATTTCCCCCTGAGAATACAGCAGCCTTGTGCAAGAGGCATTGTGCATGACTAGGAGAGGAAAAAATAATGAACTCTTTAAGAATAGGAGGGGAAAACACGGAATAATTGTTTAGACAACTAATAGTTAATTTCCAGGCTCTTACCAGGTCAGGAAAGGAAAATCCCTAGGTGGGGTTCATACCTGTAGTCAAATACAAGTCAAACCAAAAGACAGGGCCTGATCCAGGTACATTTATTTTTCCCCAAATACTTTCAAAAAAAGAGACCATTGAAGGAGTGGGGGAGTCTCAGGGATTTAGGTTACATATGCTTTTCATCCAACTTGTCTACGCAACTCGGGTCCAGGATTCCTTCTAGCTACAGTAACTGAACCAAATTCTAAGGAGCCACTGCCTCACGTTGCCATGTTCCATGTTTTGCACAGATGCTTTAGTTTTGATCAAACATGTTTTGTTTTTGATTATCACACATTCCACTCCAAAATTAAATATTATTTCCCGAAAATAATTTGTCATTTTAGAAACTGATAAAACACTGAAATGGTTTTCTCTGTTTGAATACTTTCACGATCATCTCAGACACATAAGCAGAAATTTAACATAAATAATTAAAGATTGATAATACACGAAATTGTTTTTCAGATTCATTGAAATGTTCTTAATTTTTCTTCTATGAGAAATGAGTAAAATTGATTTTGCTATTTAATATTTCTAGAGGTGCTTATTTTTAACTAGTATCTTATAACTAGAAGGTATCTGGGTCTTCAAAAGAATATCATAGCATACCTTTGATCATTTAACTTGGCAAGTTTGTCTTTGAGAATATGTTGTAGTCAGATAGTTGAGAATGATCATTAGTGAACTCTCATATCCATTCATCTATTTCAAGTTGTACTTTGCCCTAAATCCAATTCAGAAGTCTGTGGGAAGACTGTAGCACTTCTGACATTTTAGAAACTAGTTAAAAGGAATTTAATTCAGCCTTTCTGAGGCACTGAAGATAAAACTTAGACTCGTATTTGTAATTCAACCCAAATGACAAATTTTTCAGTTACAAATTTTAATCTAGTTTTTAACTACCTCATGAAATTTTTACCAGTAAGTTCTAAATACAATAATAATACAAAAATCTAATTGTCAGAACACGTGCAATTTCTCTATTATGAATTTATTTATAAGTCATCCTGTATATAAAAGAAACAATTTCATGTGGATAAGTAAAATGGTTAAATTTGTTTGTACTATATACATCTATACATAATTATATGTACATATGCATAATTAAACTTATACCCTTGTTAATGATGAAGTGAACAGTTAAAATAAAGTATGCTAGTATTCACCTAATCAGGTTATTTTAATTCAGCATAAAAGATAGTTACAGTAGTTATCTAACTAGTTAATTTCATTTTTTCGATTATTCTTATCCACAAGTAAGGCTTTTGGGTAAATATGAAATGGGATAATGGCTGAAGATGAGGAACAACCACTTGCCAAGTAGCCGTATTAACGATGCAGTTTGCACAGGGAAAACAAGAAGGAATAAAAAAGCAAATGGGAAAATAATTACAGGGAACATTATCCAAGATGCTTCACTTCACATAATACTTTGTCTCATTATGAGAGTCTGCACCTAATTTTCCACCAGTTTACCAAGCTGGCATGACCATCATGATCTTGTACCATCATCAGATTCCATGAATGGAAAGATGCAGAGTTCTACCCATCACTTCTAATAGGCAAAGATAGCACATGTGCACTGATTCGGAAGAAGGACAAGGATAGAGATGGTGAGAGTTACACTCGAGCTATGGGCTATTTGCTTGTGGTAAACATGACTTAATAGTCAATGACATGGACTTCACTGACAGGGCTCATTCAGGTAATCCCACAATACTTCCACTTCTTAATGCAATATTTTCTAGGATAGGGGGTGGGGTGTAGTTGGGGGATCCATCAGGTGAGTTGAGAAGAGGAATGTGATAGGAACTTTTGTCACTGTTGGAAAGTGCGTGGGTGGTGACATTGAATAGATTCACTCAGGGAGACAAGTTAGCTATATCTTTGATCTTTCTATAAGCAGCTGAGTAGAAAGAAATTGAGCAGCAGGAAAGGAGGGACAGGATACCAGAAAGTGTCTTTTCTCCTCCATTCTTACAATGTCCTGATTCTTCAGCCCAGAGCTTTAAATATTTTTGTAACTACTTTCTTGGGGAACTGTCATCTTAACAGTAATTTTGTATGTATTGAGCTCCTAAAGCTATGGATGCTTTCTAAAGCTACAATGTAAATTTATTTCTCTCCATAATCCCTGTCACTTTCCCTGTCTCCACATAAAAAGCAAGAGAGGTAGCATTTCATTATTAATTACAGCAACAGCAAGTTGGCTGTCAGAGTCAAACCTCCACACACTTCCCCCACCAAGCTGCTGAGCTTCCAGCCATTTACTCATTAAGCTTATGATGATGATGGAGTTTTTAAAACCTGCTGTTTGCAATGGACAGTAGACCTTAAAAATCTGTCATCAATTGCTCAGTTGAGGAAATCAAATGCAAAGAGAGTGAACCAGTGTAAGAGCAAACAAATTGCACCATAAAAGATAGTAGTGTCTTTAACTAAGCTTTCATTTGAGAAGGCAACTCGGAGACTGTAAGTGGATGCTGTGAGACTGTTCAACTGAGAGCAGTTATTCACATTAAAGAGGTTGAACACATAAGAAAAAAAAAGAAAGAAAGAAAAAGAAAATCAAATCAAACAAAAACAAAGGAACAAAACACCTTAGAGTGTTTTCGTTTTTCAAATGATATGGCACTACTGAGTAAAAATGACTAGATCCATTTTTAAGTGTATTTTTTTCTTAACATTTTAAAACCAGACTACATAAGATCAGAGCACATTTCAAGGTGAACACCAATCAAGTTAAGGATCTAAGCATATAATGAATTTTTCTCTCATATTTCATAAGATATTTTTCAAAACGCACATTAATTCTGATATTTTTATTCATTTATTCAAGAAATATTAATGAGGACTGTTGAAGTCAAAATAGAAATGTAAAGAGGAACCTCTAAATTTAACATTTAATTTAGAAAGAAACAATTCGCCTGACAAAGTGCTAATATCCAGAATCTACAAATAACTCAAACAAATTTACAAGAAAAAAACAAACAACCCCATCAAAAAGTGGGCAAAGGATAGGAACAGACATTTCTCAAAAGAAGACATGCATACAGCCAACAGACACATGAAAAAATGCTCGTCATCACTGGCCATCAGAGAAATGCAAATCAAAACCACAATGAGATACTATCTCACACCAGTTAGAATGGCAATCATTAAAAAAATCAGGAAACAACAGGTGCTGGAGAGGATGTGGAGAAATAGGAACACTTTTACACTGTTGGTGGGATTGTAAACTAGTTCAACCATTATGGAAAACAGTATGGCGATTGCTCAAGGATCTAGAACTAGATGTACCATATGACCCAGCCATCCCATTACTGGGTATATACTCAAAGGATTATAAATCATGCTGCTATAAAGACACATGCACATGTATGTTCATTGCGGCACCATTCACAATAGCAAAGACTTGGAATCAACCCAAATATCCATCAGTGACAGACTGGATTAAGAAAATGTGGCACATATACACCATGGAATACTATGCAGCCATAAAAAAGGATGAGTTTGTGTCCTTGTAGGGACATGGATGCAGCTGGAAACCATCCTTCTCAGCAAACTATCACAAGAACAGAAAACCAAACACCGCATGTTCTCACTCATAGGTGGGAACTGAACAATGAGATCACTTGGACTTGGGAAGGGGAACATCAAACACTGGGGCCTATCATGGGGAGGGGGGAGGGGGGAGGGATTGCTTTGGGAGTTATACTTGATGTAAATGACGAGTTGATGGGTGCTGATGAGTTGATGGTGTAGCACACCAACATGGCACAAGTATACATATGTAACAAACCTGCACGTTATGCACATGTACCCTAGAACTTAAAGTATAATAATAAAAATAAAAAGTAAAAAAAAAAAAAAAGAAAGAAATAATTTATTAAGCAAACAACTCTGTGAAACCATTGTTAAAAAAAAAAAGAGAGAAAGAAATAATTCGCAAATCGGGGCATATATTCAGACCGGGTTGTCTTCAGCATGTCTGAAGAAGAAGAGAGGGCTGGAGATTTTACTAAAAAGAGAAATTTTAACTATTGCTCTTTAAGAAAGTTCGGTGGCACTGGTAAGGTTCTGGGAGGCTGGAACGTCTGACTGGTGACTGATGGTGGTGGGTAAAGTAAGTCTTAGATTTGCAGCAGGTTGGTTTGGCAACTATTAGATAAAACGGTTGTCAGGTTAGAGCAGGCAGTTTCAGCAGCCAGACTTGCAGTGAATTACATTTTGGGGGAGCAACGTTTTGTGTCCTGAGTCCTTTTTGTCCCTGCCCTCTTGACTCTGTTTTTACTGGGTTTGACAAGAATGACCCAATTCAAATAATCAGCTTTCACTGTACCTACTATGATCTAGTTCTTTTCCCAAACACTTTGGAATTCGAGAATAAACTAAACAGAAGAAAATCTAACCCTGAAAAAGAAAGTAGCAAATAAGTCATAAATATAATGGATAGGTAAGTTATATTGCAGATTTGAAAGAAATACGTGATGAAAAATAAGAGAAGTAGAGCAGGAAAAAAGAAATTAAGAGGGTAGGCATAGTGGAACGACAGGAGGCAAATGCAGTCTCAATCAGAAGGTAAGAGGTCAACAAACATTTTGGAAGGTGGGAGTTTTCAATATGGACAACACGGACATCTGGAGGAAGAGTTCCATGTGGAATGAGGTCACCCTAAATAATTGAACTTGCTGAAAAAAAACACAACTCTCAATTTTACTTAATAGAAGCTCCCATAAATGAGAGCAGATGAATGTTTACCTGTGTCGTGCCCCCACATGAAACAGTTCATTCTAACATGGGGCAGCGTGCATCAAAGACAAATCATGCCATCTCACAATAAGTATATCCACCAAGAACCTTTTGGAGGCCTATATTTGGCACTAAAAATACCATTATAAAGAAGAACTTGTATGCCTAATTGTACTCATTGTTTGGGTGAGGGAGAAGGGACAAAATGGAGGAAGGTGAACAAGATGGAGCAGTACCTGTTGTTTCCAGGTTCTCACCAACTTTCCCGCAGTGGGAAAATGCCGCCGGCGCCCAGGAAGACACAGATCAACCGAGCATGTGCCAGGTGACGTCAATCCGAAGAGATGGAAACTTACCGGGCCACGCCTATGGAGACGCCCCTACCACGCCCTTATCACGCCCACTGCCCTCCCCCTTCCAGTACCAATGCATAAAAGTCCGCCGCTGGCAGGAGCCGGTGTGACTTCTTCGCCCCCGCATTTGTGAACTGGAGAATCTCAACAGGGAGTGCCCGCACGACTTCCCTGGCCGCCCCACACCTGAGGACCAGAGAACCTCGCAGGAGAGTGTGTGCATATTTGAAATAAAGGGCTGCCGCTTTCTTATGTACTTTGGCCTCATGTTTAATTACTTAGCTCTCCTAAATTAAGTTACATTAAATTAAATTAAGACACTCATGCTTTGGTAAATCCTCAATTACATATACATTATCATCAACCACATACAAAAGTCTAATGTGTGCATTTACTCTGTGATTCTGTTTTATGCATATTAATAGAAGCATGTGTCTACTACTGTGGTGTCATATTAATTATTTCGAGTTTTAAATCCCAGGGACCCACTTTACCTGAGTATTGTAGCTCTAAAGTTGTAAAGAAAAAATAATGCTGATACCATAATCAGACAGACATAAACAGAAGTAGGAAGAAGTCTACTATTGTGATGAAGCCTATATCGTTTAAGACCTGAAACCTTGACCAAGCAGAATAAATAAATGAATAAATAAATAATTAAATAAAATGATTCTGGAATTGTAAGCAAGGGAAGATGAAATGATCAGTAGCAAAAAACCAAACATGAGCTGACATCATGAAAAAAATAGCAAATTCATGAATCATTCTAAAATCGAAGCATTTGTTAGTCTTAAGTGTGAATCTCTCTTCTATGAAACTCTTTAATCTGGCCTTATAGTATGATTTACAAAGCACAGTTTCTATTTCTAAGAGCCTCTTACAACTCAAAACTTGCCTTACAAATTTTCTCAGAAGTAATCTTGACAGCAAACACATATTGTTTGAACTTTGTTTTTCATATTTGGTATATTAATTGCCATTCACGTTTTAGTAGTAGATTCTACATGGTCCCAGGTGTGTGACTGTGTATGCAAGTTATATCAGAACAGGCCTTCCCAGCTTTGTCTTACAGTTATAATATGTAAAATATTGATGTAATTCTGCATCTCCCTTAAGATTTTTTGAGTCGTTTGGGATTGATAGTCTCTCTCTCTCTGGATGCTGCTTTAGGACATTTACTAAGTATACTACTGGGTCTTTCTCAGTGATTAATGATGACTAGATTAGTTGGCCTTCTCTTTTATTGTAAGTTCCCCTTTAACATTTCTGATTTTAATTGTGAGAAATAACCCTGTACATGCATGTATTACAAGTCAGGGAAGATCCTCTGGATCCATCCCATCAATTTCCCAGGAGCAACTGGCATAATTTAAATCTTCATCTAACTATTCTCCTTCAATTGTAATTGGTGCCACCTATTTTTAAAGTAGCCTATTCTTGTAACATTAACGTTATTTTGGTAATTTATTGCGACCCCATTGCCAAAAACAGGCACATGGGCGGCATAAATAAAGCAGTCTGATAATTGCTTAAACAAAACTGGGCCCCACGGACCAGCAATAAACTGTCATTAAGGTTAGGCTGGAGAAACACCTGGACTTTCTCTGGATAACCTCTTTTATTTCTCTGTTTACACTACTGCTTATTTCATAAAATGACAGTTTTGAAAGATATCAGCCATTTGTTGAAACAAGGAATGAGAAAAACATGGTCTTGGAGGTGTAATTTAGTTTTACATTTTGAATTAAGAAAATAGAAAAAGATATGTTGATGAAAAAAATTACCATATGAAAACCACAAGATTTCCACTGTAGAGCTAGAGCTATTTCACATTTTAAAAGCTTGCTCCCTTTGTGGTAACTTTATTTGTTATTTAAATTCAAGTTAATCTTCCCTGACTTGTGATACTAAAAAATAGTACTGATGGTCTTTTAGTGTTTTCATGCACAGTTCAAATAATGTATTTTAGTGTTGCAGCTTGGCTTAGCAATTGTAAAGATTTAGGTTCTGAAGGCTGTTCATCAATCAAGTGGCCTATGTACCTCATTTGCAATGTGAAAGTGTTAGAAATATGAAACAATTATGTTTATCTTATAATACAAAATAAAGAAAGATTAAAATTATACTTAAAATCAATTCAGAACACACAAGTAGGTATCACTTAAATGTCTTTTTCAATGTCAGTGAAATTTTCCGTAGCTTTTCTTTCTTAAAATTTGCTCCCAAAGTGGCCATAATAATTGATATTTTATAAAGCTGAGGAAAAAACAAAATGAATGTCTTCCCTTTATATTTATCAAAAGGTGATTTAAATTCATTCCTCTCGAATTTGATGGAAGTATTTTTTAAATTATGCTAATTTTAACACATCAAATGCATGTTTGAATACGAATAAGATCAAATCGGTCTTAAGTCATATCTGTAAGATCTTAATTTTAACATCATAGAGACAAAGATTTTAGTTAATCTTTTGTTTTGCTGTCAAATTTCTCTAATTATGGACATGACACATTTTATCTTATTCAGTTTCAATTATATATATATAATTGAATATATCTACGTGTATATATACACACACATATATATATATACACACACACATATATCTATATATGTTGGACTCATCTATGTACATGAAGATGCTAGCTTTGAATGAAATACTATCAATTAGAAACTATTGTTCATGCTTAATATAAATTCAATTATAAACCGAAATCCTTTAAGACAAAACAGGAAATCAGTACTCTTAAAAGTTTTCTCCCAGTAATTTGATGTTTTGGAAAAATTTAGTACCATATATTTTTCCCCAAATATTACCTTTCTTCATTAAAAATAATAGTAATAATTCTGGAGAGTTATTTACACTGTGATTTATTAATTCAATCCCTATGATCTAACATGGTAATGAAAATGGTCTTTATATTTAAAATGTGCATGTTATATTGCCAGTTTTTACTGAGCACATACATTGTCGGCTAACACACATTCCTTTGTAGTTGAGTGTTTAGCAAAGAAAGCCATTGTTCCATTGGCAAATTAGCATCATTAGTTGAAGGAGTCCACGGGTTTAAATTGCAGGAGGTTTGCAGGAAGCATGTGTGCTGGCAGAGCTGTGTGGTAAGGCATCTGCAATAACCGTCTACATTATGCTTCCATTTAGCTGGTGTCATCACTCTGTCACTTTCATCTATTCCATAATTTGCACAAAAAGAAAGCACACCACAACAACTCTTTAAATTCCAAAAATGTATGGTAAACTGTCAGTTTCTCTTCTATAAAGTTGTTTGTCTCAGGATTTTACTTGGCGTACAATTTCTCAATAGATGTATCCTTCCTTCCCAAATGCAAAGGAAATTCCATTGATCAATAGGGGTTGCAGTACTTATCAACATCACAACAGAGACAGCTTAATTCCTTAGATTAGCATTTGGCTCAAATCAGCAAATGTTTTCTGAGAAATTACTATTTATACATTTAAAAGTATCCAACTTCCCTATCTACCTCCTATCAGCTCAAAATATAAGCCAGGGCCATGTGGCTGCATCTTAATCACGTTCGAGCTGGAGAGCCATCGGTTGAAAGCCTGTCTCAGTTCACAGATATGAGAGATTGTAATATTTTAACATTTCCTCCTGCCAAGTTGCTAAGCAATAAAACTATCTTGGCACTTTCCTGCCAGTTCATCATGAAGAACTACTTTAGTTTAGCTTAGTCTTTTGATGAAACAAATGGAAGGCAGCTGCACCAAACGGCCTTTCAGAAACATGTTGCCAAGCAAATCCCAGGAACTTTCACCCCTTTGCATAGCTAATTTAGATGGCTTGAAGCAGAGAAATCCCACGCTTAAGTATCATCGTAGAAAATCAAGCCTTAAATATTAGTGATTAAAAATTATACAAACAATAGCTCATTATAATTTTTGCAGAGTGCTATCGTCCCATATTACCTTTCTCCAAGGTATACCTAAGTGTGGCTATTTCCAAGCTAAAAAAAAGGCACATTTTTCATACCATAAAGTTAACTTAAGTCAGACATACTAGACAAGCTATTGGCTAAATTTGAAGTGTATTTCTGCTTAATTTTTATTTAGCTTTTGAGAGTTTTGATTACATAAATTATGCCAAAAGAATGCCACACAATAACTTTAAACAAGAGTGAAATTTATACATTTAAAAATGTATAAAGTAAAAAGAGAAGTAAGTTTCCTTTCGCATACATCCAATCCTGTATTTTTGTATGCGTTTTTTCAGAAATGCCTCTGTGCATGTGTGTGTGCATGTGTGTATTTGTGGGTGCACATGCATAAACTAAGAATTTTAGTCTACAAACTGACAACAAAAATTGATACATTTCTTTATTACTGTTACTGTTTTTATTAAAATTGAATCATATCCTGAGCCTCCAACTTGCCACTATATGAACTAAGTTCTTCCCAACTCAGGAATCAGAAAGTCCCAAGAATCTTTATCACAGCAGAATGTTCTGGGAGAGTACCCTTGGATTTAGGGCACACAGGTCACCAAGGCAATGGCGCTGTGCAAACTCACACCATCATGTGAAGTGGACATCTGCCTTCTAGTGTTACACAGATTACACCTTCTGCTTCAGAGAGTTTGCGAGTGATCTTCTCTCAGTCTGCCCTCCTCACATTTCAGGTCCTTCACCGAGCCAACTCCTGCTCACCATTATCCTCAGCCTGAAATCACAAAGCTTCTTTATGTAGACCTTCTTTACCAACTCAGATTAAATTAAAACCTTTCCTCCTAGTGGACAACAAGGCACTTTTTAATGTATCCATTATCATACTTCTCACATTTGTTTTTGCCAGCTCTCTTCTTCCCAAACTATGGTATCCATAAGGGTAGGACACAGTGCTGGACATTTATTCATTAATTGGACGGATACTCACTGAACATCTACTATGGTGAATTGATGTGCTGGATGCTGAGAAAAAAACTTCTATTTGAATGGCATGATTCTCTCTCACTGTCCCTACCTTTGAGACAGATGTGAATAAAAAAGCTACACATCATTACTTAATTAGAATGGCAAATGGTATACTATCTATATGAGTAGATGGACCAAGTTAGTCAGGTGAGAGAGGTGAGTGTTTCAGGAAATTATCTGGAAAAATTTGTATGTAAGTTGAGACCTGAGAAGTAAACACAACTTCATTAGGAGGGAAGAGCGTCCTTAGTTCTTTAGTGAGATTGGAAGGTGTGTGCAGTAAAAGACTTACAGAGGAGGAGGTGGTGGACACATTCTGAAAGAAGTATTCTAAAGCCAGGCTGGCCAGCAGGGTTTTTATATTACTGAATCTTTTGGGGTTTTTTCCATGGGAATACTGTGAAGCCATAAGCAAGGCAGCGATACGAGTAGATCTGCAATTAGAAGATGATGGTGGACTTAGCCAAGATGGTGAAAACAAACAGAATAGAATTGAAAGATATTTTGGAGTTAGAAATACGAGAATTTAGTGATTCACGGAATGTGGGTCTGAGGCAAAGAAGATAAAACTTAAAAAATATACGAAGAAAAGCAATAGTTAACACTTATAATGCAGTTGCTAGGTACTAATCATTATTTAAGTTTCTCACATGTATTAGTACATTTAATTTGCACAATAACCATAAGAAGTAGGTGTCATTAATACTCAAACATCATAGATGAGGAAAGTAAATCAAAGGGTTAATAAATAACTTGCCCAAAGTCATACGACCATAGGGTGGTTTGGCTCCAGAATCTATTACTTACACATTACTCCTGGGCTTTTGGAATGAGAAACTGAGGATGGTGTTGCCATAAACTGGAATAGGGAACATTGGAGA
This sequence comes from Colobus angolensis palliatus, assembly GCF_000951035.1. Lineage (NCBI taxonomy): Eukaryota > Metazoa > Chordata > Mammalia > Primates > Cercopithecidae > Colobus > Colobus angolensis. The sequence continues at coordinate 8,980,230 of NW_012113919.1, read as the reverse complement.
AGCAGTGAATCTGGGTTAGGGCACAAGATGACTTATGGACAGGTTGAATTTAAGGTACCTCTGAGATAGGCAACTAGAGAAGACAGTCCTGGCATTCTAAAGTTGAATATAAACAGAAGATAGCATTTTGGGACTTATCAAAGTATAGATGATAATGAAAGCCATGGGATGCATGAAAGCGTTCAGGATTACAGTACAGAGTAAAAAAAAGAAAGCCTATATGAAGTACAGGAAGGGGTGTTGGCCTCATTGTCTAAGGAGGAAATGCTAGGGTAGTAGAACAATGGGATTACGCTGTCACAAAAACCAAAGGAAAAACATAATTTCTTAAATCATGGTCTGCCACTGAATCTGGCTATAAAATCTTATCTTGCACTAAAAGGATTTGTAGCTTTTCCAGCTGAGAATGGGGTTCAGGATACTGAATCAACACAAGAAGAAAACTCAGCTACATTTCCTATAGGAAGGAGAGATTTTGACAGTGAGTAGTTTTTCAAAATTCAGTTCTTACATCCTACCACCATTAAACAGAACGCTGAGTTTAAGCAAATGTGGATGCAATCATAACGAAATAATACCATGGCTCAATTACACCTGCCAAAAATGCGGGATTAAAAGGCATTTAATTAGTTATTATCATTTTAGTTTACTCAGAATTAGTTATACTAGATCTATTCTTTTTTTTTCTTAATAAATTGTGTGTGATAATTATAGTCCTTTAAACAATTTAAACTTTCTTCTTCCTTCAGTGCTCAGATATATGCTGGGAACAGTCTACCAACGTTGTTGGCAAGTCTGATACCTGTTAGTTCACATCATCTTTTCAGAAAAAGAGAAAGGCATTTAATTGTCAATGGGAGGAGAAGCCCATAATGTTAATAACTTGTGTATTATGTTAATTGTCTGTTTTAAAAGAAAGTAGTGTTAAGATATAACAGTAACCAAAATGATAGGCTTTTTCTGTGCATTAAACTTTGTGAAAATTCTGCATAATTATGACTTACTAGTATTTTTGAACAATGCTTAACATACTAATCTTATATAAACTCTAGACCAAAATAATAAAGCATCTTAATTTACACCTTGATCTCTCAAAAATTAAGCATGTCTTTGGTGAATGGTTTTATATATACATATACCTAAAGCATATAAAACGCAAATTTATGTTTGGCACCTGTGTTCTGTAAAGAGAAGGTTGATTTGTTTTTTAACTGTCATATTTGGAGTGGAACTATAATACAAAAGTATAGTATTCTTTTTGTTTTTTGTTTTTTGTTTTGAGATGAAGTCTCGCTCTGTCATCCAGGCTGGAGTGCAGTGGTGCTATCTCGGCTCACTGAAACATCTGCCTCCTGGGTTCAAGCAGTTCCCTGCCTCAGTCTCCTGAGTAGATGGGATTACAGGTGCCCGCCACCATGTTCAGCTATTTTTTGTATTTTTACTAGAGGTGAGTTTCAACAACTTGGCCAGGCTGGTCTTGAACTCCTGACCTTGTGATCCACCTGCCTCGGCTTCCAAAGTGCTGGGATTACAGACGTGCACGAGTGAGTCCAGCCCATATTCTTGTTTATCAATTTAAAGATGCTCTGCACTGTTTCTGACTCTTTAAAAATAACTTAGATGCAAATTTATTGTGAGGAAAAAAAAAGAAAAGAAAAGAAGAAAACCTTTCAGGTAAAAGGTGTTCTCCGGGATGGAAGAACTACCTGGCATGTAAGAAAAATAGTGGTCCTAATGCATACTGTGACTGTTTGCATATACTTCTGTTTGTAAAAACATCAATTTTACTTTTCAGAGGATTTGTAAGAATCATTTAAATTTTCATTGAAATAAATGAGAAGTCATACTGCCACTTATAAAAAAAGAAAGGAAGACCTTTGTTGAGGAGAATGCAGTCAACCAGTAAATTGCAGGTTCTCAGAACGTTTATTGACGTACTGATTATTCATTCCATTATACTCTAACATCTGTATATTTTTACCAGTGTTCTCAGACCACTTCTAGCAAAACGTAAATCTGTGATTGTGATCTCTGAAAGTCAGTCCTTTTATCTACTCAAGTAAGTGCAAATTTTAGAAAAAAAATTATTTTCCCTAGAAATATAAGGTGTTCTTTTCTTAATTTATCCACTAACTGTTTAGAAATATAATTAGCTTCTAAGATTTCAAAAACAGTAAATTTTAAATATCATATCTATTGGTTAAAGTTTAAAATACTTTCAGGAAATAAGCAGATTTGAGTTAATGTTAATTTTATCCAACTAACACTTGAAAAGGATCATTGATTTATATTACTGCCCGCTTGAACCATTTTAATTAATGTACTACTAATCATAACAGTGTTAGTTACAATTTTGTCTTCAAGTACAATAAAGGCACATAGATTTGAACTTTTTTGATTATTTTTGGCCTCCTTGTCAATGCCTCATAATCAAAATTTTAATTAAGATTTTGCACTAAAAGTAAAAAAGAAAATTGGGATAAAAATGTGCAGTGTGTTTTATTCATTGTAAGGAGGCATTTTTCCTATATCTAAGTTTAACTAATTCTGGTCCTCTACCTGCTTAGATTAACTAATAAGAATTTTATAAACATTTCTTCCCATCTTGTTATAAATCAAAAGTGGCAATCTTTCCACATTTTGATGTAGTAATTTTGAGCTTATTACAAAGTAAAATAAAAAATTAAAAACAAATATCACCTTATAAGAATTCAAATGGTATGTATCAAATATTAATTTAAATTGCTGTTAATAATATTACATGAAATACGCATGTTGTTAAATTGTAAATTACTATCTGGTTAAATAGAGTATATATATATTATCTAGAGTCAAATCAGATTATGGCAATGTTGTAGAATTTAACTGAATGCCCGGATGGAGAAACTATGCTTACATTATAAAAAGAGGACTACAATCCTAGAGTTGGACTCAAGCACAAGCATCTCTGTTTTGCAGAGGAAGACACTAAGGTCTTCAGCAATTAAATTGCTTTTTGGGAAAGGTGGGAGATTCTGGGAACAAAGAAACTTGAATCCAGTTTTCTTCAATTCCATGTCAAGACAGTTGCATTTTGTGAGAAAATAGCTACTGCCATTTATCATAAAATCATATATATGCAATTACATAAAACTAATTGTGTGTATGTATCTGTGTATGTGTGCATGTACAATATATAAAATTATCAAGATTTATCAAAGTCCATCCAGCTGCTAGCCATGAGGGGGATCTAGGATTCTATCACATGATACCTTTTTATGAGGCCTTTGTTCTTTCCATTACATTTGTCAGCTTGTTCATCAAAGAGATTCTTCATTATTTACTGAAATATCACAAAAGTGATGGTGAGCTAGGTTGCCTCACTGACCTTGATAGGTCCTTGGCAAATTCATATTGACTCTCCACAAGTAAAACTCTAAGGCAGTTTTTCTCATTGTGATGCTTTTGTCTACAATCTTAATTGTTAACTCTCCCAAAGAATAAACACAGAATATATCAAATTTTTAACCCATATAGGTAGGAATATGGGTAAAGAGAAAGGAAGAAAGCAAGGTTAATGGTGGGCAGTGGCTAAATGAACAGAACATTCAGTTAAGTATTTCATCTCCAAAATGGTATAAACTGTGGCAGAAAGTACTTTGTTGAATCAGTAGTTTCAAGACAGACACGTAGTAGGGACACCGAAGGTACAAAATAGAGCACTGATGAAGGAGTGAATTATCATCTTCACAGATGAGTAGAGAAAGAGAAGGTCTAAGTATTGAGATGAGAATATAGAAATGTCTGAAGCAGAACACAGCTCAGAAATTCAATCTGAATATATTCCAATTCAGTGCCTTGCAATAGATACATAATGGTTGCCTATCTTTCCATCATACAAAACAATGCATATCATTTAAACATTTTTTCTAGCATGAAAATGTGCCTGGGTTATGCAATATACACTTTATCAAAATATGATTCTGGTGGCTGCAAGCACTTAATTGTAATGATCTGCAAAACAAGCAATATTTTTAACTCCAGAATTCCAATCAATATTAGTTAATGAGGTGTGTGACAACCTATATAACACGTTTAAATAGTCTTAGTGGCCATCATAATACAAATTCTCCACTTACGGTATATTTAATTTTAATCCTTGCAATAATATAAATGAAATACATCTAAAACACCTGATAGTAAGCACTCAAGTAAAAGACCCCATAACATGGCCTTAAAAAAGGTTAATCTCTTATTGATGGAGTCATGAAAACATTTTTGTTATAGATATTTTTATGTTCCTTCTTATATCAATCAGGATTAAATTTTCAAACTTTCATACCATTTAACAACAGACTGAATAAATAACAAAGTTGTTAACACAAAATGAATAAATATTTTGTATAATTTAAAAATAGAAGATAGAAAAAATAACTTGGTAACAAAAATGTGTTTAAAATATTTTATGGTCTCTATCCCATGATGTTATTCCATTTTCTCATAACTGTAGACCTTTAGCTATGAAACGGAGGGAAGGGGCATTGTACACTTGTTACCTAGAAAACAAATCATTTATAGGTCTTATTTTTTGGAAGGGAGATATATTTTAATTCAACTAAAATGTAAAACATTGGAAGTGTCCCCCTATCAAGGCTTAGTTTTGCTATTGCTTAATACAGATGAAGAAAAAAAAATCATATACTAAACTTGGGAAGCTTGGGTTTTCTCTTCAAGTAAGCTGTGATGTGATTGTTCCATCTAAACAGTTATATCAACTTTACTTTGTATCATATGAAAACAACACCCTCCCGAATAACAATGTATTGTCTATTTCCACCTGCTAAACAAGACAAGACCACATGAAATAGGATTAGCTTAGTCATAACCTTCAGGAAGCTTCAGACATATTGTTTATTGCAAATGGACATGTATTATAAATGTAGATACAGACACATCTTTGTGATATTACTTCTCGAAGTATGTTCTTATGGAAACTTAACTTTGCTCATCCAGTCAGATTTCCAGAAATTGATCTACTGTGACAATTAATATCTTATTCTCCGACTCTTTGTTATTCTCATTCTGTACTTACTTTGCTTTCATCAAAGACCTTTTAGCAAAATTAATTTCTAGGACCATTTTCTTAGCGAACTAATGCCATTTGATGAACAATGGTCAGTTTTGTTTTTATCTCAAGGATCACACTGGGCATTTGTATCTGACTTTTCACTCAGTTTGTAATACATTCTGGTTCCCTTTGGAGGATGTTTGTTCTTTTTTTTCCTCTGCCTGCTCCCAACATTAAAATCCAAGGTAAACTCTTAATTAAGTGGAGTTGACAGAAGTCACGTTTTCTCTAAAAAGAACAATTGGAATCCACTGGATTTGCCCTATCAAGAAAAAAGAAAATAGTATCTCCAAGAGTAGGTACTGGTAATTAATTAATCCCTAATCTTTTAAAAAAGTATCTGTATTAATCCATTTTCATGCTGCTGATAAAGTCATACCTGAGACTGGGTAATTTATCTTAAAAAAAAAAAAGAGTAAGTTTAATGGGTTCCGCACGGCTGCAGAGGCCTCACAATCATGGCAGAAGGCAAAAGGCACATCTTACATGGTGGCAGGCAAAGGGAATGAAAGTCAAGAGAAAGGGGAAACCTTTTATAAAATCATCAGATTTCCTGAGACTTATTCACTACCACAAGAACAGTATGGGAAAAACTGCCCCCATAATTCAATTATCTCCCACCAGTTCCCTCCCACAAGATGTGGGAATTATGGGAGCTACAATTCGAGATAAGATTTGGGTGGGGACACAGCTAAACTGTATCATTGTCATACATCATATTCATCTGGTAGTGGTCAGGACATCTGTGCACAACCTCAGAGTTAGCAGATTTTTGCTTTTCCATCCTTACTATCTCACACCAGTGGTTTCCATCCTAAAGTACACAAATCATGCTATTTTTCTGCTCTTTGATTTCCTAAGCAATATACCAACTACTTTAGAACTGTGCTCCTGTACAATGCCCCTTTTCTTCACGGCCACCTACAAATCTATTAAGTACCTAAAGACTTTTTTTCCTGTGATGGGGATTTTGATGCTTGTTTGTTCTTTCTGTGCCAACTTCCTACATCTCTGAGTCTCATCCATATGTCCCGACTGCTACCTCTAAAACTAAAAGCTACCATTTATTATTTGCTGCATTTCCAAAATCACTCTAAGTACTTTGTCTACATTGTCTCATGTAATCTTCACAGTTTTTTGAGTTGTGTATTATATGTGGCTACTGTCCACATTCCTTCATTAAAGTTGTCATGGATTTTAGTTTATTTTAATTAAATGGCCAATGAAGATTTTGAGAACTAACTGTGATCACACAGCAGAGGTGGGAATGCGTTTGAAGATATCTATATTAATTTTCTAAGGCTGCCATAGCAAATTTGCACAAACTTGGCATCTTAAAATAACAGAAATTGATTTATTTTACAGTTCAGAAGGCCAGAAATCTGTTTTCTCACAGTTCGGGCCAGAAGTCAGAAAGCAGCAGAGGGCTCCTTCTGGAGCCTCTTAGGAAAAACCTGTCCTATGCCTCTTCCCTAGCTTCTGGTGGTTCCCTTCATTCTGTGGTGTTCCTTAATTAGTAGTTGCATCAATCCAATCTCCAAATCTGTCATTGAATGGTCTTCTTTCTTGTATAACTCCCCTGCATCTTTGTATTCAAATATCCTTCTCCTTTCTCCTTAGAAAGATACTAATCACTGGCCAGGTGCAGTGGCTCACACCTGTAATCCCAGCACTTTGGGAGGCTGAGGCAGGTGGAACTCGAGGTTAGGAGTTCAAGGCCAGCCTGGCCAACACGGTGAAACCTTGTCTCTACTAAAAATACAAAAAGTAGCCATGCATGGTGGTTCCCTTCATTCTGTGGTGTTCCTTAATTAGTAGTTGCATCAATCCAATCTCCAAATCTGTCATTGAATGGTCTTCTTTCTTGTATAACTCCCCTGCATCTTTGTATTCAAATATCCTTCTCCTTTCTCCTTAGAAAGATACTAATCACTGGCCAGGTACGGTGGCTCACACCTGTAATCCCAGCACTTTGGGAGGCTGAGGCAGGTGGAACTCGAGGTTAGGAGTTCAAGACCAACCTGGCCAACATTGGTGAAACCCCGTCTCACTAAAAATACAAAAATTAGCTGAGCATGGTGCACCTGTAATCCCAGCTACTGGGGAAGCTGAGGCAAGAGAATGGCTTGAACCCAGGATGTGGAGGTTGCAGTGAGCCGAGATCGTGTCACTGCACTCCAGCCTGGGTGACGAGCAAGACTCCATCTCAAATAAAAATAAATAAATAAAAGATACTAATCATTAGATTTAGGTACCACCTTAACTGAGTAGGACTTCATTTGAACTTCATTATATCTCAAAAGACCCTACTTCTAAAAAGGGTAACATTCATAAGCACCAAGGATTAGAATGTGAACATATATTCTTGGGGGACACAAGTCTACCCAATAAAATGTCTAATTCCAAGTTGAATGCTCAAGTATACAGTATACAGCACTAAACTACATCCTACTGCTTTACTGGGTGACTCCCTTTTAAAAGCCTGCCATGGTCTCAACCATAATACTTCAATTTGTTTTACTCGAGTTGTCCTATATGTTTTTCTAGACCCAATCTCAAGCCATCCTTAGCAAGAATTTTAAGAAAATTTCACATATTACGCAAGTACTCAGTCAATGCAGAATAAGCAATGCTTTCCCTGACTAGTTCTATTCTGTTTCTTCTGCTTCCTGAACTTCTAGAAAGATCTCACCTGAGTTTCAGTAGAGTCTCCTTACATCCTACATGAATGATCTAATCTCCAACCTCAACAGACTTCAAGTCAGTAATAAGTAAACAGAAAAACTTTGACTCATGTTTAAAATATTTCACTTGCCTTGGCCTCCCAAAGTGTTGGGATTACAGGCATTAGCCACCATGCCCGGGTAGATCACAAGGACAGGAGTTCAACACCAGCCTGGCCAAGATGATGAAACCCTGTCTCCACTAAAAATACAAAAATTAGCCAGGCATGGCGGCGGGCGCCTGTAATCCCAGCTACTAGGGAGCCTGAGGCAGAGAACTGCTTGAACCTGGGAGGCAGAGGTTGCAATGAGCCAAGATCATGTGACTGCACTCCAGCCCAGGTGACAGAGTGAGACTCGGTTTCAAAAAAATAATAATAATAAAATAAAATAATTCACTCATAAATAAATTTATTCAATAAGTATTTCATTCAAGTACGTACACATTAGTACATGGTTCCAATGATCTTTGATTGAAAACCTTGGAAATAGCTTTAATTATATATTATATTTACATTGACATCCACTCAGGTATGAATATTCTCCATAAAATTTTTGGTTTTTCCCTTTACATTCTTTTGTGAAACGTTTGGCTTCCTTGTCTACTAACACTTTTTAATATGACAATTATCATTAATTATTCACAAAGTGAGTTAATATTTGCTACATATTTAAGGTCTAATTTGTTGCACTATTTTGCATGTACTGTACCCGCTTTCTCAAAAAGAATGCAGGCCGGGCGCGGTGGCTCAAGCCTGTAATCCCAGCACTTTGGGAGGCCGAGACGGGCGGATCACGAGGTCAGGAGATCGAGACCATCCTGGCTAACACGGTGAAACCCCGTCTCTACTAAAAAAATACAAAAAAACTAGCCGGGCGAGGCGGCGGGCGCCTGTAGTCCCAGCTACTCGGGAGGCTGAGGCAGGAAAATGGCGTGAACCCGGGAGGCGGAGCTTGCAGTGAGCTGAGATCCGGCCACTGCACTCCAGCCTGGGCGACAGAGCGAGACTCCGTCTCAAAAAAAAAAAAAAAAAAAGAGCATAAGGCTTGGTGATGGTGGCAGATATGGAATTTTAGACTCTCCATCTGCCTCGACAAGGCCCTGTTGTGCAGCACACACATTGCACAGTCTCACGGAGTAGTCTTGGCCTTAGCTGAGGGGACAAAAAGAATTGTTTGGTTAAGAAATGAGATTTAGCAGCTTACATAAATCCTTCACATGTTTTAAGCACTTTTTGGACATCAGTGCCTTACATTAATTAATCCATTTAATTCTTCTACATGCCATGAGTCTATCCACACCCATTTTACTCACGTGCAAACCAAGGCACAGCGAGGTTAAATGACTTGTCTAAGGTCACACAATCTTTGAGTGGTAGATTCTGGATTCAAATACATGCAGCCTGATACTGAGACTGTGTTCATGGAAACTTTACTGCCTTTAAACTGAAGAAATTAGAATAAATGTAAATTCCTGGGACTATCAAAAAAGTGTAATAAGCTGTAAGTAGGAGGCATTATTAAATCAAGGAACTCACTTTGGGAAATACCAGCTTAGAACTTCATAGGCTTATGATAGGATTTATAAACAATCAAAGTATCAAGTTGATAAGTCATTCTGTGACTTGTAGATAAATATCTTACCAGTTTTTATACTAGGCTGAAATCCTTTTTCAAGAGATTAAATCACCAAAGGTATTAGCTCTTTGTTTTGTGTGCAATTTTTCCACTGCCAATAATTTTGTTTTCTGAGTAGTGAAACAAGTAATTCCCAAATTAAGACCACGTAAAGACTATAGGTCCTCATTTTCCTAATTGCAAAGAAAATTATTTTAAAAGTAATTTTCCCCTCAGAAGCAATTCCAAGACTGAAGATTAAATATACAGAGAAGCCATGATTCAGGCTTTAAAAAAAGAAAAATAGCTTTTTAAAGGAGTAGAAATGAAAACAGTTAAAGTCAATATATTTAATTACTAAGATTTTATTGTATCTTTTACTCACATAAAAAGACAAAAATAAAACATGTTTCTGGTTTTCACAGTAACTGATCTGATAATGTCAACTTTTCAAAAGAGATAGCTACGACTCAGGGCTTTGAGAATGTAAAGAGACCACCTTCGCATGTTGGGAAATGGTACGATTTCATGTTATCAGTGCAGTTCCCTTCTCGGGGGAAAGGTAAGCACATAGCTAACTCCAGCTCCCAGCTGCTATTTGATGATAACAGCTCACGGAGCTGTGGGGCTGCTGAGCCTTTCCTATCTCATTCTGGAATTCCTCTACGACCCATCTGTACTACCAGAGGACTGGATCCTCAAAGTAGACATTTGATCTCATGAAGCCACTGCTGGGCTCCAGAGAGAAGGAAAAACTAAGAAGTTTTAAGACCCCCATCCTCCTTGGTTTACCTCCGTCATCAAAGAACAACAACGACAACAACAACACAAAACTAAAACGACTTATTATTTATTAATTATGCTGCGGCAGACAATATGCTGAACATGAGGCATAATTCAATTTTTTTAAAAACAAATGATAATTTATCTCTGTTTTATAGAAGTGTGAAACTGTCAGGAAGACAGGATGAAGTGATTTGCCTGAGGCCATATTGTCAAACAAGGAATTCATATTCACCTTTCTGGAATTCTTAGGATAATGATTACAAGTGTTCAATTGTTAAAAATTGGCAGATAAAATTGTATGTATTTACCATGTACAACACAAAATGTTGAGGTATGTATTCTGGAATGACTAAATCCAGTTAACATAGGCATTGTCTCACATAGTTACTTTTGTGGTGAGAACAGTTAACGTTCACTCTCAACATTTTCCAAGAATACAATATATTATGTATATATATGTATATATACATATATATATACATATATATACACTCACCATGCTGCAAAACAGATCTCTTGAAGTATTCCTCCTATGTAATTGAACTTTTGTATCCTTAGACCAAAGTCTCCTCACCTGACTCACTCCTCAAGCATCCCCACCCTTGGAAACCACAATTCTCCTTTCTCTACTTCTATGATATCAGCTTTCAAGAGTGAGACCTTGTGGCATTTGTCTCTCTGTTACTAGCTTATTTCACTTAACGTAACGTCCTCTATGTTCATCCACATGCAAACCCCTAGGTTCATGTCCTTTTTTAAGGTTTAATAGTTTTCTATTGTGTACATATGCCACAATTTATTTGCCCATCCACTTCTTGATGGATGCTTTAGTTGTTTCTTTCTGTATCTGAGCTATTGGGGACAATGCTCCAGTGAACATCAGAGCACAGGTACTTTTACAGGGTGGTGATTTCTTTTTCTTTGGATATATAAACCCAGAAGAGAAAGTGCTGAGTCATATGATAGTTCTTTTCTTTTCTTTCTTTCTTTTTTTTTTGGAAACCTCTGTACTGTTTTCCACAGTGGCTGCACCAATCTATATTCCCAAATTAAACTTCAATGTGCAGATGAATTACCTAAAATTCTTCATAAATTGCAAATGCTGGTTTAGACGGTGTGCTGATTTTGATGCATTTTTAAGACCCCCTCACCTCCCATCCCGTGTGATGTTCCTACTCCACTCACAGATTTCCCATGTATTATCTAGGGTCTTAACCACATTGTTTGTTTTTCTATTAGAGTTTGGAACTGGGTCACCCATGCTCTGAGGCTCTATGAAACCCTGAAGGGAGAGGTAAATATATAAGCTCTACAATCCAACGGCTTGTTTTTATATTTTGGATTTGAAACTCAGTAACCATTTTCACCCAGAGGAAATTCCTTAAACTCTCTAAGCTTCAATTTCTTTATCTGTAAAGTGGGAGTTACAGTAGTATTATCTCTCATTGTATTTTTATAGAGCAAATGAGGAACTTGATGTAAATAGGAGCCTAATGCCTGGTACATAGTAAATGTTCAGTATATATATTCATGAATATTTTTAATTAAAAAATGTTCATTGCAACATTATTCACAGGGGCCAAGATATGAAAATCAACCTAAATGTCTGCCAACAGATGAATGGATAAAGAAAAGGTTATATATATAGATACACACACACACACACACACACACACAGATGTATGTACATATCTGTGTATATATGTGTATATACACATATGCACAGATATATGCACACAATGGAATAGTATTCAGCCTTAAAAAAGAAGGAAGTCCTGTCATTTTCGACAACCTGGAGGACATTATGCTAAGTGAAATAAGATGGGGATGGAAAGACAAATACTGCATGATCTCACTTATATGTGGAATCCAAAGTTGAATTTACAGAAGCAGAAAGAGGAATGATGGTTACCTGGAACTAGGATTAGGGGAAATGGAGAGATGTTGGTCAAGGGGTAGAAATTTTCAATTAGGCAGAAAAAGTAATTTCTGGAGACCTAACGTAGAGCATGGTGACTATAGTTAGTAATATTATATTGTATAATTGAAATCAGCTTAGAGAGTAGATCTTAAATGTTCTCACTATACAAAAAGATACTTATGAGAGGCGATGAATATGTTAACTAGCTTGATTGTGGTAATCATTTCATAATGTATACATGTATCAAAACATCACAGGGTACAGCATACAGAAATATATTCAATTTTTTTTGTCAATTACACCTCATTAAAGCTGCACAGAAAAGCATCATTGATAAATTTCTAAAATAATAATAATAAGTTTCCTGAGGAGATGGCTCACGCCTGTAATCCCAGCACTTTGGGAGGCCGAGGTAGGAAGATTACGAAGTCAAGAATTCAATACTAGCCTGACCAACATGGTGAAACCCTGTCTCTACTCAATACAAAAATTAGCTGAGCACAGTGGTGCACGCCTGCAATCCCAGCTACTCAGGAGGCTGAGGCAGGAGAATTGTTTGAACCTGGGAGGCGGAGGTTGCAGTGAGCCAAGATCGTGCCACTGTACTCCAGCCTGAGCAACAGAGCAAGACTCCATCCCAAAAATAGTAATAATCATAATAACAAAAATTTTAAAAAAAATTGCTTAGAAATTTCAAAATACAGTGCCCTCCACTGAACTTCCTTAATCCACATAGCACTGTATTTTTAGTCTATAGTAATCGTTACAAAGTTAGCCACTTAGCACAGATTTATTATTGCACAATTTCTGTTGGTCAGAGCCTGTCACATTTTAGCCAAGTCCTCTACTCAGGGTCTCAAAAGGCTATCAGGGTGCTGGCCAACTGCACCCTCATCTGGAGGCCTGACTACAAAAAGATCAGTTTGAAGGCCCCTCAGAGTGTTGGTTGTAAGATTGTGGTCCCTCTTGCCTCACTCTCAGTCAGCTGGGAGTGACCTCACCTCCTCCAGGCTGCTATGAGGTTATGCCACAGGCCCCCTCCATTTCTGTAACAAAGAACTGCCCTCATATTGAACACATCTCACACCTCAGATCTCTCTGATTTCCCTTCTGCTTTCAACTAGACAAAACTCTCTGCTTATAGAAAGGTTCGTGTGATTAAACTGTGCTCTATTTTAAGGTCAAGTGTGCTATGTAATACGACCAAATCATGAGAGTAAAATCTATTATAGTGACATTCCCTGGAATTATGCAAGAGGGAAACTACCGCTGGAGGGGTAATCTTTGGGGCCAACTTAGACTATTGATTATTCCATGTTCAAGGAGAGCTGGCATATAATTGGAGAGCTAAGAACCGTCAACATCTCAACATCTAAAAAAATAAAAATTGCAATTGTATTTAAAATGTTAGGAAACATAGTTAGAAATTTAGGGTTTTAAGCAGATGTAAAGATCTTTTTTTTAATCATGGTACCACCTAATTACAATATTAGATAAAGAAGAACAATTAAGCCTAGTCTATATGTTAGAGAAATATAGTAATTTTTCTGGAATTATTTATTATGTGCAGGCTTCGGGTTATTGGAACAGATCATTGAACATAATATGTTTTAAAGTACTTAAAATATTTTATAAATAAAGTTATTCTTATACAGAAGAGAAATAGTTGATATTGTATCAGAAATATTGCATTAGCATAAGTCATCTGTTTAAGGAAATACATTCCTAAACAATAGGAAGAAACACAGGCAACACTGATTTTAAAAAGATTTACAGACATGAGCTGCATGCAGGTGGTTTATGGACTAGAATTCTAGGCCTTCTAGAAGCAGAAAATATGCAACTACTCATTCTGCCTTATGGGCATTTCAGAGCTTTTAATCTAATAAAACCTATATGTCAGCCAGTAGCATGTCAGGGTCTCATTACTCTGCTTCCTTAGAGCCTGATATGGGAGGTTAAGTCCCTGCACAAATGTACCTCTTGGGGTTCCCTGAGGTGGAGCTGTGCAGGTTTGCATCTTTACTTACTGACATAAAAAAAAAAAAAAAGATGACATTAAATATTCTATTCCTGTTTTCACTCATGCGTTCACTAAGAATGATGAAAGTGGGAACTGTGTGGCATGGCCTAGGAATTGTGCATGAGCACACTCTTTATTTTACATGTCTCATCGGAAGTCAGTTTCTAACCTTCTGCCTGTAGACAAGCATATCACCTAAGCTCCCTCAGAGATTAAAGGTATACTACATAGCTTAAATGGCCCAACTAATGAAAGAGAGGTACATTTAAATTGCATCTTAATGAGAAAAAATATGAAAAGGAGAATAGAGATTTCTCAAATACAATTTAGTGAGCATGATTTTTATTACTGAACAATGTTTGCCTATGAAGTCTTATTCAACTTGATGAAAAAACGCTAAGATACATGTGAAGGAGTCCTCATTTTAATACTTTATAAAATTGCATATGCATATACTTAAGAAAGAAAAGCAAATAATGGCATATTTGCTGTCTTTAAATCATTGAGAAAAAAATAAAAGACTACATGTGTCATTTAATTTAGCTAAAGAAAGAAGGTGACTGAAAAATACAGTTTTTACATAAGACACTAAGTAGCTGGCTGGGTTTTGCTAATGTTCCCAAATTTGAAATCATTTAAAAAAGAACACTCCAATGAGCACCAGAGAACTGAGAAGTTTTAAAATAAAATTATAACTGCACTTAATCTCACATTGTCTCCTTAGCCTTTTGACATTATAATTGCTGTGCCATTTTTCACAGAGATGGCAAGCATTTTTTACATATGCATAATGTAGCCTATGTTAATGCGTATTGATTAAAGTAGATAGTGATGCAAGGATGTTGGAATTTTCCCCACTGTGACCTTACTGAATATTTCTCTCTGTTCCTTTTGTTTTCTTTATAACCAGAAGGGGGAAAAAAACATGTATTTTCCAATAAGTCTCTATGGTATCTGAACTGTAGTATTAATAGGTGAAAAATGACATGTTTAACAAAAGAAAGACTAGAAAGCATCTACATCACAACCTTCTAAGTCTTCCATTTCTGCATTGGAGACGCTATAGGAAAATCAATAACTTCCGTTGAGTCTAGTGATCTAGCTGCTTACAAGAAATTTACATCTCCCTGGCAGGCAGTTTGTAAGGTCTGGTTCACCTGGGTCACAGGAGTGCACATAATTTGCATCTTGAGCAATTTCTCTTTCCTTCTACCTGTTTCATGAGGAAAGAAGATTGAACCTGGTCATAAAGAGAAGCTCATTACGTCTCAGCTGAGAAGAGTAATTCTGTAGGTGTTCTCGGAGTGCAAGAGTATCATATAATGATAATATTTTCTCATAGCTCTTCAGACCTATGCACACACCAGGAAATGAAAGTAACATACACCGGGGCATATTTGAAGCTTTTGAGCTGTCATTCACCAAATGAAATTTAAGTGTTCCATCAAAGTCATTTGGAAATATGATCTCAAGATGGATATCCAGATTCTTTGCCAGCAAAAATATACAAGAAGATAGACATTTAGCTTATGTCTCATAAAATCTGAAAAAAAATCCTCATCCTCTTCTATTTTATTCTGCCCTTCAAAATATACAAGATCTGAATGTCAAATAAATGTTTATATTATGATATGTTCATAATGCCTGGCACATATTTTCCTAGTTAGTGCTGTAAGCTTAGATTAAAACAAATAAAAACCAAGGAGGCACTGCTGAAAACTTTTTGAATCAAAAATACAATGCAATAGCATTTAATTATAATTAAGTCTTTAATGTGCTTATTTAAATCTCACAAAATTTTAAGCATGGGTCTATCAGCAAATTCATCTAAATAAATATTTGGCACGAAGTCTAAATCCACTTTATTCCAATGTTTTTTCTCCAGGATAAAGATAATAATGAGATTCAAATGTAATAATTTTCATCCTGTATTCATGAAAATAATTGTATAGGTATAAATGAATGTATTATTACAATTCACTAAGTTGTACTCATACCTAGTCATGGGGGCCTCATATATGAAATAGAGGGAACGTACAACTTTAAAGTGTTTTATATATCCATTTCATAATTTTTCTGTTTGCAATTTGGGATGAATCTCCTTAGACAAATGGCTATGTTATTAACTCACCAACAATAACCTAGAAAAGGCTGCTTAGTACTACTTAACTTAAATACTAATCACCCTGGCCTCAGTAGCCCACCATATCTTGCAAAGTATTCTGAAATAGAATTGGTGATGAACAGCATTTGGAAAGGAAAAATGGCTGTATCTGTGTTTTTACATGCACTCTCCCCTCATTATTTTTGCATATAATAAAATAGATAATATTTACTGATCACTTATCACAAGTCAGTTGTCTTGTTAAGTGGTGCACAAGCATTTTCTATTAGTCCCCAGGAAACCATTCTGAGGTTGGTACAACACAGCTGCATGTTATTGAAGGATCCATTCATGAAGACCTTGTACTCACATAATGAAAGATTAATTTCCCGCAGGAGCAAATAAAAAGCTGAATGGGGGTGTTCTTTAGAAATATCATGGTGGTAATCCAGCTTTATTTAGAATGAATTTCTAAACCTCTCTCTGCTGCATTATATTTGGTGGATTGCTTTCCAATATTAGCCCTGTACACCTTATTTTTATATCATTATGACAGAATAAAATTTTTGTTTGCATGATGACAATACATGTTTAAATAAAAGTCTATGCATCAGCAAAAGCATTCACAGGTGTTCTGATCCACTTCAACAACTGCTTGATTTAAAATATTTTGATAAATTAGCTTGGGTCATCATTTATATTATCTAACGTACTAGTGCTACATACAAATAATAAAAAGAAGAATTATAATGATGTACCCTCAGCTTTGAAATTCTGTGACTTCATAATAGCTTTGTTTGCATTATTTTAAAGTTAGCATACAAAATAAAACTTCATTATTTAAACATTTAAGCACAGGTAAATTGTTTTGCATTGGTTCCCCCCAGCGTTTTTGAATATACAGGTTCCTGAAAAGGTCCATAGTTTTAGCAGAGTAGACTTTACAGCAGTGATGAATTTTGAGGGAGAAAATAGATGAGGAATGCTATGTGCAAAACAAAGACCTAGTGACAAATCAGCTAGAAGAGAAAGAAACTATCAATGCACACCACTGAATAGCAAGGACAAAAGAGAGACAGGAGAAGAGAGGATCTGTTGACAATGGTACACAAAGAAGGAAATAGAAAGAAAATAATGATTTTCAACTCTGGTTTAATATGGTGACTTCTTATCCAATTGCCTTAATGTTGAGAATGAATAGTTTTCTCCAAGCTTCTTAAGATAATGAGGATATGCCTACACATTTTCATTAGAAAATGGTGCATGGGTAAAATTTTCTTTAATGTTTTATAGTGTGGCAGCATGTTTTTCTGCCAGGTATATTAATACAACCATATTATATTACCTCTTTTCTGATCTATAATTATAGCTTACATGGTTCAGATGAGTTTCCTCTCTGGCAGCTCTCTGTTTAACTTAATCACTGCTGATAAACACTATGGCTCATTTTTTACCCACCAAATAAAATTTTTCATCTTAATGCATTTTGTCTGCATTGCACATATATAAATACTCAATAACTACCACAGGAGAAACTCACTTCGGATTTTACCTTGTAGACAAATGGCTTATCTATTTAGCTTAAATACATAACCTTCATTACAGCGTTATCCACTGGATGAGTTTAATATAATGGAATCTGGTTTACCATGACATAATTTAAATAGTTTAGTAGTTCATTAACAAGATATTAACACGATCAAAATTATTACTCCTTTCTGAAAAAGGCAGTTCTATATACAGGGACATAGGCAAGACAGTAGCAAAATGTGTCTGTGTGTGTGTGCGCGCACGTGTGC
The DNA here is from genome assembly GCF_000951035.1 of Colobus angolensis palliatus. Taxonomy (NCBI): domain Eukaryota; kingdom Metazoa; phylum Chordata; class Mammalia; order Primates; family Cercopithecidae; genus Colobus; species Colobus angolensis. Next base: position 8,962,150 of record NW_012113919.1, on the reverse strand, counting down.
GCCTGTGTGTGTATGATTCTTTAAGGTAATGTTAGAGACAACTAACAGTAATAGATGGAATAAAAATACAATATGTTCCAGGTCAATGAAAATTAGAAAAATTTCACCTATCCATGGTAATATATGTTGCTCTTCTGTTCTGGCTCAAACAAGTATGTGTTTCGGAAAGTTGCAAAACTCCTCCAAGACTCTTCAACTCAATAGGGTATCCATCATCTGACACATACAGTTGAGATTGAAAACAGATTCAGTCTGGCAGAAAAATGTCCACAGAAAGCTTTTCTCTCTCTCTTTTTTTTATTTTTAGAGGAAAACAAGATAAAGCAAAACAAAATAAATTATTAACACACTGCTTTGGATATGTTAGATGTGTTTCCTAAGGGACACTGTGGTATCTTCGTGGCTGGATATTTTCAGAACATCTCAGTGTATTTTCTTATTTACTGCCCTTGATTCTCCTAGACTTTTGAACATTGACTAGTCACATGAATGTCATTTAGCAAAAGGAGGTGAACCAAGTAAATTATTCTCGGAGATAAGGAAGTCCATGGAAATTGTTCTTACCTCACAGAAACAAACCAAAATGAATAGTAATATTAATCTTAGTGTATTCAGGCTGCTGTAATTAAAATAGCATATACTGGGTAGTTTATAAATAACATAAACTTATTATTTTTTTTTTTTTTCTTTTTTGAGACAGAGTCTTGCTCTGTTGCCCTGGTTGGAGTGCAGTGGCGGGATCTCAGCTCACTGCAAGCCCCGCCTCCCGGGTTTACGCCATTCTCCTGCCTCAGCCTCCCGAGCAGCTGGGACTACAGGTGCCCGCCACGTCGCTCGGCTAGTTTTTTGTATTTTTTAGTAGAGACGGGGTTTCACCATGTTAGCCAGGATGGTCTCAATCTCCTGACCTTGTGATCCGCCCGTATCAGCCTCCCAAAGTGCTGGGATTACAGGCTTGAGCCACTGTGCCCAGCCCATAAACTTATTTTTAACAGTTCTAGAGTCTGGGTAGTTTAAGATCAGGGTGCTGGCTGATTTAGTGTTTGGTGAGGGCCCCTTTCCCACTTCCGAGGTCACACCTTTTGGCTGTGTCCCGTGTTCTCACAGGGTGAAAGGGACCAAGGAGCTCAACTCCCTTGGGCCTAAATTATAAGGGCACTAATCCTATCTATGAGTGCTCCACCCTCAGGACTAATCAGTTCCTAAGAGACACTACCTCCAAATACCATCACCCTGGGGGTTAGTTTTCAACATATTAGTTTGGGGGAAAAGCAAATATTTCGATCATGGCAATATTCAAAGTCAGAAGCAGAAAATGATTCATGCTAGAGGGTCCTCGACAACCGTGTTTGGCAAAGTCATGTATGGCTCCACGCGGATTCTCTGCCTGGCCCTCATTTAACACTGATGACCCTTGGAATGCACATACTCTGTGACCTTGCCCAAATCCTGAAGCTTTCATTCCATAATTTAAGGAGAATACACAAAGGTGTATAGAATTGAGCTGTCATAGAAGCTTCACTATTTTCATCCTCTCTGTTCTCATTTCTTGAATCTCAACTACGATTGTTAATCCCAATGAGCTCTTTGTCAACACTCTGTATTATGGAGTTCCCCTAAACCTTTTTGTTTCACCTCTCCTCTTCGGTCCTGTGTTCTGAAAATTAAGGATAAAAATTTTAGATGATTTAAGAATCCTTATGATAAAATGAGCTAACTCTGGAAATTTAAAATACTAAATACTTAAAAGAGAGTATCATATTCTAAGAATAATCAAAAACAATCTAAATAAAAATATCTGGCTGGGCATGTTAGCTCACACCTGTAACCTTAGCACTTTGGAGCTGTAATGGGAGGATCACTCGAGCTCAGGAGTTCGAGACCTGTCTGGACAACATAGCAAGATCCTTTCTGTACAATAATAGTAATAATAATAATAATAATAATAATAAAAATTGCCAGACATGGTTGCATATGCCTGTAGGAGGTGGGGGTGGGAAGATTGGTTGAGCCCTGGAGTTCAAGACTGCAGTGAGCTATAATTGTGCCATTGAATTCCAGCCTGGATAACAGAACGAGATCCTCTCAAATGGAAGGAAGGAAGGAAAAAAAGATGAGGAAGGAAGAAGAGAGGGAGGGAGGGAGGAAAAGAAAGAAATCCAAGTATGTCAAGTGTGGTTAACTGCAGTTGGGAATTCCAATTATATTTCAGCTTTTTGAAAGCTGAGATAGTCGAGAAATATATATTAAAAAAAACATACATAATAACTTTATTAGGTTTATTTGTAAAGACACATATGTTTATTGTAGAATGGGGGATTAATCCTTCATTAAACTGCTCTTGTCAAAGTCACTACATCATTCACTTCCCAGCCATGTCTGTATAATGACTTCTTCTCAGTTTATGTTGCTTCAGCATCCATTTTGAATACTAGCATTGCTTTCTCATACTAGAAGCAGGGCTCAGTCACCCTTGACACAGGTTTTCCTCCTACAGCATACCCAAAGGGCTGAAGCCGGTGGTCATATATAAAAATGTAGAGGCGGCCGGGCGCGGTGGGTCAAGCCTGTATTCCCAGCACTTTGGGAGGCCTAGACGGGCGGATCACGAGGTCAGGAGATCAAGACCATCCTGGCTAACACAGTGAAACCCCGTTTCTACTGAAAAATACAAAAATCTAGCCGGGCGAGGTGGCGGGCGCCTGTAGTCCCAGCTACTCGGGAGGCTGGGGCAGGAGAATGGCATAAATCCGGGAGGCGGAGCTTGCAGTGAGCTGAGGTCCGGCCACCGCACTCCAGCCTGGGCGACAGAGCGAGACTCCGTCTCAAAAAAAAAAAAAAAAAAAAAGAAATGTAGAGGCATCTCTTCTGCCTAGCAGACTGAACACTGCTTTCTTGCCCCTTTCTTTAAAGGGACCATTCAGTCATTTGCCCTGAACTTTGAGGGCCCGCACCCTAATCTTTATATAGTGTGCTAGTTGCCACCCATTTCTCTTTCTTTGTCTGACTCTTCATTTCTGCCTGCCATGACTCCAGGATAAGGAAGTGCCCTCCAGACTCATTACACCCTCCCACACACCCTTACTTAGAGCTTAGAGTCTGCAAGTAAAAGTCTTTGAACTCGTTCCTTGTTTTGGTGTTACATTAAATTTGCACTTTCCATCTGAAGAACCAGGAGCTGCCCCAGGTTGGGTTTCCCCTGGAACACTGGGGAGAATACAAGGTCAGGCTCCCAATGCCAAAGTGGTGACCAGGCAGGCGTAAACTAGACACAGGTCAGACGAGAATCACAGGTGGCTTGCCAGTATACATTTTTCCTGGTCGCAGGTATGATGTTTTTATTTTAAAAAATGACATCATGCATAATAACTTTATTAAGTTTATTTGTAATAAACTTACAAATAAAGTTTGTAAACATCCACATCCAACTCCTCATCATTTGCCGTTAGTGCAGATTTGTTAGCTGCTCTAGTACTGGACCCACAATTTAGCTGGGGCTCTGACATCATGGAATATTTTATTTTCCCTTACCTAGCTCTCAATACATCCTATTATGCAGGTTATTCCTTGGCAGTCTCTTTTGTTGGTTCTTTCTCTTCCCTCTGACCTTTTAATGTTGGATCTCAAGGTTCAGTCCTCGGTCCTCATTTATCTTGTTTATATATGTTTGGTTAGACTTCTCATCCTATGTCAGGACTTTAATTATCCTCAATATGATGATAACTTCCAAATACATATTTCCAGCCCAGACTCCCTTCTTTCATATATATTGCATGTACATAATACAAAGAATCATGTATCAATATTTACCACTTGTTTGTCTAAAATGCATTTCAAACTTGGCATACAGAAACTGCACCTTCAACCCGTGAACACACACACAAACACACACAGACACACACATCTATTTGTAGTCTTACCCACTTCAGTTGATATTCACAACCATTCAGATCCAGATTTTTTAAGCTGTTCTTGAATTTTCTTTTTATTTTACACACTACACCCATTGCATGGGTAGAAAACTGCCCCAAATATTCATAATCTGAACATTTTCACCATCTTTATTAGAATTATCCTGACATGAGACACCATTGTCTCTCGCCTGGACTATTGCCATTTGTAACAACACCCAGAATCACATTGTCAATGAGATTCCCAAGAATCAGAAATATGATCCAGTATTGAGCTTATTAATAATTTCAAGGATAGAAATAAACACATAATACAGGTGAAGCAGGAAGAATTCCATGACAACCAGTATGACTCCCTAGGTCACTGCTGCATCTCACCAGTGTGTCTGCTTCAAGTAATAGATGAGATTTCTAATAAAGTACGTGGTCACCTCACTTTCAAAGAAAAAGCCATTTAGATTATAGAACATCACCATTTCATACTCATATAGTTATATAATTCACATTATGTTATCCAGGAAGTATGTCCCACAAATCTGTAGATTCCAGGTTTATTTACCAGAAGCAATTATAGAAGAAGCAAGTACATCCTGCCCAAAACTTCTCATAGTAAAGACTCTCCTCCTAGCACAAACCATTTAGTTTAATTGCCAGGAGGTCTGTCATTAAACATGACAATGTTTAGTAGGAGATTAGACTTCTCACTGAATGTGTTTGTTTCCCAGGAGCACTGCCTTGTGAAAGAGAATTAATTCATCATTTCATCGCAGACCTGCTGTGTAAACATTTTCATCTCACTGCATAACAATGTCTCTGCTTTCACTCTTGGCCCTGACATTCTGTTCTCAACACAGCAAAGGGGCTGGTTAGAATGTTGGTTTGATCATGTCATTCCTTTGCTCGTCACCCTGTAACTAATCCATATTTCATTCAGGGTAAGAGTCAAATTCCTGACAATGGCCCCCAAGGCCCCACGTGATCAGTTCTTATTACTTCTCTGAGTTCATCCTCTGCTAATTTCCCTGCACTTTCTCCATGACAGGCACACTAGCCTAGCCTCGTAGATGTTCTGTGGATGTGTTAGGTGTGTTCCTGCTGTGCTTTTCATAGATACACACAGTGATAATTCCTTTGCCTCTTCTAAATCTTTTCTGAACTCTTACTTTCTCAATGGGTGAATGTTTGATGACCCTATTTAAAATTGCAAATATCCAGCTCCCCAACACACACACACACACACACACACACACACCCACAGACATTCCAAACATTTGTGGTCAACATTCTTACTGTGTTTTACTTGTTTGTTTCTTACGTCAGAGGCGCTTGAACCACAGAAACTATCTTGAGTAGGGGCTGGGTAAAATAAGGCTGAGACCTACTGGGCTGCATCCCCAGGTGGTTAGGCATTCTAAGTCACAGGATGAGATAGGAGGTCAGCACAAGATAGAGCTCATAAAGACCTTGCTGATAAAACAGACTGCAGTAAAGAAGTTGGCCAAAACCCACCAAAACCAAGATGGCAATGAGAGTGACCTCTGGTCGTCCTCACAGATACACTTCCGCCAGCGCCATTACAGTTTACAAATGCCATGGCAAGATCAGGAAGTTACCCTATATGGTCTATAAAGGGGAGACATGAATAATTTGAATAATCCATCCCTTGTTTAGTATATAATCAAGAAAATAACATAAAAACGAGCAATCATCAGCCCTCAGGGCTGCTCTAGTTATGGAGTAGCCATCCTTTTATTCCTTTACTTTCTTAGTAAACTTGCTTTTACTTTACTCTGTGGACTCACCATGAACTCTTTCTTGTGTGAGATTTAAGAACCCTCCATTGGGGTCTGGATCAGGACCCCTTTTCAGTAACACTTATCAATTATCACTTTTAAAAAAAAGTACATAATGGCTAATTCCTATCTTACACAGCTAGAATGCAAGTTTCAGGTAAGCAAGGATATTTATCTGTCTTGTTCACTGATGTATCCCAAACCCCTGAAAGGGACCTACTTAGATAGTAGCTGTCAGGCCTCTGAGCCCAAGCCAAGCCATGGCATCCCCTGTGACTTGCACATATATGCACAGATGGCCTGAAGTAACTGAAGAATCACAAAAGAAGTGAAAATGCCCTGTCCCTGCCTTAACTGATAACATTCCACCACAAAAGAAGTGAAAATGGCCAGTCCTTTCCTTAAGTGATGACATTACTTTGTGAAATTCCTTTTCCTGGCTCTTCCTAGCTCAAAAAAGCTCCCCCACTGAGCATCTTGTGACCCCCCCCCTCCTGCCCACTAGAGAACAACCCCCTTTGACTGTAATTTTCCTTTACTTACCCAAATCCTATAAAACGGCCCCACCCTTATCTCCCTTCACTGACTCTCTTTTCGGACTCAGCCTGCCTGCACCCAGGTGATTGAAAAGCTTTATTGCTCACACAAAGCCTGTTTGGTGGTCTCTTCACATGGACACACATGACAGTAGCTTCTAAGTATTTTTTAATGAATATTTGACTGTACTAAGAATTATATAGCTGCTCATTTACATTGGACATCTGGTCATCCCTTGAATAGAAGTCAATGGGTTTTTTTTGCTTATGCCCCTACCATATTGTCTGATAGTCGATTAAGATGATCTTCCCTAGAATATATTTCTCTTAAAAATATTTTCTCCTTCTAAATTACCAGCAACCAAATTAAGATGCTTCAAGTATTTTGCTAAAAAGATTTTAAAAGTAGGTCAATTAGAATAAATCCAAAGAATAGCATTTTTACTATCATGCACTGCCAATTTCTTATATGGTACAAGTGTGCCAAATTATGCAAAAATATGTACACATGCTTTTAAAATATTTTGACAGATTAAAAACTACACAGTAAAACACAACTGTAAAATGATTACAAAGAAAAGCTTCATTTCATAAAAATGCTGTTGCTCTAATATATCAAATTTGAGATACACTGGTAATTCAATGCTCATAATTGAAAAAATTCTTACTTTTGGAAATGATTGCTCCCTAGAGAGAAAGAATATAACTTAATTTTTTTTAAAAAAAAAAGCAAAAAATGACTGCAAAAGTCAATTTGAATCCAGTTAAAGTAATCATTTAACTGATAAGTAATACTCTGTAAATAACTATTTCTTCAGTTTCTGAAGAAACTTCAGTTGTAGATCTTCAATTCCTATGTTTTATATGAAAATATTTTGAAAATAAAATAAGTGTTTTCCAACTGAGCATAATAAAGGAGCCTAAACATGATTATTCACACTTTGCAGTAATACACCTTTGACAGGCATGAAACATACATATGGATGAGAAATGAGAGGCCTCAATTTGTTTAGATTAGACCCATTTCAATCAGCAGGAGAGAACGCATATAAGAATGGATGTGGTTTGTGAAACACTGTGTTAGAATCTCTCTGTTTATATTCTGAAGGATGCTAGTCACATGAATGATTTTAAGCAGCAGAATATATAAATGCCAATCAAGTAAATCACTCACGAAGAGCCAAAGCCTCGCTGAAAGAAAGGTACCCCAGGGAATTGGAATGCCCTTACGCTGCCAAACCAAAGCGGATTGAAAAGTTTAATGCCGTGGACAGATTTTGACAGTGGTAATGGTATTGGTGTCCTTGGCTTGTTCCTACTCTGGGGAGTTATAACTTTAAAAGCTTTGATTTTTGTTTATCATGACAAGTTCTTCAAATATATAGCTCTTTGGACTCAATGGCTCTGCCATGCCCCATTTCTCTTCTGTAGGCCTGGAATCAACTATGAGAAAAGAAAGTATGGCCATATATATTTTTTAAAGACATAATTTAAAACTATAATTCTACTTTGATACTTATAGATACTATAAATTTATAGTGCTATAAATAGTTAATAACATCATGATGAGTATGAAATACTCTTATTTTACACAGATTTGGCTATTTGCTTTTATGATGTATTATGTCTGTGACTCCCTTAGGTCTGCTTTGTTAATGACATTAAAGTTAAGCTTTGAAAATCCATATTCCATTTCTAATAGCTTTCCTCTGGCACATGAGTACACCTGATCTAAAAGGTGACATCATCCTTTACTTTCTCAATCATCTTGATTTTCCTCAAACTCTGGTCAAAACACCACCATTAGATGGACACATTTTCCATTGTTTCTGTAAGGTTCTTTTTCCTCTCAATACATATAACTGCCACATATGGCAACAGAAGGATGATAAGAGAATTTTCATGGTACCCAAGGTGAGAAGTTGAGGACTGTCAGAGAAAGGTGGAAGTTTTTCTTTTACTTTTTTTTTTTTTTTTAAATTCCCTGTAGTTCTGTACTAATATCATCTTTGTCCTAGCTGAGTATGCCTCCTAACTTTGTGGAATAATGTGATATATGTTCATGTGCATAAAGATAATATGTATACGTATAGTACGCATCAATTTGAATGAATCAAAATTAAAGTTATGTGATTTTTTTTCTTTCATGTCCCCTCTTTCATTATTACACTACCAGTCCTCTCTAAACCCACTGACACTGTTCATTATTCTGAAATTGATTCCAGAGTTAGAGCTCAATTCTCCCTAATATAGTATTTTCTGTTTATATGGTAATTGCTCATATATTTTGCTCTTGTCAGAAATCTTTGATGGACTTTGCTGCATGAAAGTGCCGAAGGAAGAAGTCATTTAATTTTAAAATAATTTTTTTACTATGCATTAGAGTCTAACAAAGACAGATGGATACACATTTATGGTAATAATGCTTATTTCTCTCATTCCTTCTCATTGTATTAAAACTAAGAGCAAATAAGCACAATTCGGCTTTTGTTTGTGTGATTTTTACTTTTCAACTTCTTTCCATCCTGACTCTCCTTGCAGCTTTCACATATGGACACATATTATTTGTGTTGAACATGATTCAAATACTGTTTTGAGTTATGTGGTACAATGTCTGATATATGTCATATATAAAAATAAAGGGTCTAATATATTCCTTCAAAGAATAATCAAGGTAAGTAATGTGCGCATGGGGCACACACTGCTCAAATAAATACCACAAAGAGACAGCAGTCTTTGCTGCGAGGCACACATCTTCCCTGGTGACCTCCCCTTGACAACAACTACGCTCCACTAAGGATGAATAAGGATCATTTCTTTTACTCTCAGATGAGAAAAAAGTACAACTACACTAGATGCATTTATCTTTTGTCTTTGCAACTGTCCTGCTTCTTTGTCCATCCAATCTCTATTTCTCGAGTCTAATTCAGACCTGTTCATTTCCCTCTCCCCTGTCTATGTTTGTCTGCCTGTCTTCCTCTCTCTCTGGCTTTCTATCCTAGTTTTGGCCCTCAATTTCTCTCTACTCTTGTTTTCTTTTGGTTTGCCTTTCTATCTTTTTTTTTTTTCCACTTTATCCTCTTCTACTCATATTTATATATGCATATAAAGAGATACAGAATTTACAGTTTATAAGTTGAACTCATTTCTGTTCTGCTCTCTTGCATAGTAAAATATCAATCACACTAACCTGCTTACTGAGCCAAAGTTCTTCCTTACAGTTGAGAAACCTCCTATGCGTCTAAAAATGAACAGTCTTATCCATAACAGTGACAGCACACACTTGATTTGCATAGTGCCTTTTCAGTCAAACTGTTATGCAGTCTAGTTAGACCTCTGACTTTAAGGATGCAGACAGAATTGTTTAACACAATGACCTTGACAAGCCTCACAGTAAAGTCTCATTCTGAGAAAATCACACTTGAAAGGGAAAATAATTTACACATAGCATTCTAGAGTATAATTACACCCATGATAGACATTACTTTTCAGGGCTGAATCTATGGCTACATTTTATAATGCAAGGGGAAAGACAGAGACAGAAATGATTGTTTGTTGAATGCATATCACTGACTAAGCACAATGCTAATTGACATAGAATATCTCATTGTATTCTCTGTGTCACATGCTTATCCTTCTGAGTTACCACTGTTTTATACACGAGAAAATGAGAGTTCTAAAGTAGTACATTAACTTGTTGAAGGTCATACATTTAGGAAATGATATGTTTGAGATTCAACCCCAAACCATGTGTATTGAAAATATAACTTTCTATACTTGTTAATATACGTCTTCCATATATTCCTATGAATGTCCTATTTCTTAAAGTTATATAACTTTACTACTCATTATGCCTAATTGAAATAACCCACTACACTTTTATTTGCCATTGCAATCTTTGGATTAATTTTCCAAAAAGCTAACACCTACCAAATAGCGAAAGGGTGAAATGTGTAGTTGAATAACATATCTACAAGGGCAGAAACATGAATGTCCCTCAGAATAGTAGAAACAATTACTGGGGCTGTGGAGAGGGAATGATAATAGCCAGACCTGCTTCTCTTGAATATATTTTATTGAAGATATCAATATTTGAAGGCAAAAGATAATAATACAATCAAAAACATTAAGTTGTTCTGATTTTCTCAATGTATTTTCTAGGTGTATCAGTTTGAGGGAATTGAATGTATTGAATAATTCAATTGACTTTTCACATTTCACATACTAATATCTCCTGAAGACTTTTAAAGCAATTGTACTTCTTTGACATTTTTAAAGGCTAACAACAATCCTAAATTGTAGATATAATTTACTGCAGTTAAATAAATGATTAACTGAAGCTAGGAGGGCTTGTTTCATGTTCACTTAGAGAAATAGCAATTCAAATGATGAGTTAACTTATACATATGTTTCTTTTTTAAATTTTCAAATTCAGTGCTTTCCTCTAATTATCATTCTTCCCAGTCTACTTCTGAATTCACTTTTCTAGGTCAAAGGAATATGTCTCAGTTAACATTGTACAATCCAACCTCTGGCAGCAGAACCACGAATTCACTGAATTTGGGAGCTGGTGCCACACTTTTTGTGATAATGATGATCTTAATAGTATGACTTTTTTCTAACTTCCAATTAGATTGAACTTTAAAATTAAAATTTATCTTATTTTACTTATTTTGTCCATAGCTACTGTTAATTAGAATTTTTATTAAGCAGTAGTTGGTAGCAGTTAGTTTTAAGTTGTTAGAATTCGTGATCATCTAAAACCCAAATGTTAGTAGATATATGCTTAAAAATAGGTGCTGTCAGAGGTCCACAAATACGTGGGTCATTGTGCCAGTTTTAACAGTTAAGATTAGATATGCTTCCATGTTATTTGGAAAGAAACAATCCAAGAATATCTAGTCCAAGAACTCGCGTGGTCCACTGAACAGCATTGTTGACAAGGAATCAGGCCTTTGCTTTATTCGTGGCCACATGCTGCAAAAGTCTTTCAGATGTATCATGCAGATGACTGGCTTTGCATATCCGTATCATTATCACTAATGTTGAGATAATAACTCCGACTTACCACACAGGAATCTGTAATGATTAATTGGATAATGTTCGTTAAGTGCTCCCAGCTACTTAGAATAAATGGACTAGATGGCTATTAACCATTGTTATTATAAGATGTTCTTTAGATGTAATACCAGTGACTGACTGCTCCGTAGTTATGAGGAAAATTACTTCCTCTGATAATACAGGTGTAATACATATTGATTTAAAATATACATTCTTTGGCATACATTTAGACTTTCCAGATGAGCTAAGCAAAGAGCGGCCTTCTATATGGTTTGCTAGTTGCATATTTAAGAGTGCACACTATGTGTGTGGCACTTTTATAAGCACTTCATTCTTACAATAATACTGAATGCCAATGATATTTCCTCACTTTTTATAGGAAGGACACAAAAACATAAATACCTTGCCCGAGGCCACATGACTAGTAAGTGGTAGGGTCAGAACTTAATACTTTTAAAATTGGCTTCAAACCACTCATGCTTAACCACTCCCTTTGACTGCAGGGCTCCTATATTTACATTCGTATTGTGTTTATCCCTTTGCTCAAGAAAGTGAAAGCGCTTGATTATATATCACCTGGAAAATTTGCTGATCTATCTTTTTAAAGACAAATTGTGCAAGGTTAATCCAGGAAGATCCCCCAGGGAAAATCAGTTAAGGAAGGATTGAGATATAAAGAAGGCAGATGTAGGAGTGAGAAAGGTAACCTGAGTTCCTTGTCTGTGTACAGGTGTCATCACTTCCTATTAATTGGGGAAGATATTTTAAGTTCATTGTGATTTTGAATTTAGATGCCTCCAATTTTTTGAAAATGCAGAAAACAAATTACAGAAATGCTATGTGAAGTTATAGCATCTGCGAAAAAGAACAAATATTTTCTTCCCTAAAGTTTCATCAAGTGAAATGATTTGGGCTATAAATAAAACCCTAGGATAATATATTTTCAATGATAAAAGAAATGATCATCTCTCCAAACAAAAAATCCAAAGGCAAAGTGACTTAATTTCAAATTTGGCACCTCAACAACATCATCAAGGATTCACACTTTCTCCCTCTTTCTTCACTATACTCCTTAGCATGTTACCTGAGCCTCTTCTCTCCTCCTTGAAGATGACTGAAGAAGCTCCATCTACCAATTGACACACATCAGGATCTACAAGAACAACAACTCAGTCTTCCTTGTTTCTCCCTTAAAAGTCCCACAAGAAATCATTTCCCTTATATCTCATTGGCTGAAACTTTGTAGCATGTTTGTTCCTAAAACAAACAGCAAGAGGACTGAAAGGTTCATAGTTAGGCAAATTAGTCAAGATTCACTTCTTTCATCAGGAACTGGGAGGTCTCCTTCCTTAAATTCCATTGCTTTGTGAATGAATGTGGTTTTTGGAACATAAGTCACAGTCTCTAGACAGGGAAGAAGGATGTCTATCGGGTAGATAACTGTATACTGTCTACTATTACTCTTATATTTTATGGAATGCATTTTCCTCTCTATTTTTTAATAATTACATGGTACGAATGAATTCATTTGATTGATTTTACTTTTAAATATATAAATGCAAATTTTACATAGCAAAATGAAAGGAATTTTTAGTTCATTAGATTCTGTGTCACTGTATTATACTGAATTTTCCCCTAATTTTGTAATTCTGAGGATGACCCAGAACCCATCTTTTCTCAAATTCAAATACAGACATTACCCAAGACTCATTAATCAGAACCAATGACGTTTTTGTCTGGTTTGTATTTTCTTCTAGATGTCAAATTGACATGTAGGGATTAACATATACACAAAACAAACTTTATCAAATTAGGCTGCCCATTTCTATGTTCTGTCCTCTCTAATACATTATTTATATTTTGCTCTATTGATTTCTATTTAGCAGAATACTTTTGGTAGTGGTGGTGGCCTGTATATACATGTATGTACATACATGTGCTAAATGTACACGTTTAGTTACATATATGATTTATGTTATATAATTGATATAATTTAAATTTAAATTTTAAAAATATAAAGA
>NW_012113919.1:8920116-8948778 GCF_000951035.1 Colobus angolensis palliatus | reverse complement strand
AGGCGGGCCGATCACGAGGTCAGGAGATCGAGACCATCCAGGCTAACACGGTGAAACCCCATCTCTACTAAAAATACAAAAAATTAGCTGGGCGTGGTGGCGGGCGCCTGTAGTCCCAGCTACTCAGGAGGCTGAGGCAGGAGAATGGCATGAACCTAGGAGGCGGAGCTTGCAGTGAGCTGAGATCACTCTGCACTCCAGCCTGGGCAACAGAGCAATATTCTGTCTCAAAAGAAAAAAAAAGACTTAATGTGTCAAAAGCCAAACACATTATTATGTGTTTTTCAAGTGATGGTGATATTTGCATCCTGTAATATCTAAATCAATTCCTTAGGTTGAAATCACAGTTAAAATACAGCCAAAGACTCAGCCAGGCGTAGCAGCTCACGCCTGTAATTCCAGCACTTCGGGAGGCCGCAGCAGGTGGATCAACTGAGGTCAGGAGTTTGAGACCAGCCTGGCCAACATGGCAAAACCCCATCTCTACTAAAAATACAAAAATTAGCCAGGCGTGGGGGTGCATGCCTGTAGTCCCAGATACTTGGGAGGCAGAAGAATCGCTCGAACCCGGGAGGCAGAGGTTGCAGTGAGCCGAGATCACGCCACTGCGTTCCAGCCTGGGTGACAGATACAGATATATATATATATGTTATATATAATACATACATTTTTATATAATATAAATGTTATTAATACATATCAATAAATATTTCAAATGCTTTAAAATATTCAAAATAACCTGTATATAGAATTAGACTTAGATATCTAACCCTTATATAGGATTAGGCTTGGATATCCCAGGTATCCAAGTATAATCCTATACACAGTTTACATATTCAAATATTTTGAAGCATTACTTCCATTTTTACAATTCTGGCTAACTCTTCCATTCTATGAGATGGTATGATATAATTTTCACTGCTTTTGTTATACTGTTTGTCTGCTGTGTGCTGTAGCTATTCATATAATAAAATTGTTACTCCTACCACATACACTGTGAGAGTAAAAGCACAACTAACACTTAAATAATGTGTAATTTCCTTAGTATTTTCGATATTATCATAATATTTTGCAGTGCTAATTGGTATTTTATGACAAAGTGCAGTTAAAGAAATGTGGAGAATGCTAGTCTAGAAAAAATTGTTGAGCCTGTAAAAACTAATATGCCACATGCCTCTCCAAGTGGAATGGAGATAGTATGCTACATTTCCCAAACATGTTTGGCTAGGAATCACTTTTGGTTGTACTCAGAGAATGACTAGTATTCTGTGAAACACAGTAGGTGAATATAAGTATTATGATTTGTAATTCATGCAGTGCTTTAGGAATAAATGTTATTTCATTTTCACAAAACATTTGAAGTAGGTAGATCAATAATTGTTAGTATCCTCATTCTATAGATGACAAAGTTGATGTTAAAAATATGACACAAGTTTCATTGGAAATTCAAAATAAAATGGCCTCAGCTTCGACTAAATCCTGTGCTGTCTTCATTACACTAAACGCACTCTTAAAGCTCTACTTCGCTGGTATTTTTTCAGCACCTTGGACAGTACCTTGAACATTGTAAATACTTCAAAAATAAAACTTGCCTCAAATTTCATCTAATTTAATAGTAACTTAAAATTAAAGCAAAAAAATACATATGCAAGAAATATGACTCTGTCCCTAGTAGGTTGTGAACACATTGATATACCAAAATGGTTTGTTTAATCAGTTAAAGATCCAATGGCATTTCTAAAAGCTTTTCAAAACTGTAATTAAGTTTTGTTTTTTAACAAAACTTCAAGCCTAGAATTTAGTGAAAAATCAGGCAGAAATCATGAATTGGAAAATATGTCCTGACACAGCTGTAGGTAAGAAATGGAATGATTAATATAGACCATAATGAATACAAATGGAGTTCTACCTGTTCTATTAAGTCAACCACGGGAATTAGTCAATACCATTTATCTTGAGGACAAGTAAATACTGAGTCAAAATACACTAAAAAGAGGGTATATTAATGTGGATTTGTGATTAACCAAATCCACCACGCCCTGGTCATCAATGATAAAAAGTTGCAAATATTCTTTATAAATTCATAACCATATAGATAACTAATGTCAGCTCAATTTGCAAAGGTACACATTTTAATGAACTGTCTTTAAATTGTATGAATTTTGAAAGACATTTTGCTGTGCCAAGAATATAAGACACTAGCAACCATCTCAAGGCCCTAATGACTCTATTTACATTATTTATTAGTCTTCCACATTAACGTTATTATTATAAATGCCCTATACCTACTTACCAGAGTTAAATTAATATTTTAAAATAAATATTAATTAATTAAAATATGTATTAAATGCCTAATTATCTAGTACATACAAAAACAGTTTTTCTCAATTACATTTCAGATTTAAAAAAATACTTTTACTTTGTGAATTGTCTCGTAAGTAAATTTAGTTCTCTCTCTTAGGTTTAATAGGCTTTCTAAACATGCCTGGTTTAACAGATTATCAGTATTTGTTACACATTGTGTGTAATAGCATTAATTTAGAAAACTTAATGTACAGCCACATTTTTCTTCTTCACAAATAGTAAACCATCCATCCATTTTGGATGTACAAAAAATTGCTTAAAGCAAAATATGGTAGCTTCTTTTATGTCTATCAGGTTATTCTGTTGAACGCCAGAAGGACCCAGAAGTTCACGATGAAAGGGAAAGCTGATATAAATCTATTTGGAAAACTTAAAAATGAAAAAAATATATATATATTTACATACATGTTTATATATTTAAAAATTCATATATATATATAAATGCATTTCTTTGTCTATTTCCCAGGCTTGAGTTTTCCTAAGTATCAGAAGAAAACGTGAATTTTTATAACCAAAATTAAGAAGAATATGGTGTTAATTAAAAAGAATAGAAAATAAAATAATACAGCTAAAGATTTATAGGTTGAATGAGACATGCCTGTAAAAGGAATCTATAGAGGTGGTATCTATGTAGGTCAATCTACAATAGAAAGCGTGAATGCCAATGGCAGAACGAAGTCTAATCAGGGTAAGGAGAGAAAACTCTAATGGTTCATCTCCTCCACCCTTTCAGTGACTTAGCAAGAAACTGGATCAGCTCACCTGAACTAGCTCAAGAAATAGGACCAGAGGCTGAGCTCAGGAGCTTTCTCGTTTTAACTTGGCCACTTCCTCAACCAAGAATCACCAATCATCACAGAGTTACTAGATGTTTATTTTCTTCCCTTCTCCACTCCTAAAAATGTGTAGCTCATTATAGGGCTGGTATCTCCTTCCCGGAACCCTTTCTGTGCTGAATCCAGTCCAGCTCAATCTGCTTTAACACATCTCTATGGATTATTGAGCAACTGGGGCTCATTTGAGTCGTCCTCGTTCTCAGTGTATACATTAACTTAAAACAAACTCTATCTCATATGTACCCTTCAGGGTACTAGTGGTGTGAATGCCTATATCATCCTGATAATCCAGGACAAACTTTGCATATCTGAATGCAGTGGCAAATTTTTCACTTTTCATATTTGAATGAAAGATTCAAAACCATGTAAACATGTAAATTCCTTCACTGTTTTGTTGCTTTGTTTCTTTTTTTGAAAGTCTGTCCCCAGATTAAGTTTAACTGATCAATATATAGTATCTTAATCCATACATTTTGGGAAGCAGCCTTTCTGATACTTGAAATAGCTGTGTTCAGATGTTCATGTTTGTTATATAACATTCTCTGCTCAATTATCTTCTATTTTGCTTTCTTCCTGCCTTCCTCACCTAAATAAGCCAGCAGCTTTGTTTCTCATACCAAATGCTAGGTGTCATCTTTTTATTTCTTCCTTATCTATTCCAGTAGCAGAGTCTGGTTGGTTCTGCCTCAAATGTCTTTTCAATACTTGCACTTGGTATCTCTCCATTATGAATACTCTATTCCAAACTACCGTCACTTTCTGCCTAACTGCCACCCTATCTTGTTTCTCTGTTTCTGCTCTCCTACCAGTCAAATCAGATCTCTTCCGCAGGGGAATGGGAGTGACCATTTAATCAGATCATGACACTGTTCTGCAAGGAGCATATCCAAACTCAGAGCCCTTGCAGTGTTGGGGTACTTTCTACCTCTTTCACTTCCTCCTCTATCACCTCTGACTTCCCTCACTATCCTGCAGCCCCATTTGCCTACAATCCCCTTTCCCTCGATGTCTTCATGCTTTGCCACCTTACTTTGCTCATGTCTCAACCAAGCTGCCATCTGATCAGACAAGCCACTCACACCGCTGATGTGCACACAGTCACATGCTCGTATCTGCTCGTATCTGCTACCCTCCAACCCTGCCTTCTATTGTAATCAATAGTATTTATAATAACCTGATATAATACATATTTGTTTCTTGCTTCACTGAATATAAATGGTATTATAAATGGCGTGAAACAGGGATTTTGACTTCCTAGGTGGTTACTCTACCCTCAGTACTTAGCACATTGCAGGCTCTGCAGAAATCCTGACTAATGGAAATGTTGACACAAATCACATGATTATTACATGGTGAAGTCAAAAATTCCTCTACCTATATTTTTCATCGGGAGTGGCTTTGCTTTTTTCTCATTAATTGTATTTATCTTTTAAATAAAATGAAAATACATTGCAGAAACAGGAGTAAATTTCCTGTAATTTGGGTGTGGAAATCCCTCTGTAGAACTTAGTGCCTGAAAACCTTGCTTCACGGGAGAGGGTATAATGAATCCCATGTTTAAATTATGTAGCAGAAGTAGATATAGTATCAGCCTACAAAATTTCACAAATTCTTTGAAAATCCACTATTCAAAGAAAATCCATATTCAAGCACAGACTTTAATTTGGAGTTACCCTTTTATTGGATCTCTATATAGCTTTGAAACTGATTAAAGCTGGCTTTGCTTTCCGCATTTAGAAATTAATCACACATAGCTGGATCACGGCCATGGGGGCTGCTATTCTAGAGCAACCTCTTTCTGTGAGACTAGGAAAAATATGAGGAAAGCCACCCACCTATCACACTACCAAACACTTATATAGACACACAACTGAGAGAGGGGTTGCTTCATGTGTTCTTTTCTCTAAAAAATCCTCTGGACATTTCTCTCTTAGCTTTAACAACTCTGTTGGTTTTTAAGTAGACAGAGAGATGGTTTGACAAATTAAAAGGTAGCTAGCTTACTAAACATAGCACGGTCAATATTTAATTCCAATCATAAATAACATTTTACTATGTTAAATCATAAAAAACAGACGATAGTAAATGTAGATATCACTACTGATGGTGAAAGAAAGAGAAAGTAACATGACTCCTGTCGGCTTCTCCAGCTGCATCTTCCCTCACTGGAATGTATCCACACCATGTTTCAGGAATACCAAGATACTTACTATTTTCTAAATAGTCAAGGCTACCTCTCATCCCTTAGATCTAATTGGTCATGCCTCTCTGCCCAGCAGAATTTTAACACCTATCCTTTCTCATGCTAACTTCTATTTAGATATCAGATTAGAACTCAAAGTTAAACTCCTTCAGATGTGGACTCAGCTCAAATACCATGGATACCAGAGATATCATTGACTTAATTGTTCTTATGTTCATTAAAGCCTTCCTTGGGTTGTTGTGATAGATTATTGTGAGAGGGGATATCAAGATATCCTCAGAATTATAAATAGCTATGGTATAAATAGTAATATTTTTGTAGAAAATTTACTTTCAAACATCTATGTATTTCTAATTTTTAAAACCACTTTTCTGTTATAAACAATGATCATCTCTTTATGCCATAGATACCTTATTCATCAATCTTTGTATCTTTTTCTGATTGTTTCTATTAATTAAACATTTAGATGCTGAAATTCCTTGTTAAACGCTGTTAACATTTAACACATATTGTCAAGTTGCCATTCTGAAGAGTAATGCCAATTCATACTCCTATCAATAGTCCTCAGGGTACCCTTTTCCTCAAATACTGTGCACTCCAGGTATTATCAATCTTTTTAACTTTGTAAAACTGAGAGTCAAATAATCTTGTTGTTTCGTGGTTCTACTATACCAAGAAAAGGTATAATAGACAGGAAAATGTTAGCATCATTATGAGTCTGGAATTAAAGGAACTTTCCCTTTCTGCTTTCTAATTTGATTTAAGGAACATATTGCCCTTTAATAACAAATGCACTAAACTTATTTGCATTTGAAAATATCTTTAATATTTTAACTCTGAAAAGACAGACTTGCACAATGGTTAAGATTGTGAGGTGAGGACTCAATTGGGTCTGAGTTCAAATGGAAGCATATGCACTTAAAACTCAGTTTTATCATCTGGAATATAAGGGTGATAATCCTTGCCTTCTAGGATTAAAATGATCTCATAAATGTTGAGTACTGAAAGAAGTATTGGCACATAATAGGCAGTTAATAAATAGTAGCAGTGAGGAGACTCCTGGTAAACATAGCGTTTCAAACTTACCCATTCTTCCAAACAAAATAGAATTCATCTATGTATGTGGACATCTATTTCTTATGAGGTTTTCTTCCACAGATAATGAATGTAAGAAAGGAAAATTAATTTGCTTGTGATTATTTGTGTTGTTATCAAGTATGGGTTCATGACATACTATAGATTTTTCTTTGGAGGCAGGTTAATTGCTTTCATCCAATAAGAGGAGATTTAGTACTATAAATAGAAAATGCTTAAAGCTTTTCAGAATTTGTCTTAAAAGTAATTAAATTTAAGTTTAAACTATGATATTTTGTTCATTATCGTAAAGTTGGAAGATAAATTAAAAGTTTTGGAAGTTAATTATTTTAATACAAATCTAAAATTCAAATCATTATTCTTCTAAAATGCAATAAATTAAAAGATTATAACAGCTTAAAGTTTACCTTAATAAAAACTTTTTAGTTGATGGTACATAGCTCCTGTGGGCCAGAATTTTTTTTAATGTTTCTCAGTTTGATCACATTAGCATTTGCACTGGATAAAAATGAATGGTACTACAGAATTAAGCAAGGATTTCAGAAACACATTCAAAATAAACTCACACTTAAGTGACTAAACAAATTGGCCTTCCATCTATTAAATTAGTTCTAAACTTTAGAGATTTAGGAAGATACTAAGAGTGGCAAATGCATGTAATCTGTATCGTAAAAAAATAAGAAACATTAATTCACCAAACAGCGTAGTATTACCAAGTAGAGGAAGCCACTAATACATGCAAACAGAGCGGGTAAGTTCACAGGGACTTCAAGCACTTGTGGTTGTTGTGTGGGAAGCCTAACACGAAGATCATGAATCCAAGTCAGAAATATAATTAAGGGTGAATTATGTCAAGGAGATTAGATCTCATTAATTTCCCTCATTTATGAAGGAACTTGGAAATGCTCAGAAATTTTCTCTCTCCAAAAACATCTGCGAACATGGATCACATCATGAATGACACAGGAAATAACCTAGATCAGAAACCATTCAGTTGCCTAATTTTGCTTCTTTTCCTACCTAACTCATCCTACAGCCACTCACTTTTCCTCAGTCCTTTTAAATTTCAGTTTCAGTTTCAGGAAATGGCTTTGTGATCTACTTAGAGAAAACTGGATCTATTCGTAGAAAACCAATTAATCTTTTCTTCCTGCAACCTACAACAAACTCACCTAAGTCTACAGTGGTATAATTTTTTTTCCTTTTACGGTACATGAATCATCTATTTTTCTATGTAAGACTATCCTTTTGCCAAAGTTTTCAGTACTCAATACAAATCACAGTTTTTGATTTTTTTTTTTTTTCTCTGACACAGAGTTTCCCATTGTCACCCAAGCTGGAATGCAATGGGGCAATCTTGACTCACTGCAGCCTCGACTCACTGCAACCTCCGCCTCCCAGGTTCAAGTGATTCTCCTACCTCGGCCTCTGAGTAGCTGAGATTATAGGCATGCGCCACCATGCCTGGCTAACTGTAGAGATGGAGTTTTGCCATGTTGGCCAGGCTGGTCTCGAACTCCTGACCTCAAGTGATCTCAGACTCCCAAAGTGCTGGGATTATAGGCATGAGCCACCATGCCCAGTCAGTTTTTGAATTGAATGACCATAGAGAATACACTGCAGTTACCCACAGAATCTGTAATTGTTTACTACTTTATATCTAGTTGTCTTGATTGTATGGAGTCACATTATTTGACATCAAAAGGTACATAATTTGGGGTACCTTGAATTACACTATCTCTTTGATGTATTTGACATTGACTACTTCCCCTATATATGTAAACCCCTTCACATTACTTACAAAAATAAACACACAGACCCTCTGTTGGACAGCAGATTATCCTCTCTTCTCCCTCACAAGCAAAATTATCAAGAAGCATTGTATACCATCTGAATTTCTGTTCATTTCTTTCTCTCCCACTAACATTTTCAACTGACTCTAATTTCCCTTCAGATTCCTATTACTTATGAAAGTTGTTGATAGGGTCACCTGTAAATGTCCATGTGAACAAATCTAATAAACATTAACAAGCTTTTTTTTTTTTTGCATTGATATTCCTAGAGTTACTTGATGATCCCCTTCACCTTGAAACGTTTCCCTCTCCTTTATCACATAGCAGTCTGCTATTCTCCTCAGCATTCTTCCCCATACTCCTTTGTAGCCTCCTTAACGTCTTATCTTCTATGAAAACATAAAATAGTGAAATTCTGAAAGACTTATCTTTGCCTTTTCTTCCTTAGAGATCTATATTCTCTCCCTACATAGGCATGTTTATGTCTAGAGTTCTATTTGCCATTTTGTGCCAATGTTCCCAATATTTATATTTCAATCTCGAGATTATTTATACTTTTTTATTTCAAGATTCTTTATTTATATACTTTATTGCAAGATTCTTTTTAGTTTTATTCTCATGCACTTAACAATTTTCATATACTCTTTGGTGTTATGTTTTATGGCACATTTAATATAATGTACACAAAAGCAGACACTATCATCTTGCCCTGTTTCTTCGACCAACATCTGCCTTTTTTCTTGGCTCCTGATTTGAGGGAATCGTAACTATATTCATCCATTTCTGAAAATTAGACATCTGGGAATCATCCTTGATTGATCTCTCTCTCTCTCTCTCTCGTTGATTCCTCTCTGCCCCATTCCATCCATGTATGAGTACTTAAATTTTTTAATCACATATTAGGAAACTACTCCCAAATCATCCCAGAAGTCTTGCCACATCTCTCCATACTCCCTACAATCTTTATATCCCAAGCTATCTTGATCTCTTACTGGCAGTAT
Organism: Colobus angolensis palliatus; assembly: GCF_000951035.1. Classification (NCBI taxonomy): domain Eukaryota; kingdom Metazoa; phylum Chordata; class Mammalia; order Primates; family Cercopithecidae; genus Colobus; species Colobus angolensis. The sequence continues at coordinate 8,939,486 of NW_012113919.1, read as the reverse complement.
CTTCTATTCTGTGGCACTCCATGTACCCTGACTTTTTCTATCTGTTTTCTAAGTATATCACTCCCCCTGCTCCACCTTTAAGCCTTATAATTAGTGAATTCGAATTTAGAATTTAGAATGAAGACCAGTTTACAGTTTTTATGGCCTGAACAATTAGTCACATTCTCTTATTTCTTCTCTCTGTTCAAATATACTGATCTCTTATTTCTTAAATTTTCTGAGCCTCTTCCCACTTAAGGAATTTTATGCACTTTGTTTCCCTTGTTCAGATTCCTTTTTTTCTAACCCAGCTTTTATCATTTTTCAGTTGCAACTTAAAATCTCCCTCCCTGACTTCCCAGGTTTCTCAGGACACCTCAATACATGCATTTCACATGTTGGTGTTGTAACTATATGTTTGTTTGCTAAGTGATTTGATTACAGTCCCTTTTACCTACCATAAGAGGATTATGTCAGTGTCACCATTGTCTGTTCAGTACATAGCCTGGTAGATGTTTGCATCTCCATAAATGCTCAGCTAAAAGAATATTTTGCCTGTTAGAATGAGCTGCATTGAGATAACTGCAGGGCGGGAGCACAGTTAATTTTTGTTTTTAGAAATTTTACGCAATAGGAAAATAAAAGAAAGGAGATGGAGTGCAGGTATTCTAAAAATAGGGAAATATTTTAGGAGGCTATATTAATAGCCCAAGATCCTGCCAGGACTGAAGATATTGATGAAGGCACAGCAGTTGGGTTATAGATGAGAAAGCGCAACTGAGAGAACTGAGTTGTAGAACTTTCTCTACAACTGATTAGAGCTTACAGTACCAATAAAAAGATAGCGATGAAGCATTTTATGGTGAATTCTCAGTTACATTTTCCAAAGGCTGAATTTTAGTTGTTTAGCATGGAGAAGTTTAGAAGAATAATAGAGATAAGTACTACATGGTGCTCAAAGAGAGAAGTGGACTGATGAAACAAATTTGAGAGTCATTGGTACAAGTTGCAGATAAAATTATGAATGTGTCTGGGAACACACAGAGATTGGCCTTTGGCTCAACCACAGGAATAATCTTTGAAGGAGAATGAAAGAATCTGAGCCAAAGACAATTAAAAATAAGTGGCTACATGGGTAGAAATAAAACAGCATGAGATTTGGGAATAAAAACCAAGCAAAGTGAGAGACATTCAAGGAGAGCATGGTGAATCAAGATGAGGACTAAATAAAATATTGCTTATAATATTTGGTGATCAGAATTTCTTTTTAGGATTATCAAGTATGCTGTTATTGGAGCTAGACAGGCAGCTATAAAGCCAATGGAGTTGTAAAGTACATGGGACAGAAAACAATCAGAAGTTATAGCACAGACTACTTTTAAAATATTTTTTTCTTATAAAGAAGAAAGAACTATATGGTGGCAACCAGATAAGAAAGCACTTGGAGATGGGTGATTTCTTCTTGTGAAATTTAATGAAACCAAAAATTTTAGCCTTAAAATACAGCATTTACTCTATTTCATGCAAGTCACTAAGAATTCTCCCTGACCTTGCCATGAGAAGGCAGGGGCAACTGTACGTAGTACTGCTAAGGATCAGCAGGGACAATCTCACTCAAACCCACAGGACACAAGAAATCTTACGAGCTAAACAGAATTGACTGAAAGTCAAGTGCAATGTTAAAAAGTCCCAGAAAGCCATAAGGCATTCTGCAGAGTCGTTAAACAGAAAGGATAAAGCAAGCAGTGATACAGTCAGAAATATCTCCCAAAAGCAAGAGACTTGACAGTTAGAAAAGGTCATTTCTACATGAAAATAGCTAGAATAGAGTCATTAATGGCCTATTTTTACTTTCTGTCCTAATACATGAAGAATGGCTAGTTTGAAAAGGAAGAATAAATACCTTAGTGATAGAAAAAAAAAAAAAAAGTTACAAAGTGTGGAATTAGAGAAACCTGGGTCTGACCTTCCAGTTTTGTGGTTAAGGGTATGATTTTAGATAAGGCATGAAATGCTTCTTAACTCAGTTTTGTTGTTGTTGTTTGTTACTTTATTAAATGGGCAATAATGGTTCCTCTTAAGATTGTAGAGAGGATTAAGACAATAAATCCAAAGTTTTTGGCATGTAACACATGCCTAAGAGATAATAAAGTCATTCTTTATTAAGAATGACTAAATTGGAAGTAGTGAGATGGGTTCATAAAATTGACCCTTGGTTTTTGAAACTAAAAATAGTCTTTCATTTCCAAAAATATATACTGTGTAATTATCACTAGTAAAATGTATAACAACTTTTTTCCACTGAGGCAAAGTTCAGGGCAAAAGATAATTTCAGAGCAATAAATATCCCTTGCCTGGAGCTCCTTCTTTATCCATTCCTCAATAACTATAGTGAGATCTGTCCTCTGTGTCTAAAATTTTCATAACTAGTAATTGTGAAACTAGTGGCCCAAAGCAAATGAAGAATAACTGCCTTGATATATGTATATGCACGACAATGAACACAGCAAATCCTGAGAAAGAAAGAAGTATAGATTGGAACAGAGAAAAAGAAATCCTCCTGAGAACTACATCTTTTTATTTAGAACTCCTGTTCTTACTTCACATGTGCAGAACCAGCTTAAAGTCTAGATGTAAGCCAGTCATGCCGCTTACTCTGCTGTGAATATCATTCCCCCCAACAGTAGGCTCAGACTCTTCATTTCTCCATATGGAAAATGTGGCCAAGTCACACAATACCTAGTACACAGCACTAAAGTCATTTTTTTTAGAAAAACTTTTAAGTTCAAGGGTACAAGTGCAGGTTTGTTACACAGGTAAACTTCTGTTGTGGGGGTTTGTTGTACAGATGATTTCATTGCTCAGGTATTAAACCTAGTACACATTAGTTAATTTTCCTGATCTCCTCCCGTCTCCCACCCTCTCCACTCTGAAAGGCCCCAGTGTGTGTTGTTTCTCTCTATGCGTCCATGTGTTCTCATCATTTAGCTTTCACAGTTTATCTAAAGATATGTGCTTACAAATCTCTCTTCTCCCTTCTACTTCTGGCAAATAAAACATTATTTTTACTCATCTACAGAAATAAACAGAGTCTTCCTTCACTTTTTTTTTTTTTTTTGACGGAGTTTCACTCTTGTCACTCAGGCTGGAGTGCAGTGGTGCAGTCTTAGCTCACTGCAATCTCTGCCTCCTAGGCTCAAGCGATTCTCCTGCCTCAGCCTTCCAAGTAGCTGCGATTACAGGTGTGCACCTCCATTCCTGGCTAATTTTTGTATTTATAGTAGAGGCAGTGTTTTATCATGTTGGCCAGGCTGGTCTTTGATTCACATATCAAGGCATGTTACAAAACAATTTATACAGAAATGGCACATATGAGCTGCTGTCATGTAACCTGAATCCTAAATTGGTTGGGAGAAATAGAAATTGTGTACCACAGAATCAAAGACTTTTACTTTGACATTTACAGTGTGTCCCTTTTCATGTAGATGACATTATTTACTATTCATTGTCTCAAACACATTTCAGTGAATAAGTGAGAAAGTCCTAGTGTTTATTTGTCACAAGGTAAGTGAAGATGCTTCATGGGACAAAAGATATCTGACAATGTAGCAAGATTTTTAACTTTTCTATTGTGGTAGGAGTTTTACTGATTATCACTAAAATAGGAATGAAGTGGGTTTTGGGAAATCAGTTCCATTTACACTTATTCCACAAAAAAAGATTTCTATCAATATGCCACTCTTTGTGTATGCTAAGGTGTATGAAAGGAAGAAAATCCTCTGTGATTTGCATTAAGAACAGTTAAAAAAATACATTGAAGGACTCCATCATGACCAGTAGGAGAACTTGGTCAAATTAAGCACATTTGTGATTCCCAGGAGATTCTGAAGAGAAATACTTGAGTCATTCATTTGGTTCTAAGTACACCTGACAGAATTGCATCTGGGCATCTTCTCAGGGGAATCTTCTCTCCTTAAGTGCCCTTGAGTGAGACCTCTCTGCAGTTAAGTACCTGACATTATTAAGAATCTTACATTTGTACTGCCTTCTTGTATGTGTGGCATAAGATTTAGGCAAAAGTAACACTGCCTCTTTCGAAGTTAATTTAAAAGAGACATATGTGAAAATTTTTTTAGAGTCAATAACTATTGTCATTCAGTACAATCTTCAAAATAAATGTAATAATACCAAGTCCTTCACCCACTTCATTTTGATTTGAATTTTTCAGAAAAAGTTCTGAAATTAATATCTAACCATATAGTCAAGCTGTGCCAAACGTTTGTAGATTAACCAATGAAAATCTATTCGCATTTTTTTCAGTAGTGTGAGAGATACAGCAGCCAAAATCTATAGCATTTGTGTTTGTGTGTTTGCTTGTTTGTTTGTTTATTTGTTCTGCTTTTTTGAGATGGAGTCTCATCTTTTGCCCAGGCTGGAGTGCAGTGATGTGATCTCAGCTCACTGCAACCTCTGCCTTCCGGGTTCAAGAGATTCTCCTCAGACTCCTGAGAAGTTGGGATTACAGGCACGCACCACCATGTCCGGCTAATTTTTGTATTTTCATTAGAGGCGGGTTTTCACCACATTGGCCAGGCTGGTCTCGAACTCCTGACCTCAGGTGATGCCCACCACCTTGGCCCCAAAGTGCTGGGATTAGAGGTGTGAGTCACTGAGCCTGGCCAGCATTTTTATATGCCTGCAAAAGACACTTTGAAATAACAAATAAGTTGTAATGACATGGACTCTAGAAGCTGGGAAATGTATCCTTCCAATGTGGAGTAAAATAGCAAAACATGCTAGTAAAAGCACTAAATAATCTAAGAAATATTAATGAAAAATATCTAACTATAAATTTCTTAAAGAAAATACTTAAAGTACAGTTTTAGGGATTGAACTGAAACTTCAAGTTTAAATGTTCCATAATATTTAAATGTATTTGAAATATAAATTTATAAAACAAAATAGATATTCAGCATGGAAATTCAGAAAGGAAACACATATACAAAATTACTGGTGTTGCTAATAAGTGCATGCGGTTTGCAACTGATCCCTCTTATCCAAACACTCACACAAACACATGTGAGGTCCCCTAGGAGCAATAGACCAGTGTCTGGCATCTGTGCAGATGGTGCTTATACTGCCAGCAGGTGATGAAGTTGAGGGAAGACACTTGTTATCTCAAATCCCAGAGACGAACTCTTTCAACTTATAAATGAAAATGTCCCAATTATAAATCCCAGAGGTGAAAAAGGCTGCACCAGGAAAGCATTCTAAACCATGCCTTTGTGTTGTATTGCAGTCAAAAGGAAATAAAGAGTTTCCCTTTGTTTAATAAGCAACTGAAAGTTTTTCTTTCTTGCCTCTCATATTTCTTGGCATCACCATAACAGTTGCCATTTAATCAAGATTCCCTTTAAACTGGTGAATGTTAGCAGAATGTCTCAAGAGAGCTGATTTCCTTCCCTTTCAAGTTCATTGTGACCCCAAATGCATTAACCTGGGCTGCCCACATTTCTTCCTGTGCTGTCACATAAGATATACTCCACATAAAAATAAAGACCATCGACCTTGAAAGAGGAAAAAAAAAAGAAAGAAAAAAACCACATTTAGCAACCCAGACTAGAATCTAAGCTCTGTCAAAGTGATTTCTTATTCCATTTTACTGAAGCAGTGCCAAGCTTTATCACTTCTGAGTTCATGTCTTACAGCTGAGGCAACCCACTTGAATTGGTAAGTTGCTTAAAGTATACATGCGCTGTTCACATTGTCGCTGTGATTTAAAATGAGAGAGGAGTTCTGCAGGTGGAATACAACTGAAATAGAGAGAGGAAGTGGGAACTAAAAACATTAAACCATGCATAATTAATGGTTCTTTGTCTTGCTGATCCTCTGGAACTCCTTTTATGGGTGGTATGCACATGCCCTATAGCAGGAAGGACAGTGCCATCGTTGGTTGTTCTCCACCAAAGTGCATTTTGAAATTTGATTCCCAGGGTGTAGGTGTTGGGAGGTGGGGCCTAGGGGGAGGTGTTTGGGTTGTGCGGGTGGATCCCTGATGGATGGTTTGGTGCTGTGCTCCTGGTAGTGAGTTTCCACTCTCACAAGACTGGATTACTTCCCTTAGGAATGGATTTGTTCCTGTGAGAGTGGACTGTAATAGAGCCAGGGTGTCCCTCAGGTTTCCCTCTCTTCACATGAGTTCATTTCCCCTTTGGCCTTCACCATGTTGTGACACAGCATGAAAGCCCTTGCAAGAAGCCAGGGCTATGGCCTTGAACTTCACAGCCTGCTGAACCATGAGCTAAATAAATCTCTATTCTTTACTAATTACTCAATCAAAGGTATTCTTTCAGAGCAACATAAAACAAACAGAAAGAGGCAGGAGGCTTAGTGCTGAGGGTCTGACTTTGTATCATCCTACATCTTTCATTCACATTGGCATCACAAATAGAAATAGAGAAAATAAGTATGATCGCTGCAGCTAAATCTGACAAACTGTCACCTACCTACACCATTTCTACACCATGTAATCTCACACAATGTCCATAAATGTGCTGTGCCTACTAGCATTTTAAAGGACTTTGTGGCCATCACACTCTCGCTTTGGAGCTAGGGATGTTTCATTATCCTCAATTAAAACTCTCTCAGAAGCAAGATTGGCAAGCATTTATTTATATATTTTCCTTAGAGGCAACGTGGGAGGCATGGATTCTGTAAAGGAGGCAGGGTGCTGTTCTGTGCTGCATCAAGAAGCGATGCTGGTTTGGAATAATTCTCCTAATGTGAAGCTATCCCCATTAAAACATAAACCATAATTGTGGAAAGCAATTTGCTCAGTAGCAGAGAACTAACAGGGTTTCTTATTCTGATTCAATAACAAGGGAGCACGGAGATGCAATGCTGACAATGCTCCCCAAACTCTTTTAATTTTCTTGAAGTGTAATTTTCTTCTATGGAACCAATGTGAAAAGCTGAAATCATTTCTATTACACTCAGAAGCAAGATGTATATACATTTCCTGCAAATTAACATTTTCCAACTTCAGTGAACTTAAACACTCTTCCATTTGTCTGTTTCAAAATGTGGATTAATAAAAACTTGAAACCATGACACTCCCGATAATCAGTGGAAGCAAATCCACAGCTAGGTCAAAAGTTGATGTACTTAAATTTCTAATCAGTTTTGTCATACTTTATACAGCTGCTTCTCTTTCACTAACAATTGATTATAGTTCAATAATGATTATATACCAACATGAAAGGTTAATAAATATTAATAATATTTTAAAAATCAATAATATTATTAAGAGAATCCTTCCTATAGAATATGGTCAAAATCAATAATAGTATATAAATATAGCAGATGCTGAGATATTGCATACTGTATGCTACTAAAGTCAAAATCAATAGTAACAATCAGGAGATCTATTATTTTATTACTTATACTTAACATAAGTAGATAGTCTATCTGTACAATTCTATTTCTTTTATTAGGCATAACATGGATCAAGGAAATGAAAGAAGTCATAAATGATTCTAACACATTTATAAAAACATTTATTTGTTAAAAATTTGTAGCTAGCCCATTTCTTTTTATAGCACTGTCCACTAGCGAAGGACAAGAGATAGAAATACCTTTCTTTTAAAATTCCTGTTTTTAATCATAGTGCTCAATAGTGACACATGCAATGACTTGTGATCTGTGGTGCATCCAGGGGATAACAGATGCCTCGAGAGCATTACCACATCTTCCCCTCCCCCACCCGCAGCCCCGTGGGCTACATTTTGTTGTGACTACTCTGTGCTTGTCTAAGACGTGTTCGCTTCACAGCTGGTGAGTAGACACTTTCCATCACTTCACCTCTTGGCAACAGATGCCTCTCAGTTAGGCACAGATGCTGAGTGTCCACCCATCCCTAACATTAGCCCTGTGTTCTGGACTAATTGGGCCAACAGAGTTGCAATTAAGATTTGAATAATTAGATAACGGACATGATTACTTTTGTAATTAATCCTCACACTGAGTCATCATGATCATGTCTAGGGTGATGACCACTGGCTTATGCTTAATTCAAATGGAGGTAGTGAGTATTAAAAGCAAAGCATTAGCAAAAATACTCCCTTACTTCTCCTCTAGAAAAAATAAATATGACACCCTTATAGACACAATTTTCATTTTTCAAGTAAGTTTTACAGGGATCTGTTGGATGATGAGAACTCATTTCAATTCAATTCATGCCTCCATCCGTCTGTCTGTCTGTCTATCTATCTATCTATCTATCCATCCATCTATCTATCCATCTTTTCTTTCCCAAAGACTTCCACTTTGCTTTCTGCACTGTTTTGGAACTGTGACCTATATTTTAAAATGAGTGTTTCCTTTCCTTTTTCAAAAATTTACCATATCATAAAAACAAATACATAAAAACAAATTGAAGTTGACCCCTCTCCATTCTCTTGTCTACAAAAAAGGCACAGATGTTAGAATTTCTTATGATTTGGCTCTGAGTTCCTTCTCTTATCTTTAGTCTTTCCACATACTGTCCATATCTGTGACTCCTAAAATGTCATCTGGTAGGAGTGTGGTGCGAAAAGATATCTAAAGCCAACAGTGGCTAGCGGACCTGGCAGAGCTCTTGTCTCTGCAGATCCCTGTCAGAAGCCTGTCGACTTTGATTCATCTTCTCAATGAAAGGATCAATCAGCTCCATAAATCAGGGTCTCAGACTCATCCCTGACTGCACACTCCCTCAACTGGAGCATGCCAATCTGTTGCCAAACGAAGTTCACTTTTGTCTTTAAATATTACTCAACTCCCACCACTATGTATTTCTCTCCATTGCCTCAATGTGGGAGTATCCTGATATCTTTCTGAAGTAAGGCAACAGTTTTCCTTTCCTATTCCTGTCCCATTCCAAACTTCCTTCTAAATTGGCACAGCCTTTTCTATATGACTGTGTTCCTCCATCTCTGCATTTTAGGAGCTCTAACTTCTCTCAATCCTAGGAATAAACCAACATCCCACATGCTACTGCATGGATGCCTCCCTTTGCCTAGAGTAGTCTTTCTTTCCTCTTCATCTAGTAAACCGGACAGGCTCAGATCTCTGGCCATCAGTTTTCCCAAGAGGTGTTTCTTGTCCCTCTAGACCAAGCCAAGCCCTTCCTTTACACTCTCTTATAGCCTCCTTCTCATTTCCCTCACAGTGCTTTCCTCACTTTGTAGTTACATGAGCTTTTTTGTTAACCATTTTCGCTCATAGATAAACTGGATCGACCCAGTTTCTGACACACAAGAGACTCTACACTCTTAAATTAATGAATGATAAATGGTGTTATATTAAAAATGGGCTAAACTGTGTGATTTAGCAACTAAGGATAAAGAGGTTTCACAAGTAATTACTCGATATTTATTTATAAGTTGTCTATACACACAACGGTCTTCAAAGAACAGATTCTTTCATATATGTGTTCATGTTTGGCAAAATTAGTACTCAAGTTTTTTGTTTGTCTGTTTGTATGAGACAGAGTCTTGGTCTGTCTCCCAGGCTGGAGTGCAGTGGCCTGATCTTGGCTCATGGCAACCTCTGCCTCCAAGGTTCAAGTGATTCTCCTGACTCAGCCTCCCAAATAGCTGGGATTACAGGAGTGCCATCACGCCTGGCTAATTTTTGTAGTTTTGGCAGAGATAAAGCTTCACCATGTTGGCCAGGGTGGTCTCAAACTCCTGGCTTCAAGTGATCTGCCCACCTCGGCCTCCCAAAATGCTAGGATTACAGGGCGACTCACCATGCCTGGCCGTCAAATATTAATATGTGACTGACACAATACAGGTATTTGAAGACATACACATAATTAATATGTAGTCTGGGCCTGCAAGGAACTTATAATCTCTCAAGTAACACAAATCTGTAAAGACAAAATTAGGAGCCGTGACAGACTAATAAAATCATGAGTTAATGAGGCTGGTGACTGGAGATGAGGGAGAGCTTTCTGGTGAATGTAATGACAGGTTTGGGTTTCAAAGAGAGTAGGAATTAGCCAGAAAAGTTACGGAGATTTAGAAGAATGAGGAGAACAGCAGACACATTAAGGCCCAATGGACGTCATGGGTAAAAGTCACAGAGGGCCACAAGCACCATTAGGGGTGTGTGTGAGTACATTTGTGCACACAGACTTATGCACGTGACTACAAATTATTCACAGTGACTGAAGAGAAAGGAGTGGTAAGAGGTAAGGAGGGGTGGGATAAACTGGGAGGATGTCAGAGTAGACATCTCATCCCAGGATAGACTGGGGCTCACTTTGTAGATAACAGAGAGCCATTTAAGATTTCATGTAGGTAAGTGGTAAGGTTATATTTGTATCTGAAACAGAACACAGCTAGGGAGGCTAGACTTGAAAGGGAAGAGACTGGAGGCCAGAATATTGAAGAGGAGGCTGAGTTCAGTCAAGAATTTGCTATACTTGCCTGCATAGGCAAGAGTGAAGGCCTGTACTTAAGAGAGATGCAGTAGGTATGGAGATGTGGCTACATGGTTCAGGAAGTCTGAGGAAAAACTGAGATTTGTATACTGGAATGGAGTGTGGAAAAAAAAGTCATAGCTGAGTAAGACACTGAGGTTTCAAACATACATACTGGGGAAAATTGCAATTTTAACAAATGTATTTTAGCTTCTCTGACTCATGAATCTGAGCCCTACATATGTCTTTTTGTTTGTTTTTGTTTGTTTGTTTTTGAATACTAAATGTTTTGAATACCAATTTGTATGACTATAAAGTTTAATGTGAACTAAAGATATCATAACTTCTCAAATTCAGGCTTAACGTTACTAGGATGAAACATGTTCAGAATTCTAACCAAGAGCATAAGGAAATGTAATGGCATAACTTTGTTAAAACTGGATTTCAATGTCATGCTTTTTGAAGCTATGAATATTAGATGATGGGGAAAATCCCATGTCTTTTCTGCTTTACACAACGTATACGTATTTATGTCTTTTTTTTTCTGATTACTTTCCTAGGCATTGAGGAGTTCAGGTGAATTCATATGTTACCTTTGGGGTAGGTTTTCACTTTGTGCTGAATGTCAACCTGTTCCTTGAATGGGCATAATTTAGATAAAAGCTAATTTGTCTGTTATTATCAGAGATTATAGTTCATTTTTTTTTTCTGGCTGTTGTCTTCTTTGAAACATTTTTCTTTGTAGGTATACAAATTTGGATAAGCAGCCAGACGTGTCAGGCAAATTCTTGGGGAGATCCATGTTTGCACAATTGGTTGATGTAGTTGTTTTATAGAAGCAAAAACCCACGAGGGTTGCTGAGTCATCAGACTCCACTGTACTCTTTCCCTGCAGTAGAGAATATAGTAAGAACTTGGTTTGGCTCAGCACAACATACTAGTTCAGTGATAGCCTACACAAGGTATTATTTCAGACTTACTAATACGATTGAATTTATGTAGGATTATTTTCCTTTAATTTTCCTATTAGGAATAACTTAGGGACTGCAAGGGAGAACGGAATGTTTTATTGAAGTAAGTGGACATTATCACAGCCAATACTTACAAAAGTTAGAATTTGGAAACGAAAATGAGGATTCTATGTTCAAAACCTAGGATGGAGTCTAGGGCTTTGTCTCTGACACTTCATTGGAGATGAGTCCTGCCCTCTGTGCTAGAAGATCTATTTTAATGCAGACCTGGTAGGAAAAGAAAGCTGGCCCCTAGCCAATGGTAAATAGAGGTTAACAGAGATGGAACATTCAGGTAGCAGGCTTGTGAGCTAGAGAGGTTACACACTGCTTACTTAATGGTGCCTTATGTAACTTACCTCCCCCACTATTCTAACCTACCTCCCCTACTATTCTTTCGTTTTGTTTTGCTGTTTGTTTGTTTTTGAGACAGAGTCTCATTCTGTCTCCCAGGCTAGAGTGCAGTGGCACAATTTCAGGTCACTGCAACCTCTGCCTCCTGGGTTCAAGGGATTCTCCTGCCTCAGCCTCCCAAGTAGGTGGGATTGCAACAGTCCGGCCCCATGCCCGGCTAATTTTTGTATTTTTAATAGAGACAGGGTTTCACCATGTTGGTCAGGCTGGTCAAGAACTCCTGATCTCAAAGGATCTGCCCAGCTCAGCCTCCTAAAATGCTGGGATTATAGGCATAAACCAATGTGCCTGGCCTCCCCACTATTATTTCTTTACTTTATGAAAAAAAAAAACTTGCCACTTGGTCTGTAGGGGCTGTGTGGTCTTAATGAAAAGGCCAGATTCAAGTTGTAAGTACAAAAATAATAAAAGGAAATATGTTATTCTTTCTCTGTAGCTACAATTGTGTGAGCAATGGGGACAACGGGCATGGGACAGTTTCACCCAGAGGAGCTGTGATCTCCCAAGAGACATCAGCAGTTGTGGTCTTGCCTGGCAGATGGTAGGAGGTCAGAGAGAGAAACACAAGACTTTTTTTCTAGGAGCATAAGCGAGCACCTTGGGAGTTTCACCAACAGCCAGGAGAGAAATCAAGTGACTCAGGGGCAGTGATCGAGGCAGTGATCCTGAGCTATCATAAAGGTATCAGTTGATGAAAATGGGGCCTGATAATATTATCCCAAGCCTAGAAATATGGATTGCCATAGGTTCTTGATAAAAGTTTTCTATCCTCTATATAAACAGAGGCTTTTTAAACTTGAAATTATTAGGGAGATTTGAGGGCAAGGTTGTAGCTAGAATCAGTGACAGGGCAATGTCAGTGAAATATTGGGACTTGGGCCGTCTAGTTGGTGTAATAATAATAACCTCCTCAGCTGTAGTGTGCTTGCTATAAGCCAGGTGCTTCACTAAGCATATTTATTATAGTATCTCATTATATAAGTACCTATAAGGTTGTTAATATTGTCTGTGTTATACTATGAAAGGAAATCAGGGCATTAAAAGAGTGAAAAAAAAATTGCCTAAAGCTACATAGGTAGTAAGTGGTAGACTCAGATTGAAATGTCAATGTGTTGAATTGTAAATGCCATTTTTTTAACCATTATGCCTTTCCAATTCTGCTTTACAAAGTGCTACTTGGTAACCCTGTTAAGGTTGGGAAAGCCAAAGGAAAAACAATTATTATTTTTTTTCTTTGAAAAACTGTTATTTGTCATTAGTTAAGACGGGTGCTTTCTCATACTTTACCTCATTTAATTCTCAATACAATGAATAAGAAAATATAAAATGCATATTTACACCTTTTAAACACACAGAAGCAAAGGATTCTCCAACTCTCACTCTATTGCCACCAAATTTATTTCTTATAAAGATTTCTCTTCCTCTGTAATCCTCTGCATAAGAGAGCATGTTTTGCCATTTTCTTTCCTTTATTTCTTGTTCCTAAATTTAGCTCAATATGAGGGAATAAAAGCCTGGTATGAAAAACTCTTTTTTCCTAGGTGGCATCTCTTCTCTCTCTTTCTTTCTCTCTTTCATTTTCTCTGTTTCAACCTATTAGTAATAATAATTTTCAAAAAGAATCATATATACATATTAATCACAGAATTTAACCTAGATGTTTACATAGATTTAAATAAGAACATTCTACACATCTTCATGTCTCTATATTATATTACAGAAGTTCTGGTAGAAATAGTGTGTGTATATTACAGTGTATATGAATGTGGGTGTGTGTGCATATGTGTGTATATCTCTGTCTATTCTATCTGTATGTATTATTATTATTTTTTTGACACAGAGTCTTGCTCTGTCACCAGACTTGAGTGCAGTGGCACGATCTTGGCTCACTGTAACCTCTGACTCCCAGGTTCAGGTGATTATCTTGCCTCAGTCTCCCGAGTAGCTGGGACTACAGGCATGTACTACCTCACCCAGCTAATGTTTGTATATTTACTGGAGATGGGGTTTCACCATGTTGGCTAGGATGGTCTTGATCTCTTGACCTCATGATCCGCCCGCCTTGGCTTCCCAAAATGCTGGGATTACAGGCATGAGCCACTGTGCCTGGCCTATATTTAATCTTTTATTCATTTTACAGAAATCATTAGAATTTTCTCTCCTGTTTTCTCATGCACTCCATTCCAGGTGACATCCTATACACAAGCCACATATACAGCCAGAAACTGCCTATGCTGAGTTGACCTCAAGTAGGTAGAAGGCTTTACACAGCTTCAAAAGTCCCTCACTTGCTCTCATCAATAAAGGATATCTGCAAGCGGACTAGACACATTTATTCTAACATGTGCATCCGGCCTCAAACAACTTCTGAGGTATCCTCAGGTACCTGGAGGGCTCTATTGTCCTACTTCTCCTTGTTGCCTGTGGCGTCCTTTCAACCTCAGCCTAAAGTTCCTGTGACTTTGGGACATCACTGTAGCTTCTTGTTGGGTCTTCTCTCCCTTTAATTATTTCATGCTTTAGATCTTGCTTCCTTTCCCCGAGGAAAGGGATTCGGAGTGGGTCAGTCAAATTTCTTAATCCTCAATCAGACAAAAAAATAGATCATGAAAAATAACTGATGGGTGCTAGGCTTGATATCTGGGTGATGAAATAATCTGTACAGCAAACCCTCATGATACAAGTTTACCTACATAAACCTGCACTTATACCCCTGAACTTAAAATAAAAGTTAAAAAATAGATCATGATAAGGTTTTCATTATTAAGAAACTGTTTGTTGCATTTCTAACACAGAGGCCTTCAATACCTCAACTTAAAGAATGGAAAGAATATTGGCAAGGTAGATTTTGCCAGAGAGTGTCAGTGAGATGCTTTTAAAGAGGAGCAGCTTTAAGCAGCATTATTTCTTTTCTGATTAGTCAACTCTTCTATTTTATTCTAAGTTAGCTTTCATTGCTTTTTATGAAGATCAGGTATTGGTAAGGACTCCTTATTGCATTTTCCTAATCTGAAACCATGATGTTATTATCACTTATTCCTAAAATACATCTATACTATAAAATGTTTGGGGCAATTATTTTATTTCTGGCTCAACGTCTCCCAAGATGATCTCATACACAAAATCATTACTGTTAATATTTTTAAGTCTCTCAAAAAGTATGGATTTTTCTAATTTATAAATTTGTATGCTTCTTGCAGAAACTCCTTAAACCTTTCTTATTTTTTTCTTTTCTTATGTATCAGTGTGAAATCAATTTGAAAGTTATAAAAGGCTTTACACAGTGCTCTTCACTCTTTTCACTTGCAAATTGGTGGGGCAACATTCATTATGATAAAAACAGTAAAATAAGTATGATTTTACTCACAACAATATTAGTCTTAATCATATTTAAAAGAATAAAAAGATAATTTACTTACAATTACAACAAAGGTCTTAGCAAACCACCCAGAAGAACTTTTTTCATTACTAAAATATCACAGTATGTGTCTGTGTGTCTCTATGTAATTACCATCTGTGTCAGGGTGTTCATTTCTAGCACCTCAGTAGTCTGTCTTTTATGCTTCTGTCAATCACCCCAAAAATGCACTGATGATGTTGGCTAAATGAATAATGCATTAACACTTTTATTCTTTTAATTCTACTTACATTTTATGTAATAACTAATAATATTAAAAAGATGTTTCAGATTTACTTTACATACCAAATAAGCATATTGTATAAACATATTACATATATGATAGTTATGTTATCTGACAATGTTAGAAAAAGGCATTTCTGACACTCTTCAATATTTTTATTTTTATGTAGGAATCATAACAAATGCCTAAGGAACTTAATGTCTACAAAACTATTTCTGCTGTTCAAAAGATACCTAGCAACTGGAATGTTAACTTTCCTCTATTTGCATGAGTAGTTATTCTGTTGTCAGATTGAGATGAGTAACTCCAGGACCTATGAAAACTCTACTTTCTATTCCTACATCACTTCAACAATTCTGCTCTATCTAGCAAGCGATTTATGCACAAAACTCAAGGTGGGTGTTTGAAGACATCTTACACTTTCATTGGTAATGGCTTTATGTGGATAAAAATCCTATCAATTCTGAATTTTCCCTTCAGAAAATTTCAAAAAATATAACACTAGCAGAATCACCCTCCTTACCAATCCTCAAGATTTTGAAATGTTTAACAAACTTGAAATTTTTAATTTTTATTTATTTATTTTTTGTTTGGTTTAAAAAAAAAAAAGCAGATAGGAAAATTCAGCCTATTTTTCTTACTAAGTATGTATGGGTCACTAGAGAGAGAGAGAGAGTGAATGGTCTTTCAATAACCTTAAATTACAATGTGTCCAAAAGGGGAAATTGGAGACGCTCATGAACTTGAATTCTGATTGTAGAGAAAGTGCCAGAGCACCCAGCTCTGCACCTAGGAGTACAGAATTCTTAAAATGAGGAAATGCTTACCCAGATTCCTCCAAATATGGAATAAACCACTTTGGGAAGCAACACATTTTAACTTTACTGGTTCTTTTCAAAACAAGATCGCCAAACTTTTTGAATAGGACACTAATACAAGAGACACACAAACAAAACCAAAGACAATGAAAAGACTCTATCTTGATACATGTGTGGCTACTTAGTCACGAGGGTTAGATAACTCAGGAGCCTATAAAAACTAGACTAGAAAAGACCAGGAGAGGAGTGAGGGTGGGAGATGGCTGATAGCTTCCTAAGTTCATATGTTGTTTAAGAACAAGGGTAATATAAACACCATCACACAACAAGCTTTACTTTGTTAAAAGAATCAGTGTGAAGGTTTCATTGCTTTGTCTAAACTTTTTGAGTTAACTGTTTTCACTCCCTGCTGCTTACCTCTGGGCTGAGTTCCTCTTTTCATACCTGCAGATCAGAACATAATTGAACCTGCTCTTTTTCCCTAAAATGTTTTCAAGAACGAAATGGCTTAGCATCCCATAGAGAAAAACATTCCTGATGTTTAATTATACTTCTCAGTAGATCTAGAATTGTGGGATATTAAACCTGTTTACTTTTTGTTTGACAAGAGATAGGTCTCTATTATTTTTATATTATGTTCCCCCTTGGACACTAGTCACAACATTTTTCTTTGCATTCTTTTTCTCTCTGCCTTTCAGATGTTTGCCTTCAGGGGCGCTGACAAAAAACATTTTATTTGGTGGATCTGCATTAGAAATCACTCCTTTTCATGACAAGCTATTTAAAATGTCATTTGTGTCTTGTGAAGGCTTTTGGAAAATTCCAGAGACCTGGACCCAGATGACCCAAACTGTGTTTCCGCAAGGATTGCAATTTCCTTTTGAGGATTATGGTTCCAGGGAAGATTGCTTCTAAATATCTGTGAGAGAAATACTTCCCAGAATTATTGCTGTTGTTTACTCTATACTGATTTTTAGAGTATTTTACCTCACTTCATATAAAGGACAAATAATAAAATATCATTTAATTATTGTAATATTAAATATAATAGTGTAATTATTTCTCAAACTCGAGAGATCAAAGTGTATCCTTCAGGATGTGCTTTTAGATTACTGATGTTTAAGTACAATATAGCCAATTTTGGTTGTTTGTTCTACCAATTACGCTTGTCTGAAGATCAAAAAGCCCGAGAATAGGAATTAGTGTAGCTCCCCTATACTAAATATCATCTAGTTATGAAATAAGAAGCTATAAGAGTGGTGCTTTTGAAGAAAATTGATGTGTGAGTTAAAATATGCATTTCATTGATCACAAATGGATGAGAAATGTCACCCAGTTATTACACAGAAAAGAGCTGATTGAAAATAGGTGACCTTTACCAAACGTGTATGAACAATTTCCACTGTTCATTAAAGTACAAGATCTCTACATCGTCCATAAGGTGGATATGATGTTGGAAATGCATTAAACGGATTTCAGTGGTTACTGCCATGATAAGTGTTTTGAACTAATCTAATTGTTACTATACTTTATGCTCTTTGACATTTCATCAAGAGGACATAGGGAAGCAAAATTCTTTTCAGAATGTCAGAAATTTAATTGCCCAAGTAGAAGGAAGAATCATTGACTTATGAATAAATAACTTTGTTTTTAATTTGGAGAAGATCACTAACTATTCTTTTTACAAAGGATTTGGGCACATAAGTGCCTGTCACTTGGAATATAGTAGTGAATGACACAGGTATAGAACCTGCCATCAAAGAGTTTGAAGTGTGGCATTATTCAATGATGTAATGAGTTCTGGGATTGGATTATAAGGGACATAGAGTGTGCTATGGAAACTGATAGAAAAGACATTTGAACTCCACATGTAGGGGCCAAAAAAACACTTGTATGAAATGTATCTTGAGTTCTAAAAGTCAATAGGTCTTGTCAGACAAAAAGTCAACTTACTGTGACAGACAGCAAACATGAAATCTCAGAGATAGGAACCAAATGATAGTAACCATGGCTGGGTCATAGACTTCTTGAGATTAGGAAAAAATAGACATGATGCAGCATCCAAACCCCACATAGAAATGGATGCAGCCCTATTCACCATATAAAGATATGCAATCAAACTAAGGTTCTATACCTTAAGATATCTAACATATGGAATCAATCTATCAACAAATTACTGGATAAAGAAATGCAGTATATATACACAATGGAATACTATTCACACATAAACAAGAATTAAATCATGTCTTTTGAAGCAACATGAATAGAACTGGAGACCATTATCTTATGTGAAACAACTCAGAAACAGACAAATACTGCATGTTCTCACTTACAAGTAGGCATGAAATAATGTGTACAAATGAACACAGAGTGTGAAATGCTACACGCTGGAGACTCAAAGGATGGGGGATGGAAAAGTGTGAGGGAGGATAAATAACTTAATGGGTACAATGTATGTTATTTGAGTGATGAATACACTAAAAGGTCAGACTTCACCAAATCCAATATATATTGCACACAACAAAATTATACTCATACCCCTTAAATGTATACAAAAAAATGGGTATCCAGTGGGGGTATTAATTACGTCTTTAAAAAGCAGGAACACTACAAGAGAAGCCTTTGACATGGGAGTAATATCACAAACTTGTATTCAGAGATATCAATTTTCTGTCAGTATACAGCATTATCTTATGGAGAAAAGGAATATGATAACACAGCCATAAGGCAAAAGTGACAGATGAAGGTGATAGAAACTGTGGGGAAACAATGATGGAAAGCCAGGGGAGAGAAAGTTAGAAGGCAGGATTAAAGGACCACATGTTAATTGGATCTGTGGGAAGTGAGAAGTGGGAAGGCAAAGACGTTTGCTGGATTCCTAACTTGACACATTGGGTGGATTAGAGTGCCACTTACTGAGATGGTAAAGACAGAAGACATAGAAAAAGTTTTGAGGCAAGATTAGAGAATGCACTGATATCTCGCTTCCTCTGCTCCTTCCTTCCTTCCTTCCTTCCTTCCTTCCTTCCTTCCTTCCTTCCTTCCT
>NW_012113919.1:8875229-8920066 GCF_000951035.1 Colobus angolensis palliatus | reverse complement strand
TCCCTCCCTCCCTCCTTCCTTCAACAAATAGTTACTACCTCTTTGATAGACACTGATCGAGGTGGTGAGCCTGCAGCAGTAAATAAAGCAAGGTTCTCATCTTCACAGAGCTTACAGTCCAGTTGGAGCAACCATCAGCAGGTAAGACACAGTAAATGTGAGATGAACAATAAGAAGAAAGAGATAGGGTGGGTGATATTTTAGGTAGAATGGTAAGAGAAATCTGAAAAATTAGTTTCAGCTAATATTAGTGACAACAAGCTCTGCACAAAAGGGTCAGAGTTTTTGCCAGAGTTAACCCTTAGTGCTCTATCTCTGAAATAAAAAGCTCAGAAGTTCTCCTTCTAAGAATATCAATCAAGTTAAATTTAAATAGCTCACTTTGACTTTGATTATCCAGCAAGAGTAGAGGCAAAAAAGTGGTCATTTCTGTTAGGTCACAGTCAGGAGGTGGGAGGATGTGAACACTTCTCCACGTCAGTCCTAGCAGATATGGTCATCCATATTCTTCACTTTTCCTGAACTCTGAAACTGAAATACATTCATTCATCTAATCCTGCAATACAGAGCCCCTGAAAATCACCTTTGGATTTATAACTTCACCAAATTTAGGCTCATTCAACTTTATTTGGTTCAAGGTTCTACACCTGAACTTTCATATATTCTTGGCACAGCATTTAGGTAAGTGACTTTCTCTCCTTTCAACCCCACTAAAACTTATTTTCTCCTATAGTATACATATTTTTGTTTTTAATGTGCCTTTTTATATATTTTAAAATTTATTTTTTAATTGACACATAATTGCGCATAATTATGATATAAAGTGTGATGTTTCAACGTAGGTATACAATGTGTAATGATCAAGTTAGGGTAATTAGCATATCCATCACTTCAGAAATTTATCATTTGCTTGTGGTGAGAGCATTCAAAATCTTCTAGCTATTTTGAAATATATGTTATTATTAACTATAGTCACCATGCTGTGCGGTGGTACTAGAACTTATTTCTCCTATCTAACTGTAACTTTGACCAATTTCTTTCTACGCATTTTTTCCCTCCCTCTGCCACAGCCTCTGGTAACCCCTAATCTGCTCTCTACTTCTGTGAGATCAACTTTTTCAGACACTGCATATGAATGCAATCATGAGGTATAAATTTGTCATTCTGTGTCTGGCTTATTTCACTTAACGTAATGGCCTCCAGGCTCATCCAAGTTGCTACAAATGACAGAATCTCATTCTATTTTATGACTGAATAGTATTCTATTGTGTACATATACCACACTTTCCTTGTCCATTCATCTGCTGATGGACACTTAGGTTGATGCCATATCTTGACTGTTGTACACAGTGCTGCAATAAACATGGAAGTGCAGACATCTCTTTGACATACAGATGTCATTTCCTTTGGATACAGACCCAGCAGTGGCATTTTGGGATCATATGGTAGTTCTATTTTTAATATTTTGAGAAACCTTGCTACTCTTGCCTATAATGACTGTACTAGTTTACATTCTCACAAACAGCATATGAATTCCCCTTTTTCCACATCCTTGCCAGCATTGTTACTTTCTGCTTTTTTGATAATAGCCATTCTAACCGAGGTGAGATGATATCTCATTGTGTTTGTAATTTACATTTCCCTGAAGATTAGTGATGCTGAGCATTTTTTCATGCGCCTGTTGGCCATTGTATGTCCTCCTTTTGATAAATGTCTATTTGGATTGTTGGATAAGACCTCAAACACACAGGTTTAGAAGCAAAAATAGACAAATGGGATTACATCAAAATAAAAAGCTTCTGCATAGCAAAGGAAACAATCCACAGAGCAAACAGATGACCTACAGAATGGGAGAACACGTCTATAAACTATGCATCTGACAAGGGGTTAATATCCAGAATCTATAAGGAACTCAAACAACTCAATCAAATAGAAACATATAATTCACATGTATGTATGTATGTATGTATTTATTTATTTATTTAGAGATGGAGTCTCACTCTGTTGCCCAGGCGGGAGTGCAGTGGCAGGATCTCAGCTCACTGCAAGCTCTGCCTCCCGGGTTCACGCCATTCTCCTGCCTCAGCCTCCCGAGTAGCTAGAACTACAGGCACCAGCCACCACGCCCGGCTAATTTTTGTATTTTTAGCAGAGACGGGGGTTTCACCGTGTTAGCCAGGATGGTCTCGATCTCCTGACCTAATGATCCGCCTGCCTCAGCCTCCCAAAGTGCTGGGATTACAGGTATGAGCCACGGCGCCCAGCCCAATTTATGTGTATTTTTTTAAGTACCTGATAACATGTATTTCTATTTGAAGTAGTGAAAAATAAAATGTAAAATTCAGACTAGAGCACCAATAAATCCAGCTTGCCCTTCTGAAAATTCTTTAATGAGTTCTCACTGTTCCGGGGTTAAACTTTGCACCACTTACACAGGCATCAATGCCGCTGCTCTTTTTTACACATTCACCACTCCATTGTCATGTTCTATCAAACTAATGTGATGCTGGAGGGTGTCAGGAACGCGCCCAACATATCTCTGTGCTTCAGCATGTAGTGTGATTTCCATTAGGAGCTAATGGTCTCTCTTTTCCTGTCTGTCTAAATTCAAGCTATTCCTTAATTTACAGATAAGGGAATTCTTCTTGGCTCTCTGGTGAAGTCAGTAGCTATTTTTTTGTGCATTGACAGCAGTCTGTACATATCTTCCATGATGGCAGACCACAAGCATTGTGACTACTCTTTCTTTTAGATCCCCTCTCCCACCATCAGGCTGAGCATATTATGCATAGGAACTAGGTCTTGTCAACATGTATCCCTAGCATGTAGCACAGCACCTAACACTTAAGAGGTACACAATAGTTACTGAGTAAATTCAATGGATGAATGTCAATGAACACATATGGTTGAATCTTACACATTAAGAGTTTATACTGTGTTAAAACATTACCAACAAAAGCAAAAGCAATTGCCTCAATTCTAATACACCAGCCACATAAATTAATTAGGAATATTCACTCATTCTTGTTGAATACATATTTTTCGAGGATAAATTCTATGACAGACACTGCCTTAGGTATTGAGTTGCAGCTTTGAATAAAAGAAACAAAATCCCTGCCTTCATAGAACTCACACTCTAATAATGGGGAGTGGGGAAAAAAAAGCAATAATCAAATAAATTTAAAAGTATATGGTTGATAAGATTTTAAACATTCTAGAAGAAAATAATAGGGAAGAGTAATTGGAAATTATGGGGGCAGGTTTGTAATTTTTAAAATGATGGTAATATAAATTACCCAAAATTTATATTAATGAAATATATTTCCCTCTATTGTTTGTAGATTTTAGCTATAAGAAAGAAATATGGCAGTTGAGATTAGAAAGGGTGAAAAGTTTAAATAGAGAAGAGAGATGAAATCAATATCCTTCCAATTCAGTTTTGGGAGAGAAGAAAGTTGAACTAACAAATAAAACAGTCTTAAGGCTACACTCCTATAATAAAGAGAACTGAGATGTTACTGGAGAAGTCAGCATTTTCGGATAAGTTCTGAACTTCAGTATGGAGTTATCCTGGGTGATCCACTAGCCAAAAACTTCTAGATATTGGGAAGGGGGATTGGAGAAGCAATGAACACCCTGCCCGTCTTAATTGCAAGGAATTAAACATGTCAGCGATACTTAGCTAAATATTTTGCTTCCTAAAACCTCCAATTATTCTATGTCCAAAATGGTTATGTAGAAATCAACAATAGATTAAATAGGCACACAACATTTTACATTGTATATTAAATATAATATACATATTTCTCAATGTTGACCTGGCTCAGAATTTTTCATCACCTTTCTGAGATGGGAAGAGCTTCTTGAGAAGATTGATCAACATCTGATTCAGGTGAGCTGGACAGTGAGTCTCATCTTGTGAAACGTCCTCCAGTAGACACTAGCCCACCCATGGCAGCCATGGGGCAGAGTAGGGGCAGTGGTTACCTAAGAGCAGCATTTCTCATCACCAGTAGCGTCAACATCTCTGGCAGGCTGTCAGAAATGCAGAATCTCGAGCTACACTCAAAAACCACTAAAAAAGATCCCCAGATAACTTGCATGCCTGTTCTTAAAGTCTGGGATTTGCCGATCTACAGCAGCAGTGTTCAATTTGGGCTACATAATAGAGCTACCTGGGACAATTTTTTTAAAGTCCCAATAATCAGGCCACATTCTTATATATTCTGTTTTTTTTTTTTTTTTTTTTTAATCAGAATTAACTGCATATGTCTCAAACTGTGGTTCCTGGTTTCTTTTCTACAACTGAAAGAAATCTACCAAAGTTTTGACCTACTAAACCCACTAAAGGTTTGACTTGTGAAATCAGCACTCTAGGAATGAGATCCAGGAATCTGCAACTTTATTTAAGTCACATAGCAGTTGATTGCTATATATACCAAAATATAAGGTGTGGCTTGGAGAATGAAAAATAATGGATTCCACTGTAAAAAAGAAAAAAAAAAAAAAGAGTTTCTCTATATTTATTATTTGAATCAATATGCAAAGTATGGAATTGAATACTTTTGCATATATACACTGGTAGCTGATAACTTTGTCAAAATTTATAATTAGAGGTTTTAAATACCATAGTAAAATATGGATGAATTAGTATGAGGAAATAAAAATACTGAGTCTCTCCACAGATAGACATTTAGTTATTGTCATGACATTTAAAAATCTTCTACCACTGTCAGGCGCAGTGGCTCACACCTGTAATCCCAGCACTTTGGGAGGCGGAGGTGGGTGGATCAAGAAGTCAGGGGATAGAGACCCTGGCTAACACGGTGAAACACCGTCTCCTAAAAATTAAAAATTAAAAATTAAAAAAATTAGCCAGGCCTGGTGGCGGGTGCCTGTAGTCAGCTACTCTGGAGGCTGAAGCAGGAGAATGGCGTGAACCTGGGAGGCCGAGCTTGCAGTGAGCCACGATCGTGCCACTGCACTCCAGCCTGGGAGACAGAGGTAGACTCTGTATCAAGAAAAAATAAAATAAAATAAAATAAAAAAGATAAAAATTCTACCAAATATTTATTATGCTGATAATAAAAAAAAAAATCATGCAAGAAGAATGTTTCTCTTCTAAACAAGCAGTCAACAAACTTTTTCTGTGAAAGACAAAATAGACAATATTTTTAGCTTTGCAGGCTCTACAATCTTTTTCTGCCCTACCATTCAACTCCGGCTTTGTGGCATTCAGTCAGCCATTGACAAGATGGAAATGAATAGCTGTGGCTGTATTCCAACCAAACTCTATTTACAAAAACAAATCATGGGCTATTTTTCTTGCCCCTGCGATACCAAGTTAGATTGTTGACTATCAGTGGTCAGATGGAACTTCTTTTTCAAGACTTGTTCAATTCCTTTCAACATAGGTAAGAAAGAGTCAAAGAATTCAGTTGTTAATTTAGTCCTCATGACAAATAGGATGGTTTCTCTAAAATGGCTCCTAAGTTACATTATTTTAAGAAACATCCATTTCATCTGTGTAAATCCAATAGGACCCCCAAAAAAGTATGCTCCAAAATTCAAATGTACTTATATAAACACAGTGTTACGAAATGGTTCCTGTAGCTTTGGCAAGATCCAAGCGTTCATTGTTGCTAAGGAGAGAGGAGATCTCTGATTTTTCTACTTTACAGGTAAGGTGACAGCTAATAATAAAGCTCCCTATTTATCATAATAACTATCATTTTCTGAGGACCTGAGCAATTGCAGATATATCAATTACCCTCTTTATTTCTCAGAACACTACAATAGGATAGGTACTGTGATAGGTTCAATTTTAAATAACATAAAAAGTTTAGACAGCTTAACTAACTTGTCCAAGGCCACAGAGCTAGCAAATGCCCTCAGTTGGATTTGAACCAGGTAGTTGAAACTAGAACATATACAACAACTAAGCATTACTGCCCCATCCATTGTCTACCAGAAACTATGAACATGTAAGATACTGAGTTAGTTGTAATATTTTCATTTGTAAGGGAAATAGATGTGCTCAATTTGAATGGATTAACAGGACTAAAACTACAGAGAAAAATGTGAATGTGAAAAATGGGAAAAGTCTCACCACTGCATGGTATGCCTGGAATACCATACAGGATATCGACCCAGGATAACACAGTACTTCCTCCAAGAAGCACTCTTCTCTTCTTGTGCTTAGCTATCGGGGTAAGTTAGAAAATGTGTCTGTTCTTACTGACCTAAGGCAATTAACCTCTTTTCTTTCCTTTCTACTAGCCTCATTACTGCAGCTTATTCATGATTTCCAAGACTGTCCTTTCCATGTTTCTCAACTTCTTTTCCTGGCCACTAACTGCTGAGGCTCCACATGGTATTTCATATGTAAGATAACCAAGTTAAATATTTGTTATTTCACACAGAACATTTTTATTGGCATGGTTCTCCTGGAATGGTTCTCCTGGAAGGCCACATGGTGACCACTGGCCAGTCTAGAGAGGGCAGTCTTAGACCTTGGCACATTTATTTCTCATCAAACCTACTGTGGCCAGTAAAGCCTGGACACATGGTTGTATTTTCTTGGTGGAAACACCTATGCATTGTGAACTCTCACCATTACAAGCTCTTCTGCAATATTGTTCTTTACAGATCATGCTCATTCTTTTTGGAATAGTAATATAGAAGGTAATGTGTATATATGCTTTGTTTTTTCTGTTATTCTTATAGGATAAGATTAGGATAAGTGAGCCATTTTCCAAAAACCTTGAGAATTGAAAGTATGCTGGCTGGTTGTTAGATATTATACATATATATGCCTTGATCATATTTCTAGTCATTGTGAAACCTGTTATTTACAGCATCTGGTACAATGTCATCTCTTTCCAGATTTGGGAACATGTTGGAACACAATAAATTATCATATTTTATAACCATGCAACCTAACTTCTAGTTACCATCTTAGCACATCCTTGGATATGACAGCTAATCATATTAAATTTTCCAGGTCACCACTAATCTTATAACATCTCTCCCTTCTTGTCACAGGATTAGATCAAATATTAATTGAAAAATATTACCACAATATCAACATGATTAGCTACACCAAACCTCTGTGTACATATGGGAAAGTTTATATAAAGTCAGCAGAGCAATAGACTCCTGAATATGTAAGTCTGTTTTTTCTAAAGTCCACTTCCAACATTCAATTCCAACAGTTAGTGTCTCTACCTTTCCTAATATTGTGAATATCTTTCACTATTAATGTGAGTTCCCCTTAACTTCCTTTTAATCTCATTTCAATACAATTAACACTGAATTTATAGCTCTACATTTTATTTTATTTTATCCTGAGAATGTGTCAACCTCTCTTGGAAAGATGTGTATGTTACAAATAGTAAATTTCAGTAGAGACTTCGCTTACAGTAGAGTGCTTTTTCTGTCAATAGTAATCAGAATCAGCTGGAAGCAAAGACTTGCACACTAACCCCTTTCAGAAACTAAAAGAACAAAGTACATGCTGGTTTCCAATACTGGCGGTGATGGAATTTACAAAATCATTTATTTTGTGTACGGCAAGAGTTAACCTGTTCCAAAGGTAATATGATTACTCTGTACTATCTTAGAAATAGTCTTAGAATATTCATGAGTATTGTGTCAAATGCTGGAAACAGTCACCATATATGAGGTTACAAAAAGGTATAGTATAAAGTGTATGAGCTTTAAATACAGCCAGATCTGAGTTTGAATCATAGGTTCATTACTGTGTGCCCTTCGCCCAGTTACATATGCTCTCTCTCAGATTCCAGCTTTCCTTCTGGAAAATGAGGGCAAATAACATCCATGTTAACATTTCAACTTTCATATGTTTTTATATTTATCATTTATTCATATATAAAAAGTTTATAACTCAGCTGAATTGAGGAAGCATATGAGCTAGATTAGATACTGCCTATCTCTAGTGTCTTATTGAACATATTACTTACTGAGGAGCAAGTTATAGAACTTGAAGCAAATTTTGCAAAGTTTTAAAAGATTACTTTATTTAAATTTTGAGACTTCCTATTGTAAGTGAGGTTATCCTATAAGACATTTTCCAATCTCACAGAAGAAATAAACTACCCTCAGTCAAATGAAAAATGGAATTCAATATAGATTAAGGAGGCAAATGCTAAGTAAAATAAATTGCTACTAATTCTCAATTGAACGCAAGATTTTCTCCATCCTCTTATCAGTATATTGCAAATTCAGACAACTATGATAACGGTAAAACTTCTTTAAGCAATTGTATTTTTATTTTTTTTTAAATTAATTTTCTATTTTAAGTTCAGGGGTACCTACGGTGGTTTGTTATATAGATAAACTTGTGTATTGGGGATCTGTTACGTTTTGAATGAGAACTGCAATTCCCTCACTTTTTAAACATAAGTATTTCATTAGACAGTAAACACAACCTTCGATGGACATACTCTGGTCAGACACTTCAGTGGTCAATACATCCAATAAAAAGTTCACTGGGTCTGATGCTACCATCAATTCTGAAGTTGGCACAAGGACAGAGATGTTTTCAGCGACATGCAAGTTCGCTAGTAGCAAGTGTGTGCCCCTGTTTGGTTAATGTTGCCTCTTTCTGTTTATCAAGTTTGCTTAAAAGAAAATAAGAAGCTAAAGACCCAGTGTCAGTCACTGTAGTCAACACATTCTTCCATCTTTAATTCTATTGAGAAATAATCTCCCCAGGGAAAAGAGATAGACATCTCAGAACAAGAGAAGTAGATCAATGTCTTCAGGCTTTAACTACAAACATACTGGTAACCAAGTACACATCAGCCTTTGGGAACCTTGAAAATGGTTTACTCCTCTGGAAGAAGCAGTAACATCAACATCAGACTGAAAAGCTCTCCAGAGAATTTCAGAATGATAGCCAATTATTAGAAAGTGTTCTGACATCTTTATAAAATGTCCCATCTCAAGAGATCCATAGAAGAAAAGGGGAGTCAGCACTTCAGGAAATAAGAGTGCTCACTCTAAAAAGCGCATTTGAGACACCATTGTAAATCTTTATACAAAGCAGCTAGATATTTACATTTTGCTTTAACAATAGAAATTAATTGTTAAAAATCAATTTGTTTCAGTATTATAATATGTGATATTTTAAATAATGTTTATTTCATTATTTGAAAACTTTTATAGTATGTCAGACAATATCAAGGTAAGTGATTGTTATTCTTCAGTATTTAGAGTGCAGACTAATAGATCACATAATTATAGTGATATAATATTTTATTACTCTTAATTACATGAAAATTTATCATAATGTGGAGTAAAACCATCAAGCTATATTTACATGAGCTTAGTAAGGTAGAAAAGAAAAAGTTCAGATAATTAAACTTTGGAAAAAAAGTTGTTTACCATATCTTTCTAGATATTTTTAACAAGCTTAAGATAAAATTGGTATAAAAGAATTAATATGGAGTGGTTTAATCTGAATTACCTGGATAATTGCCCTAAACGATATAGAAGATGTAAGCTTAACTTCAGTTCATTATACCTTAACAATAAAAATGAAATAAAATATAAAAAAGAATTTTTTATAAACACATTAACTTTAATCTCTTATTGAAGAATTCTTTCAAAAACAAGCATTTTAGAAAACACTTAATTTTCCTTTGCTTTCTTTTTTATTAATTCATCTCATAAAAGAAATCCACTTCTCTTGAATAACTATAAATTATATGAATGGTATAATAAGTCTTCTAGGTTCATTTTTCTTAATACTTGCAACAGAAACTATAACATTTAAGTTTTAAGGTCCACATGGATACTACTAAAATATTCAGGGATTTAGTCCTAAATCCTTAAACCAAAAGGGAGCTCAGGAATATTGCTAAAGTAGAAAGCTGCACAAAATCTCAACTCTCATTTGCAAATTTTCTTTCCATCTGATTTAACTTTGAAGGCTTCAGACTCAGATTTTACTATATGACATCAACAAACCACTTCAATCAAAATCAATTTACCTTGGCAAGGCACAATCCTCCAAATAGATTATTTAAAAGGTAAAATGAGAAATTAACTATCTTTTCATGTTCCCTTTTCTTTTCTCTTGATACAAGGCAGAATGAATATGTATCAAAAGAAACTGTCCTGAGATATCATTATCTCCAACGCCGTTTTCACTCTAGGACACTTGCTTATAAACTAAGCTTTTCCTGACACAAACAGTCACTTGCTGCAGTGCAGAATGTCAGTTTAGTCAGTTAGAACTTTCAATGCAGAAATTCAGTGCCATTCAGTCACCCAGATAAAGCACCACTTACCTTAATTGAAATTTTCTCTGTGAACGAGGTGAGAAATCCGTCAAATCAACCGTGAATGGGGTGGGGAGATCGAAGTTTTCAATCAACACCCTTCAAGTAGCTGCATCCTGTGCTCCTTTTCCCTGTTATGTTGAGCTCCTCACTGTCTAAGGAGAGAAAAAGATCAGCTGAAATCCTCCGAGGTTCCCAGTGAGTAAATGAGGACTAAGCGATGTTTCTGAACGGGAGATTCTCCGTGAGCGTGCTCCGTTTGGAGGCTCCCTAACTGCTATGATAGACTCCTGGCAGGTCCCTGCAGCCAGGCGCTAATCATTGACCTGATTAGCAAGAACGCTCCGGGTGCGCAGGCAACACACGCCGAGGGTTGGTGGGTCTCCTGGAAACTGGAAAAGGCACCAAGGCTACTTGGGAATCTTGTCTTTTCCAGCCTAATGGATGAACTACAACTATGATTATAATTTGCAAGGGGATTAGCCGTCGTGCTAGCCATCGCAGGACTTAAACAAATGTGCTCTCTCCTGCTGTTTTTCAAGGTGCCTTCGTGTGAGATACTAGGTACAGTGAAACAATTAATAGACTGATAGAGCTGATTTGTACGACAAGCTTAAAGCTGAAAAAATGTTTAAAGCGATGTGATCAAAGAGAAAGCTGCACTTGTCTCTGCCCCTCGCCTGCTACATACTTCAACCTTTGTCGAAGTAAAATGAATTTAAAGGTTTATTACAGCCCTCCAGAGTGTAACTCTCTGAATTTATAAAAAGGAAGTATTCATACTAAATAAGCATATTTGGCAGATTGCTACAGACACAACACTCAAACCACGGCGTGAACACAGCCTTGCTTGTGTAGTTTTCCAAACAGCATTTTCAATTAGCATTACACTTGCAAAAAAATGTTTGCATTGTACCATTAACCAGAGTAACGTAGGAGAGTACAACATTACACCTAACCGAATCATCTCTTTGATTATCTGTTGGAATACTGATTTATTAAAACAAAAACAAGCAAGCATATGAGAGGATCCAAAATATCAAACAACTTTTTACACG
Organism: Colobus angolensis palliatus; assembly: GCF_000951035.1. Lineage (NCBI taxonomy): Eukaryota > Metazoa > Chordata > Mammalia > Primates > Cercopithecidae > Colobus > Colobus angolensis. The sequence continues at coordinate 8,908,701 of NW_012113919.1, read as the reverse complement.
CAGTTATGTGCCGTTACCAACCTGCTGGTCCCCATCCGTCATCCGCTCTTTCTGCCACTGACCACCTTCTCAGCACTTCCTCATCAAGTTCCTAGTTCCCTGAAGAGATCTAATTCTCTGGAAAAGGTCACATAACTGAATGCCAAATCCCCAAATGGTTAATTTTTGACAGCTCTTACTTTTGCAGGAGAAAATTATGCAAATAACATAAAAAGAACAGATGAAAAAAGTCATTTGCATGTCTTGAGGGTGAGAAAATTCTCATTGCCAGAGAGAAAGCTGACGACTGTCCTCTCACAATGATCCTGAGTGATATGTTCAGCACTTCTGTTTTTTTCCAAGTAGGTCTCACTTGGGACATATGGCATTCCCTTGATGTGTGTGTGTGGGTGCGTGTGCTTGCGTGTGTGAGAGAGGGGAAGAGAGAGAGCTATATCTACATTGTGATATTTATATATATATCTCTTAGAAAACCCTCAAATTTCAGTAGGCGAATGCACTAAGCATAAATAATAGAGAATCCGTTTGCCTTGTACATTCCCAAATATATTTTTAAAGTATCTCATTAAAATACAAGCTCTTGGTGAAACTTTTCGGACAAAGTAAAACTTCAGGGTAACTGAGCTGCTGTTACTAAGGCAGGTATTCATCCTACTTTGAAAACGGAGATGGCCCTGAAGAAGCCCCAGGAGGAGGTGGGGCTGTAACCTCCCATGCAGAGGTCTCTTGCTCCCTCAGCTGGTGGAGGGTGACAGCTGAATGTGAAGAAACCCAGTCAACCACTTCAGGAGAGGGAGTACAATTTTTGCTGCTGTTAAGCAGGAAACCCATTATCCAATTTTAGACTGGCATGAGAATGTTATAGTAGAAAAGAGGCTACTTAAATCGAAGTAAATGTACCTTGAGCATAAATTGTAAAAATAAGAAAATGTAACTGCTAATTTCTCCTGAGAGGGTCCCAACTAGTCTTTAACACAGTACTTGTAAATAACAGTGGGATAGATTCCAGGGCTCTAATGTGTAGTTGGTCGTGCAATTAAAGCACTCCGTTTCTCATATTGGCCTAAGTCCCATTCTGAGGATTTTAAATAGTGAACTATTTTAAAAACCTATTAAAACATTAAGACAGTGCTTATTTTTCTGAACCCTGCCAACCCGCAATCACCATCACCAACTAAAAGAGGTACACACATAACTTTGTGCCATACTAGATCGGTGCTATCTGGAAACTCCAGCTCCATGAGGCTGCACTGGTGACACTTCCAAATAATCAGTCTTTCTTTTCTCATAAAATCCAGGGGTCTTTCAAATCTCTGAATGGTTTCCAAAGAGAGTACAATGACTCTTCAGTAGTTTTTTTTTTTTTTTTTTTTTTTTTTTTTTTTTTTTACCTATGTTGGAGCACTAATTGATTTTATGTGAAACCACACACATGAAGAATAAAGCAAAATAAGACCATTTTGTTGGAGGAGTGAGGGGAGACCGTAGTCACATGAAAGTAATGGGTACTGTCTATGACATGCTTGCTATGAGGCAGGTGACTGGTATGCACTTCAGCTGTAGCTATCCATGAACACCTTAATCCAATTCAGTTAAGCAGGCATTATAATATTTTACTTTTTTAATTAATTAAGTTAGGGCTCTGAGAAGTTAACCAAATTTACCAAAGTTGCATAGCCAGTACAGAATAAATCCCACAACGAAAATTCAGGTTACTGTAACTATAAAGTTAACAAATATTTAGAAGTTCCCAAATGTTAAAACTGATCAAAACCCCTACTTCCAACAGAATGGGCAAATTGCCTAGTTTTCATAACTCACAAAAATCATTTTTGCATATTTAAAAACCATTTTATAACTCATAAAGTATTGTATTGTAACAGTTCTGCTATTAAAAGTTATGTATGATTTAGCAGAAAAATAAAATTCACAAAAAAATCTTTAGGCTAAAAAATAGATTCAATCCAGAGCTTCCAAATAAATAATTCCATTAGCACAAATTACTCTATTTGAAATTTTTAAAAATCCCTTCTGCAATTCATTTGCTCTCCCACTCAAATATAATAATTATTGCTTTTTAAAACAAGAAAATAGCTCCATTCTAAGTATATGAATATCTCAAGAATATACATGAATATTCACAAAAATATATTAGACCAAACTTATGATGATTTTTACTATCCTAGTTCTCCAAGTGGCATAATGTAATAGCAAAACGCAAATGTACTATGGAGCTAAAAATTTATCTCTGGTTTGTTCATGCTTTGTCTACAGGTTTCTTGAAAGTCACATGCATCCCATCATTTCATATGGGTCTTTGAAATTCTCAGACGCATCCATAACTTTGCAGAGAAGCATTGCGACCACACTCTTTTAAGATGTTTAATAAAAGTTCCATCTAAAAATAAGTGATGATAACACAAACTAACGCAACATTTAAACTTTGCCAAGAACTTATTATCTTATTTGATTCTTATGGGTATCCTGTGAAATAAGTTACTGTAAGTATTTTTCTCATATTTTAGTGATGAGAAATAAAAAGAGTAAGTGATTATCCTTTGGCGTTCGATAGTGGAAAACCTAATGTCTTCCTTTTCAGATAAGTCCTATTGCTCCCCACTATGTCGAACAAATATGTTTATCTGAGTCATCTTGTTGGCAAAAAGGATCTTAAGTGGATATATAAACAGAAGTCACTCTTTCTTCATTTACTTAGGTTTGTTCCAAACAGTGTAAATTGTGATTGTGATTTACTGAAGAAAAAATCCCTCTGAGGTGAGAGGGAACTTGTGATTTATAGATACTAGAATAACAACCCTTAGATTTCCTACAGACTTTTCTTGATCTTGGCTATTATTATTTAAATTTGGGATATATGAAGATATTTTCCAAATATTAGTCTTATGATTCTTACACAAATAGAATCTTGCTTCTGTATACAAATGTAGATTCAGCTGTTACCTCCCTACCACTGTTTGTGGTGGGTTATCAGAACAGATCTTGAAAAATTACTGTTATTTTAAATATATATAAATATATATACATAAATAAGCCACCTAACTAATAACAAACAGATCTTGCAGCAGCAGCATCAAGCTAATACTATCACACAGAGGTTTGCTGAATGCTAACAGATTCTCATGTATTATACATATTTCTGCTTATGTCTAAATCATGGAGGCTGAATGACTAAATTCACCAGCCTTCAAGAGAAAATTTTATTTTTGATTCCAGTTTCACGCACATATACTCACGAGTTTAAAATATGATGAAATTTTAGAAAAAAAGAAAGCTAAACTGAATATCAAAAAACTTAGTCAAAATTCTAGCAGTAAGTAGCTTTCTAACCCAAAGACATTTAAAAAGCTTCTATTTAATAATTTCATTGGAAAATTTGAGGAAATTAAACTATATTATCTCTAGGATTTCAGTCAGTTATGAAAATACATTATCTATTTGACCAATAATTTGTGATGTTATTTCCACCTAATTCAGAAATGATCAAGCAATTAAGAAGGAATTATTGTCTGCAAATACGTGTTTTCTCCCTTCTCACACCCTTCAGTGTCCCAAACAATTTATTTTGTGCTATAAATAACATTATAACAAGGATGTGTTGATTTCATAGTTCAAGTAATTAAAAAATCAGCCAGAAGTTATTGATTTGAAATTATATGTGGAGTAGATAAAAAAAACATTGCTAAGGTCAGGAATATCCTTTAAACGTTTTAAAATAATTGTAATGTGTTTCTTTAAAAGGTCATGGTTGTTTTATTGCAACTAGAATGGATGTTAGCCATGCTCTTTATTGTCCTGATCGGTAAAATTAAAATAAAGGTAATTTAATTAAAATGATTGAGAATTATCTTACAGTTGGAGAGCATAAAGAATGGACATATAATATTAATATATTTTGTGTTTTTAAAAGCACATTTCCAATTTCGTAGGCAATTATTTTAAAATAACAAAAAAGCACAGTGCATAATTAAAAGAAAAGAAATGGCTTTTGTAGACATAATTGCTTTGCATTTTAGACCTTTCTTACTAGCTCTGATTTACTCTGTTTTGTGTCTTTCAGGTATGACTATGAAGTTCAAGTAAAATTAAATAAATAAGATGTAAAATTTTAAGAATATTAAACTCAATTTCTATTAAATTCACAAAAAGACACTAAAAATTAGTAATGACTAGAATTATGCATATAAATCCCAAACCAAACACATTTTTAGCAATGATTTTAAAATGCCATTAAACAAATGGACATATAAAATAATATTAATGAATAATATTACTCAATGGAAAAAAATGTTTATTTCCTTATTGAGTAGATAGGTTTACCCTTTTGGAGATTCAGAAAGGCAGTGGTAGGGTAGAGTGGAATGTGGAAAGATCTGGAAGCACTAATGGGAGAATTAGTATCAGATGAATTTCCTGTTCACTAAAAAATTTTAGATAATGAAAATTCTGATTTAGATTTTCTTATTAATAACTATTTAGCTATATATTTAATTATTTAACAAGTTATTTCTACCCTAAATACCTATTAGAATAGTTAAAATCAAAAAGAAAAAATAAACTCTCATTACGTCAAGTGTCGACAATTATGTGAAAAACCTATAACCCTCATACACTGTTCATGGGACTATAAAAGGATGCAATCACTCTAAAATACATTGTGCTAGTTTTTTAAAAAGTTAAATGTATGCCTATCGTGTGATGCAGCCATCTCACGCTGAAGTATTCACTCTGAAGAAAAAGAAACATATTTCCATTCAAACAATTAGACACAAATGACTGCTTAGTCACAATGGCTCCAAACTGGGGAAAAAAATGTCCATCAACAGGTGAGTGAATAAACTGTGGTACATTCATAGAATGGAATACTTCTTGGCAATCAAAAGTAGCCAACTAGTAGTGCACTCAACAACTGGACCACAAAATGGTTATGCTGATATAAAACAAGCCAGAAAAAAATACATTACTAATATATAATTACATTTCTGTAGAATTTAAAAATATGGAAATTTATCTGTAATGACAGAAAACAGGTAAGTGCTTCGAGGTGAATGAAGTTGGAATGAGAAATTGCAGAGGTCACAAGAAAACCCTTGGGACAATGGAAATGTTCAGTGTCTTGATTATGATGGTGGCTTCACAGGTGTATATATGTGTCAAAACCCATCTAATTTGCACTTTAAATATGTGCAGTTTATTGTATTTAAATTATGCCTCAATAAAGTTGCACCAAACGCTCCCATCTTCATTTCTTCAAAAAATAAAAAACAGAATCACAATTAAATTGTTAATAACATATTATGTTCATAATAACAATCTATATGCCTTAAATTCTGATTTCTATTTTCTAAAGAAACCACATTGAAGATGGAATAAAATTATCTACTTTATATTTCTAACAGTTTCTTAAATTGTATAGAGCATTTCCCATTCAATCATATTTTAAGACAAATTTAAACTTAATGTCCTAGTATCTATCCAGATAATAGTTCAGTAAAATTTTATATAGGGAAATAAAGTGCCATTTCAAATCAAACAATGATGGCTGTGAAATGCTTAATTACTTTTTGACACACATATATCACTGTCCATTTGTTCTTAACTTCTCCATAATGTGTATGGAAATATTACTCTAGCCTATCTTCAGCATCTTTGACACTGCAGGTGACAGTAAATTATGAAAAATTATGGGGCTTTCTCAACCTCTAAATTCATTTGACAGGCATTAAGATGAAAATACCTTCTATAACATCATAAAGATCATATTGTTATAGAGTGGCTCTAAACGGATTTTCCTCTTCTTATTATTTACTTATTTATGAAATTGAACTTTTTATTTGGATTTCACGGTGACTCTATTAACCTCTGAATACCATGCTTCATTCTCCTCTCAGTTAGACTGACTGGAATACCCAGTTTCCTCTCATGTCAACTTGCTTTTTTTCACTCTCAGCCAAAAGTCAATAATTTGCTGCCACATCATAAGGAATAGGTGACTGCTATCTGCCTTGCTGATTTTATTTCCCTTATTAAAATAATTTAAACTCTCTGCAGTAATATAGGGTTTTAACATACACCAGACTGTTGGTGAGCAGTCTGAAATAACACCTTTACTACCTTATGTACATCAAATGTATAGATTCCAGTTTTGTAGTAATGGTAAAATAACGGTAAAAATATCAGAGATTTGGGTAGTTTCCTGTCTAGGATTGCAACAACACACCAACAAAGGTCTTCTATGGACCCTTGGGCTAGGTGCTTCACATTTGCTTGAGTTTTCTCAGATGATAAAAGGTGATGAAATAGTATGAAATGAATTAGTGCAGATGGAGTAGTAAGATTAAATGAGTTAGTGGATACACAACACTAAGAAGGTAACTCACAAATGAGCTGCCAGCTATAATTATACCAGCTACAAATTTTAGTTAAAATGGACATTATATAAACTATGTTTACCCCCAAATAAAACTTTATTTTAATTGTAATGATTATGTCCAACTGGATGCAGGCTTACCATATATCACCACTGTTTATATCATGAACCCATGAGGATGTTTCTACTGAAAATGTAAAAAATGATACTGTATGTTTTTAGAAGGAATGTTAAAAATATAAGAACAAAGTGCTGATGGACATATACAGTGCTATATCTCAGGAGAGCAACACTGACATTTGTAATACAATGGCAAGTGTTTATGTATACGTATATGTGTGTGCATGTACATAAATTGCATAAATTGGGTGATTCTACAGACGTTATTGAGAAAATATTGTGCATTGCATCATTGTTAATAATAGTGAGAAACTGAAAACACTAATGCATTTTATTGATTAGACATAAGTATGAAAGTCCCATAAACCAATGCATCCATCAACATATTTTAGAAATATATTTTTGACATATAAAAGTTTTCACATTATTTTTATAAAAAAGGAGATTACATTCCAACGTAAGCCTGTTTATAATACACATTTTTAAAGGAAGATTATTCATCGTGAGAAACTAAATTTTTTTTTCTTGATTGGCATTACCATTTTGGTGGTTGAGTCATCCTTTCTTCCTTATTTATAAGAAGTGTAAGCTTGAGAAAATGAATAGAAGGGATAATCTTTCTTTAATTTATCTCTTCTAATTCCAATGCCTTTCTGCTTTGTATATATGTTTATATATATAAAGGAAGAGGAGGATAAAATTTAAATAACTATGTAAAATTCAGGTTTAAATATTGTAAATTAAAAAGATACATGACTTCATTCAAAGTGGATACTGATTCTCTCACAGATGAATTTCAAATGTCGTTGGTGTTTGCATGAACAGAAATAGTGCAGTACCAATGCCTTAGAGCTGACCAGTGACATGAGCTGTATTCTCATCCCCACTTCATCCTTTCAATCAAAGATGGGTACAGACCAAGAAAACTGATTGCAATCCCAGAGAGAAACAGGACATCTACTGTATAGAATTATGGCTCTGAGAAGATACCTTAGTCAAATATATATATATTCATACATATATATGTGTATATATACACACACGTATATATGTGTATACAATATATACACAGACGTATATATGTGTATACAATATATACACACACGTATATATGTGTATACAATATACACACACATGTATATATGTGTATACAATATATATACATACATGTATACATGTATATATGTGTATACAATATATACACATACATGTATGCATGTATACATAGTGCATATATAATATATACATACACACACATACACATATACATATTTTACTCCTGGGCAAAATGCCTCCCGTGCTTTTGTATGATCTGTTGTTTACTGTTCAACGTATTTAGAGGGTCTTTTTATTAAAGGGATTGAATCTGGCATTCATGTTGGGCTTTGGAGTAGAAATAGACAAAAGGATTATTTTATTTTGTTTAGCTTTTAATCTGTTTATTCAAAATTTTACTACAAAATTTCAAATACAAAAACTAGAGGAAACAGTATTAATAGACACGTATGTTCTTGTCACCCAACTTCATCATTTAGCTATTCTTGGCCAGTTGTGGTGCATCTATATTCTCTCACTTTGTCCACTGATCTTCCCTTAGATAATTTTGAAGCAGGTCCTAGACATTATATTATTCTATCTGTAAATGTGTCAGTGTTGTATAAATGATAAAGATAAAAACTGATTTCTTTCTTTTATGAAACATATCTACAATATCTTTATCACATGATGTTTTATTTTGCTTTGACCCTAAGTAACTTAATGGCACTTACCTTGAGAATTTAGTCTTGTAGAATCTACTAGATTTATGAACTTGGGCTGCTTTCACGCTCCCACTAGTAATATAAAATGTTGATATTATTTTATTGCAGACTTCACAAAGAGGTTAGCTGGCCAATAACATCTTAAATTGATTCCAGCAGCTGCTACCCCCATCCCCCATGTCCTATTGATAGTGGTCAAGAACAACATCTAAAGATATATTATTTATTATAAAGCTTTAATAATTGATATGTCACTCATTTGATCAAAAGAAACTTCAATAGTCTCCAGTTGCTTATTGGATAAAAATGTAAATTTCTTGTATATAATTCAAAATTCTCCTTGATCTGCCTGTAAAGTGATTTCCTACAATTTCAAAGATGAAAGCTGGTCTTTTTACTTTAATTGTTATCAGAATATAATTTCTCAGTCTCTTAGTTTTTATTCCTGAGGCTTGCCTGACTTCTTCCCAAACTCTAACATGTGTTTAAGTACAAGGGCCTATAGTATTTGATGGCTCTAACAATGTTTGATGTATAAGTACTGGATATAAAATAGCCACTTAGTAAATATTAGCTGAGTAAATGGTATAGTGCCCTATTGAATAAAGTATTGGCTTTCTATAAATGACAGGTGTTTATCTGCTTCATCATTTTACTATTCTGTTTAAAAGCAGCACAGAAAAAAAAAAAAAAAAAACTTTGGGGAATTGGATTTCCAGATGCTTCTGCTCTGCTTAGGAATATGAAAAGCTATCACAATTTGCCACACCAGAACTATTTTCATTTAGTAAAATTCTCTCAAAGGAGCTACAAAGCAAGGACCATTTATCTTTATCTCATGGAATTATGTTTCTTCTCTAAAGACCAAGAATTAGGTTCTTGATTTCTGGCAGAAAACACTAGTCAGTTTGAGGTGCCTTTTGATGTTGCCGTATTTTATAATGACAGGCCAACTTTTCAATTTAATTGAATGCTTTTCAATGTCACTGAATTTGTACTCTTCTTCACTTAAAGAATGAGATTTTTTTTGTTTTCTAAAATTGTCATTTTTTTATACATTCTAAACTCTGTTATGGATATGAACATATCAAAATCATATATTATTAATAAACATTTATTGACAAGATTAATATTTCATAATTTATATCTTCATTTATAATTAAAGCATACAATTTATTATATTAATGACAGGACAAACATACTTTCAGTTAGTTGTAGGCTGATGGATTGTGGTAAAACTAAGTTGCTATACTCTGCTTCTACTAGCTTTAAGAAAAAAATAGATAATTAAGGAACTCACTGTAAAGCAAGATGAGTTAGTAATAATTTAAATGCATAAAAATTCCAGTAAGAACAAGAGTAACCCTTTGTAACTAATATGAAGTAGTTCTAATTATTCAAGAATTATTACAGTGCAAACTTTTGTTTCCCATCCAATATTTATATTTAATATGAATATATTTTTTTTCTGATGAACGTGGATTGCTTTTAAAGGAACAACTTTTGAGAAAAATTCAAGCTGTTCTGAATTGAAGGTTGACATATCATTATATGGATGTCTTAGCTAAGGTTCTCTATAAAGACTGCCCTCAGAATCATCTACTTAGTTCAGTGTATTTTAGAAGAGTTAGGGAAATAGGCTGCTTCGAAGCAACAGATGTGTTAAAGTTCTGATGTTCTGGGGATTCATCCTTAATGCTAGGTAGGTCTGCAGTTTGGTAGCAAGCACGAATGACTCAGGGACACAAATGAGTCCTGAAGCTGGCTGAAGTCAAGGAGTCTGTTAAGTTGCTCTATAATGAGAGGTGGCATAATCTCTTGGGCATATAGAAGACATCAAGAAAAATCAAGTTGATCACAGCCTAAGAAAAAGATGTGTTTGATTTAGTCTAAAAGGGTCAACCTTATCAGGAATTTTTGCTGGTTTGGTTCGCAGATGTACAAGCCTAGGAAGGGGCTGAACCATTAAGTCACTGACCTAATCGATGATGGGAACGTCTGGTAAAAATATTTTATGGTTAAGTTTTACATTAGACACCCCCACTGTTGCTGTTATGCAAGTGAGATTTAAAAAATGCATACAGGACTCGGGGCATTCTTATGACAGGAGACCAGTTCTAATCTAGAGGAAGATTGGTCCACCTAAGCCTCCATGCAGTTGCTCCTCAGCACTCTCAGAATATTGGGGAGCAGATTAAGCCAGAAGATGGCAGCCTCATTAGTGTAGGAGAGGACTGTGAAAAGCTGCTGTATCTATGGAAGCTGGGCCGAGAGACGATATCCTGGTGATAAACAACATGGTGCCCAACGAATAGAGCATGATCAGGGTTGAGTTTTATCAAGGCAATTCAGCCACAAAGGTTAATCCCATAAGAAAGCCATTCTCGAAGAAACCAGGCATTGTCAGAAAATGTATCACTGTCACTGAGCAATAGAAGCAGATTTCCAGAAGAGAGGCAGGTAGGAAATAATTGGGGACACAGGGATCCTGCTAACAGCTACTTAACAGAGCTTCAATTCTTGCACATCAGTGAGTAATAGAAAGTTTTCTAGGTAGAGTAACCTTAATTATCTTAGGGCAATTTTCCTTAAATTAAGTGTTAGGGTGTGGCTTATCTGGAACAGAAAACCAGCAATTCCTCTAGATCCTGCTCTTTGAAGTCAAGTCCTACAGGTACTCATTCCATAATATGTTCTTTTTATACTGTTATGTACTTTTCAAAGAGATTTTGCACAAATTATTTCCTTTGAGAATGGAAGTAGTACTTAAGGTGAGCAAAATCATATTATGTCCATTTTATTGACAAAGAAATTGAGGTTAACATAAATTATGATATGAACAAACACAAATTCTGACCTCAGGCAGAAAAGAAGCAGGTGCATCCTGCATGAGGTCACTTGGGTCATAATTTTAAAAATGATAAACGGATCCCCCATTGTTCTGTTTTTTTTTGTTACAGCTGTTGAGAAACTTTAGTCTTAAAGGATGAGGTAAAAATGTTTTAGAATTTGAAGCAAAAAGGCAGAATTGAGGATACTATGTATGTACTTATCAAGTTTTTAAAAATTTAACTATTAAAATATGTAACATCTTTGTGAGTCATACAAAAACAGGCAAACAGTCATATTTGACCCGTGGGCCACAATTTATCGACTCTGAACTACAGCAGTACTGTCTTGAGTCAGTTGTCTGCAATATCAATTTAATTTAACAGTGATTAGTTGAATAATACATCTCTTTTGCTCAATTAAATTGCATTTTGTGTATAAAAAACTTGCATAAGTGTTGATTTACACATAAAAAGTAGTATAACAAAGCATAAATATTTTATTTATAAAATATCATATTATATGTTATAAAATAGTATAAAATATTTTCCCAAAAGTGTATCTCTAAACTTTATATATATTAATGTGTTTATTTCAGTTAAATACCTATCAAATGCAAACCCTTTCAAAAAGAACTTTCTCATGACTCACAGTAAAACTGATTTATATTTAAGCATTTTTTTCTCCATAGCTAAAATTTGTGGGTTGAAATAATGCCATAATAGATCTTCTAGTTTTTCCAAAAATCGACCAAGGCCACTCAGATAACTGAAATCTTTACCATAATGATTTGGTTGCACCCTCTGTCTGTGATATTCCCAGACAATGATGACTTTGTGACAATTTTAGTGATTATATTTTCTTAGAATGATGTAGAAAGGATGCTAAGATTATAAATATACGTTAGCATAGCTCATTAACATGTGTTTTCCTCTGAAAGAATTGGACCTAAGCATGTAAGCTTTGGAAAAATATTTTGTATTCAAATATATAGGGGAATAAGTCATTTTGTGCTTCCCAGTTTTCCAGGCTTTCATAGTCTCCCTGGATAAATGATGAATTGAAGACAATGTCAGCAATTATTGTTAATACAACTGAAATGACATTAAAAATCACAAAAATGGTTAGAACTTTGCCACAAGCTTTGAATATTTTTTATTTTGAAATTTTTAAGACAATCCTACTGTTTTTCAGAGAAAAGTTTATTGATGAAACATTTTTGTAGATAAATGGATAACCTTTTCTTTCTCCTCTTATTTGTACTCTTCTAAATTACCTAGGGAAAAGAAAGTGTCGATTTGTCATGCTTTGGTTATGATATGTGAATTGCAGTGATCTTTGGGAAGGCTTGAATTTAGGGTCCATATGAAAAACAACAGATTCACCCTAAGAATCAGGCCAACCATAAAAGTTTGCCAAATTAATAGGCATTACCTGTCCATATCATAGCACATTCGAGGTCTTTTTTTCTGAATGTTGGTGAATACCGCATTAACTAGAAAGAATAGGCAAGAATGTGGCACCTTGTGTTTGACCTGAAACTATTTTACTTCCCTGATTCTCAATACCAATAAATAGCCCTAGATGAAGTATGTGTTGACTTTGGATTGACAGCAATGTTAAAATGAGGTTATAAAATATGTAGAGATAATGTCACTTGTGTTATTGGTGTCTAACCATTTTGCTCTTCAAATGAAAATATGTAAATGAATGATCATTTCTAAAATATCATGACAGTGGGGTCATCTGCAATGCTACCAAGAATGTGCTTATACTCCATCTGGATGTATCTAACACTTGAATATACTTAATTGATTAATGAATCAATGGAAAAAAAGGAAGTGCTGGCTTTGATAGACTGGGATATATTGACACTAGAAAGAAAGGAAATTCTTTTGTTTGTTGGTTCAAAAAATCAAAACTGGCTGGGCATGGTGGTTCATGCCTGTCATCCCAGCACTTTGAGAGGCCAAGGTAGGTGAATCACCTGACGTTATGAGTTCAAGACCAGCCTGGCCAACATGGTGAAACCCTGTCTCTACTAAAAATATGAAATTTAGCTGGGCATGGTGGCACACACCTGTAGTCCCAACTACTTAGGAGGCTGAAGCAGGAGGATAGCTTAAACCCAGGAAGCGGAGGTTGTAGTGAGCCAAGATTGTGCCACTGCACTCTAGCATGGGAGAGAGAATGAAATTCCATCTCAAAACAACAACAACAACAACAACAAACTGGTCATGATTGTTTATGGGTCAACTGGGCTACCTAGAGTTCCAAGCTATGTAATCAAACATTAATCTACATTTTGCTGTGAAAGTGTTCTACAGATGTGATTGAAGTCTATAATGAGTTAGCTATACGTAAAGAAGATTATCCTAGATAAATAGGTGGGCTCAATTCAATCAGTTGAAAGGCTTTAAGAGCAGAGCTGAGGCTTCCTTGAATTAAAAGAAATTCCGCCTGGAGACAGCAGCTTCAGCTGGTGCCCCTAAGTTCTGACCTGCCCTTTCTGGTGGTCTGCCCTACAAATGCTAGACTTGGCTAGCCAGCCCCTACATTTCCATAGGCCAGTACTTGGCAATATCTATCTATCTATCTATCTATCTATCTATCTATCTATCTATCTATCTATCTATCTATTCCCACTGGGCCTTTTTCTCTGGGCAATCCCAACTGAGACACCCAGACACTCACTTGATTAAAGATTTAAGAAAACTTTCTGCAACATTCCGAACAAAGGGAAAGTGAATCATTTGTAATGTTAATAATAATGCACAGTGGTTGGCCTCCAACAACAACAACAGCAGCAGCAGCAGAAGCAGCAACAACAACAACAACAAAAATTAAACATCTGGGGATCAGGAGTATAACATGAAACGGAATATGGAATAACACCATCAGACATAGAGTATCCATGACCTTCAGTCTGGAAAAAAAGAAGCTTGACGCCACCTTTAGCTACTTTCCCAGTCTTCCCTTTTCTTTTTTTTAACATTTATGTAGAAGTTCAAGAGTTTTCACAACTGAGTAGAGCAGCATGAAATACAAGTGTAAAGATATACTCTGCAAGGGCGGACCTCTCTATTCTCGGTATCCTACTCCCATCTGTGTTTGTGGGAGGCAGAATCCTAAGATGATTCCAATGACCCCCCCCCTTGGATAATAGCAAAGGAATTTTTGCAGATGTAATTAAGGTTATGGTTGATTATAAACAGTGAGATTATCCTAGTAGTCCTAATTTAATTCAATGCACCTTATAAAAGCAGTGTTTTCTCCAGTTGGGGGCAGATGAGCAAGTCAAAGATTTGAAATAAGAGGGGATGCTACTGGCTTAAAGATGGATGGTGGGGGGAAAGGACCAGAGAGTAACCTGGTACTATCTGATAGAGACTCCAAGCTGACAGCAAGCAGGACAATGTGGACCTCTATCTTATAACCCTAGAAACTTAATTCTGCTGACAACCTGAATAAGCTTGGAAGCTGATTCTTCACTACAGCTCTGACTTCAATATTTTGATACCCCAATCAAAGAGAAATGTGAGATAACAAATGGGTGCCCCTTTATGCCACAGAGTTTGTAGTAATGTGTTACACAGCATAAGGAAATGAACACCGTGTCCACTGTAAGACATTTGAGTTTCTCCAGCATACAAAACACATTTTCTTTCTTGTTGTATCACAAATGTTTAGTATATTATCCAGCACATAATATATAAATGTATATTGGTTAATTATGTGAATGAATGGGATGCCACAGAGGGCTTTAATCTCTGTGCTTTCATGGCTTAGAACTGGCCTCTGTCTTCACTGTTTGTTGTATGGTGCCTCTATGTAATACATGTAGGAAAAAGAGTAAGACAGGGTACTCCCAGTTTTTAAGATAATATTTATAGATGATGTTTCAGTAATACCACATATATTCTTATTCCATTTTAATTTTTGGCATGTGAAAAACTGTACAAGTTAACATGTCTAGATTAATCATGACTATGGAAATTATGATAGTATAGAAAGACTTCCTAATGACATGACACTGGATTATTGAGGAACTAGACAGACACAGAACAGAGTTGTCCAGAAGCCTGGGTGCTCTTGAATTTGTATTAATCCCAATCTAGTAAGTGTTCTACCGTAATGAAGGAGACAAAATATATATATAACTAAGGAAGTAGAAGGGGGTCGCTAGATACTCAGAGATCCTGAGGGTATTGAATCAGATAAATCAATTTTCACAGATAAATAAAGGCTCATGTAAGTTGTCTTTTAAAATAGAAACACGTCAATAATTACTCAAGTTTGAACACTTGGCAAATAATTTGGCCAAGACATTATTTTGTTTGATTTTTTCAGGGCTTTCCCCAGTATTTCTTAAGGTTGATTAATTCACAAATTACTTATAGTGAGAACTTCGAACAGCAGCTACCCTTGAAACCTTAACTAGTATAATTTAGATCCCTTGAGAAAATTATCTTGCATGAGAAATGAGGCATCTCAGTGCAACAGACCTTTTCTACGAATATTTATAATATATTCTCTTTCATATGTTCAAAACATTGGGAAACTTCAAAGATATTAAAACAAAACCTGTGGAAAGTGTGTGATTCTCTAGTGCTCTGCCTGCCTGCCTTCACTTCCCAACCTTAACACTTCAGTGGCCATAATGACCGCAGGAGGCTGTGTCTGGAACAAGAGTCCCCTCATCATTTGGAAACAGAGTAATTCCAATGTGGTGACATGGCACACTTGGATATGTTTTCATAGGTAATGTGAACGCTTTCGGATTGTCTTAGTTCAGGATGGAGTTCATGTTCATCACAATTCCACACCTGTCAATTTTTCCATAGGCAGTGCAGATTTAGACAGTTCTGGGATTTGCTCAAGTTTCAGCTTTGCTGTTTAATAACTGCAAACTTGGGATAAGTGATTTCACTTCTCCAAATGTAAGTTTTAAAATTTGTAAAATGAGGATATATCAGTAACTACATTTAGAATATTTATGAAGACAAATTGAGCTAGTTTCAGCAAGGCATTCGAGATAGTACTATTAACACTTAGTTATTAATAATGGTACCAATTATTTACTAATATTATTAATAATATAGCTTTACGAATTAGCAATATTATTATAAAACATAGACGCAAATATAATTTTTTTTTTTTTTTTTTTGAGACGGAGTCTTGCTTTGTCGCCCAGGCTGGAGTGCGCAATCTCTGCTCAGTGCAAGCTCCGCCTCCCGGGTTTACGCCATTCTCCTGCCTCAGCCTCCCGAGTAGCTGGGACTACAGGCGCCCACCACCGCACTCGGCTAATTTTTCATATTTTTAGTAGAGACAGGTTTTCACCGTGTTAGCCAGGATGGTCTTCATCTCCTGACCTTGTGATCCGCCCGCCTCGGCCTCCCAAAGTGTTGGGATTACAGGCTTGAGCCATGGCGCCCGGCCAATATAAAATATTTGAAAAAGACATTGGCCAAATATGACACCATAGCTGCATGCGGTATATTCATATGCCAGCTACCACAAATTTCAGACCATGGCGCGTGTATAAGTGTTACTTTTCCCCCTGCTATGTAATGAGAATATGAAACTTTGCATAATTTTTTTTTGTTACTATGTTAACGTTTAGTAGAGGATAAAATATGTTTCTAATGAAAAACTGCAGATTATCTCTCTGTATGTAAATGTTTTCCTTTTCAGTTCTGACAAAAATATGTAAACAGATAAATAACTCACTTTTTTATAAAATACTATAAATCATTTACTTTCCTGATATCTGACAGTCAAAAAAGGAATTCAGCTCGATACCACGTAGTATGTATTTTTCTCACGAGACTGAGGAATTCTGTTCTGCTCTCATTAATGAAAACACAAGCATGATTCTAATTAGCCTGAATGTGCCCTGGAAACGCATAAATCCCTTAATCAGATATGAGAGAGGAAGGCTGGTCACCACCTCTAAATGCCAAATTTATTATGTTCTAAAAAAAATCTATTCTTTCTTCTAATTAAAATTATAGCCTCCATAATGAACATAACATAATTACAGTAAATTAATCAAAGAATCACTTTTTGTTTCACTACATTAAAAACCTATTCTAATAGTTATATTAATAAACCTGCTCTTATATCTCCTTGGAAGGTGTTAAGTTGTTAATAATTACAGGGACTATAATTGTTCAAGTGAGTAGATATCCTCCCTTCAAGTGAGTATATCTCCAACCAAAGCCACTAAAATACTTTGAAACATTTCACACTGTCAAAATCATAGTAGCAATTATCCCAACATCCACTCCCAGTAAATTTACAAATCCCTTTTCTTTTTTTCTTTTATTTTTTTTCTTTTTTTTAAGTATATTCCACTGTCAGTGTGAGGAACTTTCTCCTTTTTAGTAATGGTACTTAAGTTTGCTCCCCAAATCATTTATATTATGATGCCTTTTATTTTCATTCTTTGTAGTAGAGATGGATACTTACACCCATTCTTCTATTTAATCATCTTAATATCACTTCTAAAAACAAGTACATGTGCAATTTACTTTATTTTTTCTGCTTGTTAAAAAAAAAAAAAAAAGACTAGATTAAGTCTAACATAAGATTTTGGACCTTGTTGGCATAATGCTGAAAAGGCAAAAGGTAAATTCAAATCATGGAAATTATATGAATGCTTCAGGTAGATTGCCAATTATTCAGTTATTTGGTAAACATTATGCATTGTAATGATGTTTATGACATCAGGAAAGTAACTTCCCCTTAACCTGTAAACTGTCGAATATTTTTCTCCAAATGATTCTAGGCCATCATTTTTTGATCCTTTGGGAACTTCAATTTACCTCAAATTTCAAGCCCACATCTAAAATGCGCGTCCTTGTAGTGGTTTACCATGTTCCATCTGCAGTTTCTCCTGCACTCCGTCTACTCTGTATTCAATGTCCTTTGAGTCAATAATCTCAGAGACTTGAAGCCAGAGTAGTTGACCTTTTCTAATTCACACACACATGGTACACACTTACACATTATATAATAAAGTACTTGTTGTTTTTTTTTATCTTTCCAGGTGACACCGTGAAGATTATTAAATCAGTGAAATATGATGTCTATTATTAAATAGAGTAGGACTAACTTGCTACAAAGAAATACTGATTTAGGAAAATTGATTTGAGACAATTATGTGACAACTTAAAGATGTAAAAATACATAGTTCAGCAGCATATAGGCGTTTTGTATGAAAAGCTCAATTTGTTAGTGTATGCAGACAATCCCACATGTGCTTACTCCCCAACATATTCACCAAAAAAGAAAAATTGAAAGGAGACAAATTACTACTTCTTATTCTGCACATTTTAAGGACAAAAGGAAAACTACTGACAAGCTGGGAAAGGAAGCTTATTTATGACTACTTTTCCGGTACCAAAGAATACATAATACCGTTATTTTTCTGGTATCCTTAGTATTACATAAGAACAGGGTAGATTGCACTGCTCATATTCTCACCACTGCCATTCACAACAAAATGGCTTCATGTCAAATGAGTCTCTGTTTTGTTTGCAATTTATTGTCAAAAAAAGAGATGCCATTATTTTTAATTAATTAATTAACTAATTATTTTGACAGAGTCTCTCCCTGTCGTCCAGGCTGGAGTGCAGTGGCACGATCTTGGCTCATGGCAACCTCCACCTCCCAGGTTTAAGCGATTCTCCTGCCCCACCCTCCCGAGTGGCTGGGACTACAGGCACGAGCCACCACTCCCAGCTAATTTTTTATTTTTATTTTTAATAGAGACGAAATTTCACCGTGTTGGCCAGAATGGTCTCGATCTCTTGACCCCGTGATCTGCCCGCCTTGGCCTCCCAAAGTGCTGGGATTACAATTGTGAGCCACCGTGCCCTGCCTATAATTCTTTAATCTCCAAGATGATGCATGGAGGAAGACGTTACAAAGCATTTGCAGATCTCCTCTACTTCCTCCACTCTATTGTAAGGAAAGGGTATAATTCCAACTTATTATGTTTATCAGACTTACAAATGATGAAGATGAAGGAATAGTAGACAGTAAGTCACACTAACATGGTCAGATTATGGTGTTCTTTTACTGTTTTCAAATTACAATGGCATATTTTTGTGCTTAAATTGCAATGTGCACAGAATGTGGAGAAATAGGACTATATTCTTATGCTAATGATTCTGATGACACTGACAACTGTATGAAAAAAAGAACCTATTTTATGACAATCATGAAATTTTAATCTTCAGTTCCTCTTTACATTCTATTTTAATGTGTATTTGTGTTATATCAGTATGCAACAGTTATCTAAAAATTAACAATAAAAAGAAAAATTCCCAGTTTACAATGGGGATTATAGCTTATAAATTAGAGCAAGGATTTTGAATAAAACCATGTATATTGGCTCAAATTTATTCCCACCTCTGTGGAATGAGATATTATTAAGCACAGATTACAGAGAATTTATGAAGAATAACTATGGTTTTCTTAATTATTTTAATGATTATTTCCTTCTTTCTAATTTAATGAGTATTCAACACATTGTTCATTAGGGGATTTTATGTTTAATACTACTAATAAAATTAAATGAAAAAGATATATGATACCATTAAAGTAGCAAGTAAGAAAAATGCTAGTGCTAAAATAACTCTTTATTTAGTAGGTACCAAGAGATACAAATGAAAATCATATTTCATGAGGTAACTCTTCTATTGAAAACTATTAAACTGTGAGGCATATTTATCTCTTCCTCCCTGTAGAGGTATAAACACAAAGCCTGTTTTTAAATCATAAATTATACTCTTTATGGGATATTAAAAATGACCTCCAAATAAACAGAATAGAAAAACTGCAAAAATTCCAAAGCTTTACCATATATGAAAACAAAACTTTTATTTCATCTGCTCAAATTGCAATGCTAAAATCAACCATTATTATGAATGAATTATCTATATAGCAATTTAAATAATTACTAAATAAAATCTTATTTCATAGAAACTTATGTATGAAATGCAATAAAGAATTTACATTGCGTATGAAGAAATAGACATGTTTCTTGGAGAAGAGCATAAACAAGAATACAACTATTTTAGAAGATTTTTATAGATTCCCTAAAATATTAATGAAGGTGTTCTTTATAGTAGCCATTTAAATACAATCTATAAGGGTTAGTCATTTACATTCTTAAGGATCACAGAAATGTGCTGTTTTATCACATTTCATATATAAGTTTCTATTAAATAACTAAAAGGAAAATTTACTATTTTATTTTCTATTTGTTATCTGTGTGCTTAGCTTGTATTTAATCTTAATAAATATATAAAAACAATTTTCTTGGATTTTGAAACAATAGAAAACCCCTCCTAAAAATTTTAAATGTTTTCCTAAGAACTGTATGTTACAATAGTATTTTTTAACAGGCTATTTTGAAGTATGCCTTAGCTCAGTTTGAAAGCAATTTTAAGTTGTAAAACCATATGAGTACTATGCCTTCTAAAAATAAAGTTAAACTAAAAAATTTAAGAACTAAGTGATAAAAAGTATTCAGTACATTTACTTTAAATGCTTGTATTTATTACTAATAACTGCATAGTTAACACAGAATCATTGCATCTAGCAATGATCTTTGGGATGACATCAATGATGTCAAAAGACTGGTTATTAAGAAATATCAGAAATCTTTATTTCTGACTGTTCAATGAAGTGATTTGGTATTGAAATGTGGTATTAGACATGATTATTTTATTTCCAGAAGATTCTAATACATTGAAAAAAATTCATCATCATAATTGAGAAGAAGCTTCTCTCTTTCTTTCTCTATCTAACTTTTAGCACTTACAAGCAGTTTTTAATAGTGATGAAACTTAACTTTTAAATCTTTTTCTGTTATTTATTCTCTAAGAAATGTACTTTATCCCAAGTTGCTAAAGTTTTCTTCTGTTTTCATTTAAATATATATGTGCATATATATAATGTGTATATGTATATATAATGTGTATATTATGTATATATGTATATACACATATATGTGTGTGTGTGTGTGTGTATATTATTATTTTTCTCTCATTTGATTGCTTTGGTGCCTTTGTAGATAATCGAATAACCATATAATTGTGGGTCTATGTCTGGGCTTGGTGTGCTATTCTTTTGATATATGTGTATATCTTTACTCAAACACTATATTGTCTTGATTATTATAGCTTTAACTTTACTATTACTTTGCTACTTTAAAAGACTACTTTTAATGATTTTAAAGGTTATTATCAACATTCTAAAGCTTTTGGATTTCCACACACATTTGCAAATCCACTTGTCAATTCATAAACATAATTCTGCTGGAACTATAATCGGAATTGTGTTGATCTATAGATCAATTTAGTAAGAATGCACATATTAATAATATTGAGTCTTTCCAAAATAAACTGATCATAGATATATAGACAAGCAATATATATATATAGTTATATATATATATAGTTATATATATATAGTTATATATAGTTAAATTTCTACTATAAGTAATATCCGGATAATTTGGTATGTGACTATTTTATATTAGATTTAGGTACTATGGAGGATGGCTAAAAGGAAATCTTGCTCATGTAAAAGGCCCTGAATGTTTCAAACAAAGTCTAACTTGTTAGTTTGCTCCTTTGTCCAGTAAACTGGAAGCATCACCTCAAGCCCACAGTTTACTAATAAA
This sequence comes from Colobus angolensis palliatus, assembly GCF_000951035.1. Lineage (NCBI taxonomy): Eukaryota > Metazoa > Chordata > Mammalia > Primates > Cercopithecidae > Colobus > Colobus angolensis. The sequence goes on along the minus strand of NW_012113919.1, from coordinate 8,886,902 downwards.
AATGTCATCAGTAAGTCAATGTTACTACTTCTTTACTGTTTGATATAAAAATAAAACAATATTCATGTGAGTGATCAAACACCAAATGTCATTTCTTCAGAGTCAGAATGGTGTTTTATAGAGAGACTCTGCTAAGGTACAGTATTTTTGAACAACAGGAACAGCAACATTTTATCAGTGCCATGGCTATATTTTTGATAGTGAATGATATAAAGTTGGACAAGGGAAACTAGATAAGGCCTATAAATTCCAAGACAACACACAGAAATGTGACTTGTATTTTACAGAAGTTTAGTTGGCACTAAATTGGTTGACACTTTTCTGTCCTATAGTCATAGTTTGCTCACTTTGACATGCCACCCAAGTGACAGGATTCCACCAATTGAAATAATGATCAATACATAGTCCTCACAGTGCAATTTATTATTAACTTATTATGATAAATTTGAATTAGTTTATACAAAACAAAGGGCTTATGTGTACATTTTCAAAGTCTGATGTGGAAAAATTATGAAGGAAGTAAAAAATACTATGACAGTTGTGAATTTTCCTTTTTCTAAAAAAAGAAATCTATAGGCTTTCAAACTAATTTGTCTGCAAATAACTTTTTATACATCACTTTTTGAACATCTAATTAAATATTGCTTACAACATAGTAAACATAAAAATGAAACAATAAAACAAAACATACAGAGGGCGCCATATCTATACTGCCTGATATGGTTTGGCTGTGTCCCCACCCAAATCTCAACTTGAATTGAGCTCCCAGAATTCCCACATGTTGTGGGAGGGACCTGGATGGCGGCGGTAATTGAATCATGGGGTCTGGTCTCTCCTGTGGTACTCTCATGATGGTGAACAAGTCTCATGAGATCTAACGGTTTTATCAGGGCTTTCTGCTTTTGTTTCTCTCTTATTTTCTCCTGCTGCTGCCATGTCAGAAGTGCCTTTCACCTCCCACTATGATTCTGAGGCCTCGCCCCCGCCATGTGGACCTGTAAGTCCAATTAAACATCTTCTTCTTCTCAGTCTTGGGTTTTTTTTTTTTTTTCAGTAGTATGAAAATGCATTAATACACTGCTTCAGAACTACATCTATCCATATATCTATGTTTCTATGTATCTATATATCTTTATATGTGAATGTGCATATATATATTTATGTATTTATGTGTGTGTAGATATTTATTTATCTGTCTATCCATCTCTCTGTTTATCTGTTTATCTATATTTTGATTTTCTAGGAAATTCACTAATCTCAGATGACCATAAAACATACAAATGTCGCCAGGCGCGGTGGCTCAAGCCTGTAATCCCAGCACTTTGGGAGGCCGAGACGGGCGGATCATGAGGTCAGGAGACCGAGACCATCCTGGCTAACACGGTGAAACCCCGTCTCTACTAAAAAATACAAAAAACTAGCCGGGCGACGTGGTGGGCGCCTGTAGTCCCAGCTACTCGGGAGGCTGAGGCAGGAGAATGGCGTGAACCTGGGAGGCGGAGGTTGCAGTGAGCTGAGATCCGGCCACTGCACTCCAGCCTGGGTGACAGCGAGACTCTGTCTCAAAAAAAAAAAAAAAAAAAAATACAAGTGTCAATATAAAACAGAAAATCGTAAATTAAAAATACAAACAACTTAGAATACAATAATTTTCTTCCATTTGAAAGACAGATGGAATTTTTTTTTTTTTTTTTTTTTTTTTTACTAAACAAATATTTGTACAAACCAATAAAGTCCCACAATTCAATTAAAAACCTGATGCAAGAATTACACAGGTAGTTCATGGTGTGTGAATGAGGCACATTCAAAATAGCTTACAAGCATATGAAAGAATGTTTGACTATCATAGGAAATAATATCTTATTATTTACACATACCTGAATTTTAGATCATCATCTTGTTTATATGCTGTGTGATTTGATTTCATTTGTCTCCTGACACTTGAAACCTCACTTATAAATTGTGAAGGACAAATAAATGTAAGCATGTATACTAGGTGGAAATACATCAGTACATTGTGGAATTTCATGTGATAATATATAGAGTACAGAGAAACAGATTGAAAACATCAGTGAAAAAAACAAATTATATGGCCAGACACTGTGGCTCACATCTCTACTGCAGCACTTTGGGAGGCCAAGGCAGGGGGTCACTCAAGGTCAGGAGATCAAGACCATCTTGGCCAAAATGGCGAAACCCTGTCTCTACCAAAAGTATAAAAAAATTATATGGGCATGGTATGGGCACCTGTAATTCCAGCTACTGGGGAGGCTGAGCAGGAAGAATCACTGGAACCTGGGAGGTGGAAGTTGTAGTGAGCCTAGATTGTGCCACTGCACTCCAGCCTGGGTGACAGAGAGAGAGACTCTGTTTAAAAACAAACAAACAAAAAAATCAGAAAACCAAACCAAAACAAATTATCTTATATAATATTCCTTCAGATAAATTTCTCTAGCAAACATTAATTTTGATATTATCTTTCTAATTTTAGAATCCTACACTAGACTAAATAACAGCAGGTCTAAAGAACATATGGAAATAGTATAAAAGAGTAGCAGAAAGAAAAATAAGGAAAAGTTCATACAGTCCTGCCTCACTTAACACTAGGGATATGTTCTGAGAACTTCATCATTAGGCAATTTCTTCATTGCGTGAATATCACAGTGTGTACCACAGAAATCTAGACGGTGTAGCGTGCTACACACCTGGGCTATATGGCATATTCTATTGCTTCTACATTACAGACATGAACGGCATATTGCTGTACAGAATAATGTAGGCAATTGTAACACAATGGCAAGTATTTGTGTATCCAAACATATCCAAATATAGAAAAGGTACCATAAAAGTAGAGTATTAAAGATTAAAAATGACATACCTATCTGGGGCACTTATTATGACTGCAGCTTGTAGAACTGAAATTTGCCCTGTCTGAGTAGTGTGTGAGCAGTGAATGAATATGAAGGCCTAGGCCATTACTGTACACATGTGGACTTTATAAACAATGTACACTTAGGCTACACTAAATTTATACACAATATTATTCTTCTTCAATAATAAATTCATCTTAGCTTACTGTAACGTTTTTACTTTATAAACTTTTTCATTTTTTGAAGTTTTTGATTCTTTTATGATAACACTTAGCTTAAAACACAAACATACACAGCTGTAGAAGAATATTTTATGTCCTTATCCTATTATCTTTTTCTATTTTTCAAATTTTTCATTTTATTTTAAACTTTTGAAACATTTTATTAAGAACTAAGACACAAGGTCAGACACGGTGGCTCACATCTGTAATCCCAGCCCTTTGGAGGCCAAAGCGGGCAGATTACTTAAGGTCAGCAGTTTAAGACCAGCCTGGCCAACATGGTGAAACTCCATCTCTACTAAAAACACACAAAACAACAACAACAAAAAATTAGCTGGACATTCTAGCACAGGTCTGCATTCCCAACTACCTGGGAGGCTGAGGCAGGAGAATTGCTTGAATCCGGGAGGCAGAGGTTGCAGTGAGCCGAGATGGCGCCACTGTACTCCAGTCTGGGCTACAGACTGAGACTGTCTCAAAAACAAAACAAAAAGAACTAAGACACAAACATTAACCTAGACCTTCACCAGATCAAGATCATCAATTTCACCACCTTTCACCTCCACATCTTGTTCCAGTGGAAGGTCTCCAGGGACAGTAATATGCATTGAGCCATCATCTTCTATAATAAAAAAACCTTCTTCTGGAATACCTCCTGAAGGTCCTGCTTGAGGCTGTTTTATGGCTTTTTTTACTAATAGAAGGAATACACGCTAAAATGACAATAAAAAGTATAGTATAGTAAATATATAAACCTGTAACATAGTCATTTATTATCCTTATTAAATATTATGTACTATATATAACTGTACATGCTACACGTTTATAGGACTGTCATCATAGTTGGTTTGTTTACACCAGCAGCACCACAAACAGGTGAGTCATGTGCACACTACAACATTCGAATTTTTCAGTTCCGTTATGATTTTGTGGGACCACTGATGTCTATGTGCTCTGTCATTAACTGGAATGTTGTTTGTGGTGCATGACAGTATTGCCTTTGAGGAAAATTCTGGTGATCTGATTTTTCAAGCAATCTGCCCAAACTGTTCCTCATTTTCACTTAAGTTTGTGTTTTGATCTGAATGTTTGTGTACCCCCAAATTCATAGGTTAAAATCCTAATCCCCAAGGTGATGGCCTTTACAGGTTGGGCTCTTCGGAGGTAACTAAATCATGAGGGCAGACAAATGTGATGTGTCCTCATTAAAAAGGTTCCAAAGGACTGCTTTACCATTCCTCCCTGTGAGGACACAGCAAGAGAGTGACATCTGGCCGGGCGCGCTGGCTCACGCTTGTAATCCCAGCACTTTGGGAGGCAGAGGTGGGCGGATCACGAGGTCAGGAGATCTAGACCATGGTGAAACCCCGTCTCTACTAAAAATAAAAAAAAGTAGCAGGGCGCGGTGGCAGAAGCCTGTAGTCCCAGCTACTCAGGAGGCTGAGGCAGGAGAATGGCGTGAACCTGGGAGGCGGAGCTTGCACTGAGCCGAGGTCCAGATTGTGCCACTGCACTCCAGCCTGGGCTACAGAGCCAGACTCTGTCTCAAAAACAACAACAAAGAAAGAGTGACATCTATGAGACACCGGCCCTTACTAGACTGAATCTGTCAGTGCCCAGCCTCCAGAACTAGGAGAAATAAAGGTTTGTTGTTTGTAAGTTATTCAGTTTATGGTACCTTTGTTATAGTATCTTGAGCTGACTAAGATAGTTTGTCTTGTGAAAATTTAAGAGAGAAACAATTTATGAAACATTGTATCCATGAGGTGCATATAAATTTTAGACAGAACTCACTCTGGAACAGAATATGAGGAAGTCATATGCTGAGCATACCACTTTATAGCACCACAAGGCCTTGTTAATAGACATAAATTTTTTACTGGATTCTAATGTATTTTCCTCCATATGATGGCAAATAGTCTATAAAATCATTCTTCTTAATTCTTGTATTTGTAGTGTAGACACAGAAAAAATTACCTCCAAGTTATAGCTAATATAATTTCCAAGTGATTGACCTTCTCTTCTCACTGGCATGTTTTGTATATTTGAATCTAATTGAACTAAACATAACAGAAAATTCAGGCATGGAGCCATCATCTTTCTTGATTGACCCTGTTCTGAATGCCAACTCCTGAAGGAGCTTCAAGAACAGACCAACCTCTTCAGGCAGTGTTTAAAATAGATTCTGCAGCACAGCTATACACCTGCTACAATGGGGAAGAGCTTCTCCTAGATGTTACATGTGTTTAACAGCAGGCAAACATTGCCATTTGTCACCTCTATGGCGTTTCCTGGTGGAGTTTGTGTAACACACAGAGTTTTCTTGGAGGAACCAGTTGGAGTATTAGTCAAACTATCCATCTTTTTTCAGTGCTTGATAAGAATTCAAATGGATAATTCAAATGGATAAGAATTCAAATGGATAATGAACAATCTTGTAGTTTTACCTACCATTCTTACAATTGTCACTGTAAAGAAAGTCTATAAGGTTGCCTTTGAGCTCTGAAAGGAAGGCTGTAATCTAAAGCAAGTAAAGTTGTGGAAGATCTTACTATTGAGAGCAACTCTAAAAATGGGGCAGATTATGGAAAGAAAAGAAAAAGCAATGGAATGATTTTTTTCCTTGTCAGTGCTGAGGTCAGGCAGGTAATAAAAATTGTTTTATATAATAGATGTTGAGAATACCTTTGCAAATATTAAAGTCAACATGGCTATAAGAAGCCCAAGTTCTCCAGGAGAAATGCGTGCATTTAAAATGGAATCCAAAATTTACAGAGTACGATAATAAGAGCCCTCTTACATTTTCATTTAATCACATGTATAATGGCCATCTTGTCCATTTTGAGGTGGTGGCAGGGCTTTAGGGAAAGCTCCAAATAATGAGTAGGCTTAAGTATCAAATAATGTCCAACCTTTTAGACGTTAGAGACGATCCTGAATACGTGTCTTTTCAATATAACCACATATTAAATCTAGATGTTAGGGAAAGAAACACATTTTGCTCCTGGGATCTCTTTAGAAAATATTATTCAGTGAAATGTTAAATGACATATAAGAATTTCTAGTAATAAATATGATGGTTTTGTCTCAAACAGCCTGGTTATAAGAAAGATGTACATTAATTATGAATAATAGTAAAGCTGTTGACCCTTCCTTGGGCTGATGACGGCATAGTTCTGAAATGCATCTATATCCCTAGAACAGAAAGGAATGCTTACTTCTATAGCTTACTCTGTTTTAGAAGCATTGAGATTTCCTCTGGAGACTCCAGGGAAATTTCCCCAGAAATTCTAATTGACTGAAATTGAGCATAAGCCCATTCGAGAACCAATGGTTCTCCAGGAAATATAATTACTGTGAGACAAATTAATTTGAGAGATATGTATTGATAAGCATTCACTGAGGCGTGGAGCCCTGTGGGGAAGCAAAGATTATTCAATAACATTAGAATTCCGTTTAAAAAAAGGGAGAATTGATGCTAAGCAGTTTCTTCACGCATCTGCTACACTAAGATTTAAATGTTAAAATACATGAAAATTAAAATTATAATTGAAAGATTCACTGCATTTTCGGAGAAAAACACATAGTGAGATATAACACTAAATAGAGGATAGGTGGATAGATTAGCCAGATAGATGGATAGAGAGAAATTTCATGACTCTCATGATTATAGGGAATTGTCATTTAATGGTATTGATGGAATTAAACTGTAAAAGAAACATACTATTTCAGGTGGCAACAGTGAAGTACCAGTATGATTATAATTCCAAGATAAACTAAAATTACTGTATCAAGTAGTGAACTAATCTATTATTAGAGGGTGTTGAGTTAGTTGGTATCAGACAAACAGAGTAACAGAAAAGAATAATACTTTTTTCCTTTTTATTGACCTTTTAATTTCCTTTTTGCTTTAACAGAAAGCTAAGGATTAATGTGAGTAAATGTGAAAGTAGCTCCCTCTACAATATTTTCTGCAGCATATCAAAACATCTTTCCCAGTACTTCTTATAATCACTATATTCTCTTCCTTAGTATAAAATATTGTAGTGTGTGCCTATTTAAAAGAATTCATTAAAAATTACTTCCCCTAATTTTATAGATAGTTATATGTGCATTTTAAGATAATTCATTTTCTCATAGAAATTCTGACATCATTTTGAAATCTCTTAACTCCAGAGTTAGCACTATCCATTCCTTTTGTAATACTTAGATGCTTATAAAAATGATAAATGCTAATACTTATATAGTTATTTGTAAAACTGACATATTGATCATATTCATTCTTCTGTTTAGACAACTGAATTATGACTGTTTTGACCAATACTGTTTTCACATCACAAAGTGAACATGAGAACAATAATGTAGTGTAACTAGTCTCATGTCCTTATGTTTTAATATGAGTACAAATGAAATACTAAAGGTCAGGCATGCAGAAAGGAGGAGGTAATTCTAAACCTGAAAGCCAAAAACTAACAAACACACAAAAAGGTTTCCACAAGACTGCTGAAGAATTTAAGCAAAATTTGAATCATTTTTGGGAAGAAGACAGGCAAAAGAATACTTTGAAAATAATTTTATTTATTTATTTATTTAGAGACAGAGTCTCACTCCTTCGCCTAGGCTGGAGTGCAGTAGTGCGATCTCAGCTCACAGCAACCTCTGCCTCCCAGCTTCAACTGATTCTCCTGCCTCAGCTTCCTAAGTAGCTGGGCTTACAGGCACCCGTCACCACATCGGGCTATTTTTTGTATTTTTAGTAGAGATGAGGTGTCACCATGTTGACCAGGCTGGTGTCAAATTCCTAACCTCAGGTGATCCGCCCGCCTTGGCCCCCCAAAGTGCTAGGATTACAGGCGTGAGCCACCGCACCTGGCCGGATAGCAATTATTTTTAACAATTTGAGAACAGTTATTTTTCACAAAGAAAAGTTACAATTACCATAGAAGAAAAAGCAGAAGACAGAGAAGAAAAGTAAAGTACAGAGGAAGAGGAGAAGGGCAAGGGAGAAGGAGGAGAAGAAGAGAAAGAATGGAGAAGAGGAAGAGCTGGAGAATGGAAACAGAACACAACAGAATACATAGAACAGATAAGCATTTTGATGTGGTAAGGATGCATATTGCTTCAAGTGTTTAAAAAATGCACACATAAAGTAAAATTTATTTCTTATTATAGGCTGTGATCAGAATATTTGGAAAACTTCTATTCTAGAAGGTTGATAATATGTATTTATTATAAATACTATTAATTTTTTAATATTTATGACTTATAAATACATTTTTCCACAAAGACCATAACATATTTTCAAAACCAAATTCTAATTTACTGTTTAATAAAATAATCTTATAATACTGTATCAAAACTTCAGATACAGATATACAACTACTTTAAATTTCTGTCAATATTGTCAATGTACATAATTAATAGCTAAGCCAAAACATGTGACCAAAACAGTTCTATGAAGATATGGTGTCAATCAAACATGTTTAAATTGTTTTACTCTTCAATTAGATTACACAAATACTTCTCAGAATTGTTATAGTCTATAGTTTGTAATTACTATTTTTAAAAAGAAAAAATAGTGGTTTTGAAGTGTATTTTATGTAATTCTTATGTTTTCCATACTATTTCATACAGTTTATTAGGCTAAAAATAAATCTTAGTGGAAGAATAAAAATCTTCTGCTTGAAATTCCTTTGTATTGGAACAATTACAAGATCCACTATGAAACAAATAACTCCAGCTTCCTGACCATTATGGCTATGAGTACTAATTAAAATATTATTGATAAATACATACATATATATATTATAAATTGTTTGAATTAATTCCACCCAAATTTATTTTATTTAAATTATAATAAGAACAAATAAGATAATTTTTGCTTAAGGTGTGAAATTAATTTCTTGAAGTAATATCTGGAATTTCCACATTTGTTTCTGAAGGTCATTATACATTTGCATACTGTTTAGATCATATATGGAAAGGTTTGACTATAATTACTACTATCATTTATGGAGACAGATATGGTAATAATGTCTTCAACCAATTTTGTTTTTACCTATTTGTTAAAACAATTATTCTAAACCGTTAATAAGCTATAAAAGTAACAATACTGACATTCATTCTGTGTTTTATTTGTATTCACTTGAACTAAACTCAGAGACATACCTCCAGTTAGAAAATGAATATTTTCTTATATTTGCACTAAATATTACTTAATCAAGAAAAAATAGTTAAAGAGCATATAGTGGGTGCTCAAATACTTATAATAATAACATTTCTCAAGCTTTTACTAAGATATTTACCACTGGATGTTTAAACCATTTTATCTAATTGTACCTGGATTCTCAGATACAGATATGAATGTATCTGTTAATTTTAAAACGACGCTTCTACATGTTTCTTTTTTTTATTTGAGACCATTCTATTAAATCATAACTCTGCATTTTAGCAAGGAGCAGGACTAATAAATTTTAGATACCTTGCCTTCTGATCATTTAATGTAACATAGCCTTGCCAAAAGAATAGAAAATGATGTCCATATTCTAATCTCCTATCTCTAAATCCACTTTTTCATAGTCTGTACTGGAATGATAGGCCCAAAAATCACTGGTGGACCTCAATTTCTGACTCCTTTGCCAGCTGGTTTTCTAGCAGAAGATTGGGAGCACTGGGGGGCATGGGATGGTGGTAAAGGAGGGATAATAGAGTGTCTTTTTAATTTTTCTTCTAGCAGAGGCATTATCCTTTGAAATTGATAGGTAGCTCTGGCCTCCCGCTCCTCTTGGCTCCATCAGAACTAGCCTTAAGCTATTGTGCCCTCTCAAAGACTCAAGCCACCTCCAGGCAATACTCCCTCCAGAGACGGCTGAGCACTAACTCTGCAGGACCATTCAACTGAGCTACTAGGTTTGATAGTGTCAACTTCTTTTCTCTCCAGTTTTGTTTCCTGTTGTAGATGCTTTCTGCTTCAGGTATTAGTCTGAATTATTCCCTCCCCCCACTTTTTAAAAAAATTTTAGTACTCACAATCCTCTATATTACATGACCTCTGTTGATAGATCTACTTGTCTTTATTAAACTTGTATTTCCTGACTGGCCCTTGACTGAAACTTTCCAAAATCCTCCCCTCTCAAAGATTAACTGTTGAACTTTCTAAACAATATACTCATAAGAGTATTTTGAATTAGGTGGATATGGAACCACGAATAGTTAAGAAATGAAAATGTAAGTTTAGTGAATGTCCTAGTTATCATAAAGTTTTTAGAGCTTTTTACATAATGAATATTTCAATGGGAAAAAAAATCCAGTTTGTCGAAGAAAAGTAACTCAACAAGTAATAGAATATTGTGTAAACAGTGTTACCCACATTTGATAACCTAACTAAACAAATAAATGCTAAGAATAAGGGAAGAGATTCAGAGTAAATATAATTTTTGATATTTACTTTATCATAAGTTAGGTGCATGTGAAAGAGAAATCAAACTTAAGGAAAAGGAGGGATATGGAAAAAAGAAAAGAAAGGGGGAAGAACAGAGAGAAAAAAGACACAGAAGAAAGGAAATAAACAAAAAAAAAAAGGTATGCAGAAACTTGAAGACTAGATTATTTTAGAAAACCCAATGTAATTTCATAGTGGAAATAGAATCACCTGAAAATAGCAATTTAGATGCTTTGGAAACTATTAATCTCACATTTAATATCAGATGATATTTTTGGCAAATGGTAAAGTGAATTAGGATCAAGCATAGTATGGTAATAAAATGCAAGTTTGATTAACATTTTTTTGAGAAATGAAATCCTGACACTCTCAATGTGTAATCTTAGAAAAATTATTTAATGCCTCAGAGTCTCAGTGTCCTAACCCATACAATAGAAGATAGTCATTCTCAGCTTCCAATATTTAAGTTCACGCAAGAAGAACAAACACATATTTATCAAGAAACAGTCACATAGGAGCAGCAAAACCTATATTATATTTCAAAAAGGCCTTTAAATTTTAATTATTTTAAAAAGGACAAATTAAATTGCTATCTTAAATAGTCTTATGCTAGTCACTTTGACATCAACAAATTGAGTTCCTTTTCTGTACTATTCACTTTCCAAGAATCTAGGAATAAAGCAGAGATCAAAAAAGGCAAAAAAAAAAAAAAAAAAAAAAAAAAAGGAAAAAACGCATCCCTAATCTCATGAAACATATACTTTAGTGGGAAGAGAAAATTCATATGTATATACAACATCTGATGGTGCTAACAAACCATAGAAAATAATCTATAGCAGGCCAGGTACGGGGGCTCACACCTGTAATTCCAGCAATTTGGGAGGCCAAGGTGGGCGGATCACCTGAGTTCAGGAGTTCGAGCCCAGCCTGGCCAACATGGTGAAACCCCTTCTCTCATAAAAATACAAAAATTAGTCTAGCCGGGTGTGATGGTGTGTGCCTGTAGTCCCAACGACTAGGGAGGTGGAGGCACAATAATTGCTTTAACCCAGGAGGTGGGAGGTTGCAGTGAGCTGAGATCATGCCACTTCACTCCAGGGTGGATGACAGAACAAGACTCTGCCTCAAAAAAAAAAAAAAA
>NW_012113919.1:8870267-8874914 GCF_000951035.1 Colobus angolensis palliatus | reverse complement strand
GAAGGAAGGAAGGAAGGAAGGAAGGAAGGAAGGAAAGGAGGGAAAATTTAAAGTAGGAGTGGGGAGCTAGAGAGAGAGGTTGTGTGCTAATTTATTTAGGGTGCTCAGGAAATTCCCTCTATAAGGTAATATTTGAGTATAGACCCAGCAGAAGTGAGGGACAAACTACGCAGGTATCTAGAAAAGAGCACTCGTGGAGGAGGGAAGAGTCAGTGAAGAGACCTTGAAGCAGGGCTGCCTGATACGGTGGAGGCGCAGCAGCCAGGGCACTGCGGCAGAGCACGCGTAAGGGGAGGTGATAGGAAAAGATGCTTGAAAAGCCAGCAGGAGCGATTTCTATGTTGGGCCTTATTGATTATAGTTTGGATTTGAATTTTATTTTTAGAGAGATAAAAAGTCATTTGAGTATTTGAAAAGAGGAAGGGGGATGTGCTGTGGTTTAAAATCAATGTTTCATGTAAAGATAATATCAAGTTCTAATATTAGTTCATCTGGATAACATATAACTCACACACATTTCAAATATGTTAGAACCAAAATTTTTTTAGAAACTAATTATTTCTAACATGTAGGCTTTGAAATTTCAGCTTTACTTACATTTCACATTTCTGAAGAACATGATAACACACTTACAATGCAGTATGTTTTAGTCCCCAGGCATTATTACACAAACAAAATGCTTAAACCATTTTGGTTAAATCTTGAAAAAGAAAACAAGAAATTTTAAAGATTCAACCTTTAGATCCTATTTAAATCAAGTTCTACATTTTGGCTAACTACATAATTCCTTAGCAAGTGATTCTCAACTGTGCTTCACAAAATGTAAGACTTTTCACAAAATGTAAAACTTTTACAATACATTATCTCAATAAGGACGTGTGATGGCAGGTTTTCAAATGAAAGTATTTCAAGATGTAATTACTTTTATCTAGCTGTTAGAATTGTTTTTTAAATGTATGAGACTGTATTTGGGTCAACTTATCTATTCTTAAGTCTCTAGATACTCATAAAATGAATGAATCAAATTTTCAATTAACAAAGCTGGCATTGTTATGAAGAAATAAAAGGATAACGTTTCATATTCTAAAGCATTTAATAAAGTTGTTCAGTTATATAAATTAATAATATCAGCTGGGCGTGGTGGCTCACGCCTGTAATCCCAGCACTTTGGGAGGCCGAGGCAGGCGGATCACGAGGTCAGGAGATCGAGACCATCCTGGCAAACACGGTGAAACCCCGTCTCTACTAAAAATACAAAAAAAAAAAAAAATTAACTGGCCGTGGTGGCGGGCGCCTGCAGTCCAAGCTACACAGGAGGCTGAGGCAGGAGAATGGCGTGAACCCGGGAGGTGGCAGAGCTTGGAGTGAGCGGAGATCGCAGCACTGCACTCCAGCCTGGGCGACAGGGCAAAACTCCGTCTCAAAAAAAAAAAAAAAAAAAATCAATCACCTCACTTATGTAAATAAAATTCTGGACTAAATTGTGTTTTAAGATATGTTTTGGATTATCCACACTTAAGTACCCAAAACTTACACATTTTAATCCTAAACAAACCTTTGATACCAGTTTAGAAGACGCCTAGGAAAGCAATTAGGCCCAGAAAATGTATACGACTTATTTAAAACATTTACTGGCTAGTATCAGAGAAAATCATATACACGTATTAGGGTTAGCAAATCTCCAGTATACACATAGATACTTCCCCTTCTCTTCTCATGTAATCAGTAATTCAAGGTAGCACCAATGTCAATAAAGCCTGAATAAAGCTTCATATTGCTTCCCATCAGAGTACATTCAACTACCACATTTATGTGGGATTAAAGAAAAGTATTTGGGGCTGGACGTGGTGGCTCATGTCTGTAATCCCAGCACTTTGGGAGGCCAAGGTGGGTGGGTGGGTCACCTGAGGTCAGGAGTTCGAGACCAGCCTGGCCAACATGGGAAAACCCCACCTGTACTAAAAATACAAAAATTAGCCGGACGTGGTGGTGGGCGCCTGTAATCCCAGCTACTCGGGAGGCTGAGGCAGGAGAATTGCTTGAACCTGGGAGGCGGAGGTTGCAGTGAGCAGAGATTGCACCACTGTACTCCAGCCTGGGTGACAGAGCAAGACTTAATCTCAAAAAAAAAAAAAAAAAAAGAAAAGTATTTGGTAACTTTGAGTTATAGCTTTTCTCCATATTCATCAGCATTGCGACATAAAAATATTTGATATGTCTTTTAGTGTCTGGTGCACTATTATAGAAGTGAATAGTTATAAGGAGTGAAAGTCACATGTAAACATATGCAGTCTAAATAAATGTGCAGAGGTATGTGGCCAGAGATATGCTCAAACCTTAAACGAACAAATCTTCCATTGGTCCATAAAAAATTCAGTATATTTACAAGAAGTCCCAGAGGCTTAAACTTAGGATTCTACCTATTGTAAGGCAGCCCATGTTATTATCAAGAATATCTTGGACAGGCACAGTGGCTCATGCATGTAATCCAAGCACTTTGGGAGGCTGAAGTGGGTGGATCACCTGAGTTCAGGAGTTTGAGACCAGCCTGGTCGACACGGTGGTGAAACCCCATCTCTACTAATAATACAAAAACTAGCTGGGCCTGGTGGTGCATGCCTGTAATCCCAGCTTCTTGGGAGGCTGAAGCAGGAGAATTGCTTGAACCCAGGAGACAGAGGTTGCAGTGAGCCGAGATTGTGCTATTGCACTACAGGCTGGACAACAAGAGTTTAAACTCCATCTTAACAATAATAATAATAAATCTTATTTTCCCATTTTGGATTATTTTTAATTACTAATATTTTATACTATAAGTATTAAGAGATTCTCAGGAGTGTTTTCAGAATCCTTGAACAATTTCAGGGGATATTTCAAATCAAAGACAAAATATTGTGTCTGCAGCATCTGTAGTCCTTTTTTGTCTTACATAAAGGATATTCATGCATAAATACATGCTGAAAATCTATGTTTACGTGATTGAGTGGACGTGATCACTCTGGATACCACAATGAATGAAACTAAAATGGACTAATCCAATGAATGAAATATAAAATGAAAAAAAATGAGAAATGTAAGATACAGGAACAGAATACTTATTTTTGAAATCACAGTTTTGTTGTATTTGCTGATAAAACCTATCTAATAGTATCAATAGGTTCTTTCACATTCTCCAAGTTTCATAGCTGTACATTAACTGATGCTAAATTTAAAATTATTGTAGACTCCAGATTTAGAATTGTACTATCTCACTTATCATATAAATAACTAAACCATATTCTAACATTTATTTTCTTTAATCATTTATATCACAAATAAATATAAAAATATTCAGAACAAAAGTGTCATGTTATACACAAATCTAACCTCTACTCCACAATTTATACAATATACGCAATTCTACTCCACAATTTATTTTTTCTTTCTTCTACCATTTACTATTCTGTAAATACAGTATAAAATAAAAATTTGGGATTTATATGTAATGATAAAGCTATATGCTCTTTGCAATTTTTCTGTGACTACCCAAAAAAAACTATACTATAATACAAATGTGATTACACACCAATATGCCTTTTAATGAGAAAAAAATGACAAAAAGTATCACTGAACCATAGTGTCAATTAATTTTAAATTCATAGAAGAGCTGTGAATATTAGAGCCACAGGGTTCTTCCCTGGCCCCCTGTGAATGATCTGTCATGGTTAAAGGAAGCATAACAATTTGCTACAGGTATACCCAGAGGGTATGAACTCATAGGAAAGAGAAGAAAGCGGAATGGTCATGAAAGACTGTTATTGGAGACAGCTGCGTGGTGGAAGGCGCTAAGGTAGTAGAAGTAGAGTCAGAGTAGAGATAATGAAAGCAATGACAGAAAAGACAGCTGTGTAAAGATTAGGTTTACAAAGCAAGATCTGTATCCATAACTCAAATCTGCGAGAAGAACATTTCGCCACATCAAAGAGCCTCAAGGAGCTGGTTTACTTTTAATACAATTTGAAAGTGACAATAAAATGCTGGCACAGTGCTGCAGCTACTTGGTAGGTGTCTGACATGCTATGATTACAATTCATGAATGGTATCATCAACCAACTCTATTTCCCCAGAGGATAAGAAACACAAACACAGCAGGGCTAACCATGCTTCTGTTGTTATGATCATCTCATGTTTAAAATTTGGAAATTACTGTTAGTTACTAAGGGCGCCTTTTTCTGGAAAGATAATGGAGAAATCTCTCCGTGTCACTTTTATGATCAGCTTTTGTTGTATTGCATATTTTAATTACAATGGACTATACCTACAGATTATTCACTCATTTTTGTGTTAATCTAACATGTGTAACATTTGATGTAAAGGTAAAAGAAAGAATGCAATTCCAGTGTAAACTGGGGATTTATGAGAAGTCGGTTAGGAAAAAAGTATCACAAACAAATTGAGCCTTAAACAAAGTCCATCATCCAAAAAAAAAAAAAGTAGGTTGGCGGGGAAGTATTCCAGAAAGAACTGAAGTTTTAAAGACTTGGGATATGGAAAAGCATGGTGTCTATGGGAAAGTGCAGACAGTTTAATTTGAGCTAACTATGCACTGGAGAGTGCCAGATAAATCTAAAGATTAAAAAAAAGAAAAGAATATATACATCCTCAGGG
>NW_012113919.1:8843653-8870211 GCF_000951035.1 Colobus angolensis palliatus | reverse complement strand
TGCTGTGTAAGGAAAAAACCTCACATACTAGTGGCTTAAAAGAACAAGAAAAATTTTGTGTCATGAATCTACAAATCTGCAATGTGGGCATGGCAGGGACAACTCATCTCTGCTCCATTCAGCATTAGCACGCAGAACCATCTAAAAGTTCCAAACCTCACAGGTTAGGTAGCTGATCCTGGCTGGCGGCTGCGACCGCAGCTGGGGCTGTGATCAGAATCCCTACAGGTGACTGCTGCGTTCTAATTGTGGATATTGCCTTTTCTAAGCCAGCCTTAGAAGTCATGCAGTGTCAATTTTGCCACACGCTATTTGGTAGATGTGGGTCACTAAATCCAATCTATATTCTTGGAAGTGAAATTAGACCTCATCTCTCAGTGTATAAATGCCAACAACATATTGTAAATAAAAGCATGTAGGAAAGAATATTTTGGCCTAACATCTTTGAAAAATAAAATTTCATACAATTGCTTTGGTTCTTAACTAAGGATGGTCAATGTATGGCATGGCTTTCCAACATGAGGCATGATCAGACATGTGTCTTAGAGAGCTCTCTCTGGAAGCTTGGGGAGAACTGATAAGAGAGGGCTTGCCCTTAATGGAAAGGAGACCACTAAAAAAGTCATTGCAGAACGTAGCAATGACAGCTTGGATTATGACAGTGAATATGGGAAAAAGTCTGGTAGCAATGTATTTTCAGCAAAGAAGAAATGACCTATAAAGATAAATATTCCAGAAAGGTAGACTAAAATAAGGAGTGAAATGTCATGAAATTTGCAAACAATTTTAGCGTGTGTTAAATACTGAAGGGTTAAACCAGATTGAAACAATTTCCAAGGCTGATGAAATTTAAGAATGCAAACCCAGAAGACAGTGACTCAAGGGATAGGGAAGATTGGATGACAGATAGCTAAAGGTGGTAGATAAAAAGCTCATGATATATTTATTTTTGTTTTATTTCTTTGTTTAAAATGGATTCAGTTCAGAGTTCAGTGGATGAGACTGAAGTCACACTGGAAGGGCAAGACTGCAGAGAATGCCAGGGAGGGATTGGCTGATGGACAGTCATCTACTGACACTGATGGGCAGGTGATAAGGCCATATACAGGTTCAGATAAAGTATAGGT
Source organism: Colobus angolensis palliatus (assembly GCF_000951035.1). Lineage (NCBI taxonomy): Eukaryota > Metazoa > Chordata > Mammalia > Primates > Cercopithecidae > Colobus > Colobus angolensis. Next base: position 8,869,084 of record NW_012113919.1, on the reverse strand, counting down.
GTGAGAGGGGCATGGTTTGTTGAAGTAGAGAATCTGCTCAAGAATGTTGCTCAAATTATTGAGTTTGTAAAAACACCAGTGTACATTGGAATTAATCTGAATCTTGAGAAATAAAAGTGGACACACAGGAGATTTTTCTTATCTCTTATATCTTACTAATAGTGTTACTAGAGCCGTATGAAAATGGATTCATTACTTAACTTCTCTGTGCCTCACTTCCATTATCTGTAAAGCAGGGATGATAAAAATAGAGATGCTGTGTATTAAAATAACTTAATTTGGGGAAAACACTGAGATTGGTGCCTAACACATGGTACAACCATATAATCACTAGTCAATCTTATTAAATAGAAGACAATGATTATATCCAATCCTAAGTGCTCTGAACACAGAAAAAGTAAGTGTTGACTATTGGAATTCCTCTGCAATAGAATGATTAAAGCTATGCCAACTTTACCCTTTAGGAAAGTATTTCTTACAGGAAAAATTTTGTAAAGAAGCTGAACATTGTCCAAGTTGCAGAAAAAATATAGATCTATTTTCTTGTGATTAAGATATTTTAAAAATACTCCCACACTATATAATAGTGAACACATGGGTATTTTTTAAACCTTTACAGATATAACTGTAGCTTAAAATAACACATTTTCTTTAACATTATAGAGAAACTAGTATTCATATTTTTCTCTTCCAAACAGTATGTAAATGCATTGAATTGGTGTTTTCTATGATCAGCTCCTCTTTATTTAAATAAGTTTATGCATAAACAATTTTGTTGGTTCTCAATTGCTGTATAGCATCATCGCCTTAAGCACAACTTTTCAGGAACAAAAGGAAACAAAAAGAGAATAAATACTACAGAAGGGATTACTATAATAGTAATGTTGATAATCTAGTGTTGGATGTATCCCAACTTCAAAAAAAGTTAGAATAAAAAAATAGAATGTAATACATATAATAATGCAACAACCTTTTTGATAATGTAAAATCAGTACAATTATCTGTAGTGTTTGTGATATCACTACAGATACCAGTTGTTTCCAAACTTTAAAAAAAAAAAAAAAACAGATAAATAAGAGATTAGAGGTTGGATTCCAACACAGGCTTTGTTGAATAAAAATTTCTGTTGAGATTTTTTGTTCTTTATTTGCCCCTTCCCAAATTTTTATGGTGTTGTTAACAATTCAATTAATTAAACAGATGCCTTAAGTTTATACTTTATATTACTTTATCTCTCACAGCCTATATCCAAATCACCACAAAACTCTTCACTTTCTAAGCCTTCCTCAAAGTGCACCAAAGTGCACCAGAACCACCAGTTCTGCAATAGTGTGAAACATACCATTATTCCTCCTCTCCAGGGTCTTTTATGTTTGCTATTCTTTCTCAGTGGAATTATCTTTCCTGCCTTTTTCCCCAAGTAAATCTTCTTATCTATGAAGCCTTAGTTTAATTTCTTCTATGTCCAGGAATTTTTTTTTTTCTCATCTCCCTGACTGTTGTAACTCCTTTTATATGCTCTATTGAAACCATGCATCCCTTTTTAGAAACATGTATCAGATGTGTAATTTAATATTGTTTGTATCATGACTGATTAATAAGAACTTCCCACAGTAGAATAAAATTTCACTAAGAGCTACTCCATTTGCTCTCTATTTTGAGTGTTAGACATTGACATCAATATTTATGTCCAGCATTGTATCCAAAGCACCTAGCACCATGTTGACCATATAGGAAATCCTTGTTTATTATCCATTGAATTAAATGAATTAATCTGTGATTCAGGATAATACAACATGCAATATAAGATACCAATGTGAGAATATTTCATTTTTGTATTTATAAAGTAATTATGACATTTTAATAATAATATATTTAGAATATTATTTGATGTTCAAGGTACAGCATGACTTTTAAAAGTGATTATTTTTCCTTCAGATATATCATGATTTAGCTTTAGTTTATAAATAAATAACTTTATAGCTGATAAATAAATAAAACTGGTGCATCATTTACCTATTTAGGACGCTTATGCTAAAATTAGGAAATTTAAAACAATGATACTCAAAAATTAACTGATGTAGCTTATTGAAATTATTGTAATTTGAAATAAAGTACTTATCTGAATAATATGATAAATAATGTGCCTTAAATAATTTACATGTTTTTCTGTTCCTTTTTTTCAGAGGCTTATTTTCATATTTTATTCATATAGTCCCTACAAACATACTTTTTAACTCTGATTTCCGAAGTATTGATTCTAACTTCTTGCCTTTCTCAACATTCTCTTTCAATCTAGCTCCTAAATTTTAGAGATCCAAATACTCTCCTCCTCTTCCTCCTTTCCTTCTTCTCCTCCACCTCCCCTCCTCCTCCCACGACCCTTTATCTTCCTCTATGCCTCTTCCTGCTCCTCCTCCTCTTTTTCTTCCTCTTTCTTTTGTATTCTTATGCTATGCTCTCCTGGTGAATGGAAATGGTACTTACTAAATAATGAGGCATAAAAATGTGAACAGATTGTTATTTTAAAGTAGCTTAAAGTTCACTGAATGGAGCAAGTGTGCCTGAAATACGTATTGTGCATTTACAGATTTTTCAGTGTCTTTCACAAATATCGATAAATTAGGATCATAGTCAGAAATCGGTAATGGAGATACTTTGAAAAAAATTTGAGCAGAAAAATGAACTCAAGAAACTTGAGTTGTCTTTTCAAGAGAGCCAAATCACTGCTTTTAGGCCTGCTAGAGCATTTTTTTTGTCCCTTTGCTCTTTAATGTAACCTGATTGTGCTGAAACTTTTGGGTATATGCATGAATAACTAGGTTTAGATAAACCTGAAAGAAAACTACCTTAATTCCAAGAACTGGATTAAATGAAGTTACAGAATAAAAAATTTATTTGAATTCTTCTTTTGAAATTTGGTAATTCAAAATATTAAGTGGGGGGTAAGAAATAATAAAGGTGCTGAAAAAGTTATCTTTAAACTAATACCACTACTCTGAACTACTAGGTAAGCATATTAATGAGTATAGTTTCTCATGAACTTTGAATTACTTAGGACAAACATATCAGAAGATGACCAAGAAAAACATCAACAGTTCCACTAGATTTGAGTTTTAGATCTTCTTACTTATTTTGTACCTTATTTTAAAGGGTACTCTGAGATTGCCATTCTACAATGCAATGAAATATAACTAATGGGTATCTGGCTTAATACCTGGGTAATGAAATCATCTATACAACAAACCCCAATGATAAAAGTTTACTTATGTAACAAACCTGCACTTGTACACCTGAACTTAAAATAGAAGTTAAAAAAAATCAGTATGGAGATATATATACACACACACACACACACACACACACACACACATACACATACACATATTTATAAAGTACAAGTGATTTTTTTTAATTTTAGTTTTTTAAAATGTTTGTGGGTACACAGTAGGTGTACTATATTTCTGGGGTAGATGAGATATTTTGATACAAGCATACCATGTGAAATGATTAAATTATGATAATTGTGGTATCTATCACCTCAAGCTTTGATCATTTATTTGTGTTAGGAACATTCCCATTTCACTCTTTTAGTTATTTTGAAATATACTATAAATAATTGGTGACTGTAGTCCCCCTATTATGCTACCAAACACTGGATCTCATTCCATCTAACTGTATTTTTGTACTCATTAATTCTTTCCTCTTTATCCACACCCTTTCCATTACTTTTCCAGGCTCAGGTAATCATCATTCTACTCTGTATCTTCATGAGTCCAATTATTTTGTTGTTGTTAGCTCCCACATATAAGTAAGAACATGTTATATTTATATTTTTCTCTTTGCTTTTTCTTGAAGGAAGCCTTATTCATTAGCTAGGCCTAAAGGGAAAGTGTGAAGTGACCTTTTTAATTGTGAAGACAAATACTTTAACCTCTAAGTCTTTTTAAATTTTTGAGAGATGTGTGAGTTTCTGTTTTTCACCATGAGACTCAAGAGAATTAAGATCATGATCTCATAAAAAGTATTATTTTTTACATACAAATACCTATAATTATTAATTATAGATAGCATTTAACTTTTTATTTCATCTATTCATCTTTAGCCATATGGCTCTTATTTTAGAAGTAAAAATTATATACAGATTGGAAGACTATTCAACATCAAATAAAAGTTGACCAAATAATCTAAAGATTACTAGAAAATATTTATGTCTGAAGGTCAGTATTTAAGGTTGTCACATTTTTATTAAATTTTATTTAATTTAAAACATATTTAAAAGTTAAATTCATAGGTAGTAGATGACATTTAATTTAATAAATAGCATTATTGCTTTATATATATGAATATATAATGAAACTACATACAATAAAAATAACTGATCTAGAAGAAAGAAAAAATAAAATATTAAAATTAAGTTTTTTTTTTTAAATTGAGAGATCTAGGAAGAAGCTGGTTATATTGACATAATTGCAAGTCAGAATGGCTATTATTTATCTTTGTTCAAGAAAAAGTAAATAATTAACTGACTTGTTTCTTGCATTTCATTACGTGAAATGAATTTAACCTTCATTATATTTTGCAATATACTAGGCACTATGTAATGACCTCCAAATGCGTATAGCATCCAGTCTTCAAACAATCTTATGATACCACTATTGTATTATCACATCAACATAAATATGAGGAAACTGAGATGTATATTTGCTAAACAGTTTTCCAAAGTCTCATATTAAGATAGGTAAGTAACATTTGAAGAAGTGTTAAGTATTTTTTCTATTTGACACAACTTTATTGTTTGGTAGAAACAGATCACTTTAACCATTGAAAAGTGTAAAATATTACTATCGTACATCCATGTGCCACATAACAGTGGTGGTCTCATAAGATTATAAAGGAGATAAAAATTTCTATCACCTAGTGACACTGTAGCCACCTTAACATCACAATGCAATGCATTACTCACATCTGCAGTGATGCTGGTGTAAACAAACCTACTGCACTGTCAGTGCTATAAAAGTATAGCACATGCAATTGTATACAATACATAATAATTGATGATGATAAGCAACTGTATAACTGGTTTATATATTTACTATACTATACTTTCTATTATTATTTTAGAGTGTACCCCTTGTACTTATTTTTCGCTAAGTTAACTGTTAAAGTATCAGGCAGGTCATTCAGGAAGTATTACAGAAGAAGGCATTGTTTTCATAGATGACAGCTCCGTGACTGTTATTAGCCCTGAAGACCTTCCAGTGGGACAAGATTTGGTGGTGGAAGATAGTGATATTGATAATCTTGACCCTGTGCACGCCCAGGCTAATGTGTGTGTTTGTGTCTTAGTTCATAACAAAAACAGTTTAGAAAGTAAAAACATAAAAATAAAAATAAAAAATGGACCCAGCAATCTCATTACTAGGTAATCTACCCAAAGGATATAAATCATTCTATTATAAAGACACATGCAAGCATATGTTCATAATAGCAAAGATATGGAATCAACCTAAATAAACATCAATGATAGAATATAAAGAAAATGTGCTACATATACATAATGGAATACTATAGAGCCATAAAAAAGAATGAGATAATGTCCTTTGTAGGGACATGTTTGGAACTAGAGGTTGTTATCCTTAGAAAACTAACACAGGGACAGAAATCCAAATGCCACATGTTCTCACTTACAAGTAGGAGCTAAATGATGAAAATACATGGACACATAGAGAAGAACAATCCACACTGGGGCCTTTCAGAGAGTGTGGAGTAAGAGGAGACAGAAAACCAGGAAAAATAACTATTGGGTACTAAGTCTAATACCTGGGTGACAACATAATCTGCACAACAAACCCCATGAAAAAATTTCACCTATGTAACAAACCTGCACTTGTATGCCTGAACTTAAAATAAAAGTTAAACTATAAGTTAAAATTAAAAAAAAATTAAAAATAGAGAAAAGCTTATATAATAAGGATATTAAGAAAGAAAATCGTTTTGTACAGCTGTACAATGTGTTTGTTTTTTTAACCCATTTATACCGGAGGTTGCCTTTTTTTTTTTTTTTTTGAGATGGAGCCTTGCTCTGTCACCCAAGCTGGAGTACAGTGGCGCGATACTGGCTTACTACAACCTCTGCTTCCGGGTTCAAGCGATTATCCTGCCTCAGCCTACCGAGTAGCTGGGACTACAGGCTGCCGCCACCACACCTGGCTAATTTTTAGTAGAGACGGGGTTTCACCGTTTTAGCCAGGATGGTCTCGATCTGAGCTCCTGATTTGCCTGCCTCAGCCTCCCAAAGTGCTGGCATTACAGGCGTAAGCCACCACACCTGGCTGCAAATTTTTTTTTGTGCATGAAAAATCAGACCTTGTCAATGACCCTAAGCAGTAGGACATAAATAACTCCCACAAGCTTAGCGTTTCAATAATGGAACACTAGGCATCAATGGGTTAATCTAAGTGTCACAAAAGAGTGAAAAAGTTAAAAAATTAAAAAAAAAAAACTTTATAAAGTAAAAATGGTACAATAAGTTAAGGTTTATTATTAAAGAAAAATATTCTTTATGCATTTAGTGTAGTGTTAGTGTACAATGTTTATAAACATTGTTTATAATTGCATTAGCTGAGGGTGTAAAGTTTTTTTTGTTTTTGTTTTTTGTTTCTTACCATCTTGTGAAAGGTTTCTGAAACTCAATAATAAAAATCGGTTGGTGTAAATTATTCTTTTGGGTCACTTTTTTAGAATGAAAAACAAAGAATGTATCCTTCGTACTGGTTCTTAAACAACCCATAAAAACCTATTGGCCTGAAGCTTGTTTCAGGCCTGTGCCCATCCTATAGTTTTGAAAGACAAAAGGCTGGTAGAGACAGTCTTCAATGGTTTCGATGGCTTCAGCGATACTCTGTGGAGTTCAGAGTATCTGAGTGCTTTAACGCCCGAGCTATGATCCCAAACACTGGGCTAGCCTGGCCTCTGTATCTCCCCACCACCAACTCTTAAAAGAATAAAGTAACAGCGTATCTACAGTAAAACCATCTCTGCATAGCAACTGTTCAAATGCTCTGTTTTCATAAAATGTTAAAAGTTAAAAAAAAAAAAAAAATCCTAGGCCTTCACATTCACTCACCACTCACTCACTGACTTCCTCAAAACAGGTTTCAGTTCTGCAACCTCCATGGATGGTAGGTGTACCTTACAGGTGTATCACTTTTTACCTTTTATACCATATATTTACTGTATCTTCTCTATGTTTAGATATGTTTAGATACACAAATATTTACCAATTGTCTACAGTATTCAGTAAGTAACAGGCTGTACAGGTTTGTAGACTAGGAGCTATACCACGTAGCCTAGGTGTGCAGGAGGCTATGCTACCTAGGTTTGCGTAAGTACACTCTGCGGTATTCACACAGCAAGAATATCACCTAATGATGCATTTCTTAGAACGTCTCCTGGAATTAAGAGATTCATGACTGTATTGTAACATCATTTCTATTATTACAGGTAAACACATCACAGATCTAGTCAGTGCCATTGGATTTATTTAATTAGAATGATAGTTTTTTTTTTTCTACACACAAATATAAAATTTTAATGTGTTTACTTGAATATTTTATACCAAAAGCATAAATTGCAGTGAGCACTGGACTTGTCTCATTGAACAATATATAAACTCAAATATTGGCCTGTAATACATTGACAATGAAAACGAAAGCAAATGTCATTCACCCAGATACTCTGAGAAGTACTTATCTTATTGATTTCGACCCTCAAAGGTCTAAAACATAATTTTTAAGTTAAATATATGCATGTTCCATATAGCCAAGTTATTTTTATTATAATCTATAACTACATCAGTAAAAAAATGGGGATTTAAAAAATATAAATTATTGTAGGTTCTAAAATTTGTATATAGTATGCTAATAGACTGGTAGGCCTAATTTATGGAGTTCTACTACTCTTGTTTGAATACTTCTGGTCTAAACCATCATAGCTTCTCAGCTCTGAAACATTTCAAATGAGATAGTGAAAATGTCAGTAGCCATCAATCTAATTATGAATAATTTATCTACCACAAAGGACCACTGGATATAACAATATTATCAATTTTAAGTTTTAATTTGTTAAGTCCAGTGAAACTATACTATTTTCATGTGCTGAAACTGAGAATAATGAAACTACCAGTGCTTTGCATAAATATACATAAAATATTTGCTTTGTTATTCTGTTATTCTTTCATATAATTTCTTGATCTGGAGGTAATTTAAGATATGCAAAGGACTTTTTTTTTTTTTTTACTAGCACCAATATATTTTTAAAGATATTTGCCTTGGAGAACAAACTGTTCAAGTGTAATTAATTCAGCCTCTGCTGAGGTAAACTTTGAAGCTGACTGAAATGAGAATCCTGAGATCAAAATTCTGGCAAATAAATAATAAAACATACACAGAGATTACTAGTAGAAGACCCTAAAGGTGAGCAGCGCTATGCTTTACCATACTGAAGAAAAAAGACAGAAGCGTACTTAAAAATATGTAGTTGGAAATATCTCTTTAAAAAGTGAGCATGTATGTCTACTAAATCCAGAAATGATACCACCAAATACCAACTCCGGTGGTGTAAGAAAATAAAAATGAATTATCCTTTACAACTGGATCATATAGGTCTTACTTTACCTTTTTAATAACCAGAACACAATGCCTTATAATTCCATGCTAATTTAGTATTTGTTTGAAATATAAAGATTTTGAACAAATAACATCTATCCTCTCTTTTAAATTCTTGTGTGTGTGTGTGCACCTGCATGCACATGCATGTGTATCATCTTTAATTTAAGAATGTGGGTTGAACCAATGAAAATGCAATATTATTCAATTTTATTTTATTTATTCTGCAAAATTGATAGTTTTGCATCACGTGGTTCCACCACGTCAGTGAACTTGGTCAACACCAACTGCTCAGACTAGAATAATTTTTTCTACAATTCACAGACATTTATCTTTTCTATGTTTTAAATGATTTTTTAGGAAGTTGCATTCTGAGAAGAGATACATGGAATTAACAAACAAAAAGCAAGGTATCTAAATTTTCCTTGTTCTCTTTAGTAGTGTTGATGTAACTACTTAAAAATGTACTTCTTACCAGCACAGAGTTAGTTTTAAATTTTTGGAGATTAGATTTAAACAAGATAGGTGTACTAATTGTCACCTTCAAAGAACAATTCTAACACTAAAAGATGCAAATGATCAATTAGATCAGTGATTTAACTCTTCAGACAAGATTTAGTGTTTGCCTTAAGATGTTGACATATTTTACATTTGGTAAAAATCAAATTGTCTTTTTGTAAGTGGGAATGACTTTTGAAAGACCTAACAGCTTTGACCCATAGAATTATATTCTTAAGTAGATAACTGGCTTATTTCTGTTCTGCTAATAGTAGCACAATAAAAACATAGAGCCCGTTTCACTTATACATATTATCATAAAGGCATAAACAATTACATTATATCCCAGAAGCCAATATGTATATATATATATATATATACATATTACCTAAGACCATATATATGTGTGTGTGTGTATACACATAACCAAGGGATATATATGTGTGTGCATATACACATATATACATACATGTATACATATATACATACACACATATATATACACACATAACCAAGGGACATTAAAACAAGTACTTTAATTTATTGTGCTAAAAGATTTGGGACTTCAGTGAAAATTTGCAGCAATCTAATATGACACATTCTACAGAAAATTTTTAGCAATAGACTCATAGAAAATATTACTTATTACTCGTTCACAAATTTAGAGAGTGCAGTTTATTGATTTGATTTGCCTTACAAAGAAATACAGCAAAGATTGGTTATTTTCTGAGTTATCTTATTTTTGTTATTCATTGGTTTATTTCCTGTCACCATTTCTCTTTTTTCGCGTTTCCCACCCTCTTTGTCATTTTACTTTCCAGATGTACTAGTTGTTAATAGTTGGTATACCTGCACCTGTTCCTTAACAAAAGCATAACAAGATCATAGATATTGCTACAGTTGAAGTAAAGTCAGCATTTTCATAATAAAATCTGCTCTTTGGAGATTTATAATAATGCAACTGTAAAAGTTCATACTGGGCTCATCTTGTCATATAAGGTCACAGTCTGCAGTGAATTTGTTTTGTCAATTTTCAAACAAATTAATGTAGTCACTTCTCTAAGCAATGCAAATATAAATCAAACACTGGAGAAATGCATTCCCCCAAAATAATAAACATCATTTGGCTGATACTTATTTTCAAGATATTTAGTTGTTATTAAATTTGCATGTGTCCCACACAGGTGTCAAGAGGATAACCCTAGGAGAGAAAGAAAGCAAAAACAAAAACAAAAAACAAACAAACAAACAAAAAACATGGCTTTTTTCCAAGAAAACAACACTGACATATGTGAGCATATAATAAATAGCCTTCATGGAAAGTGATTTACCCAAAAACAACAAACCCAATCTCTTAGTCTTTTACATAGACAACTATGTAAACTATGTCAAGACCCTATTTAAAGAAACTGTCACGTTTCCACTTTCTGAAACCATTTTAAAAATACGATACAAATCTGAGAAATGTTTCAGTCATTTTATATAATATTGTAAGTAATATTGTAACTATTATATATATATAATATATAAGTAAGATATTAAGTTACTTAATATCATTGCATGGTTTTATAATAATGGCAATGGAATGCATACATTATTTTTATAGATATGCTTCCAAATGTAAATACACAATCAAATAGAAGTAAATTTATATTATTATTGAATCCAGAAATGAAGGCTTTGAGAAAGAAAAAGCTTGACTGTTTCATCTCAAGATTCTTTCTGCTAATATCATTCAGAGCCTGTAAGGCAACTATTTTGAATCCACACTAATGATTTTGTTAATGCAATAACAGAAAAAAATAATAATAAAGAAAGAAAGGAAAAGAGTAAAGGATAGAAAAGGATTCAATTGCAACAGTGTTAATGCCATTCTGGAGAATGCCGGAGAAGCCATTCATACAGAAAGCTATTATAAGGTATTCAATGTTAGGAATTTATTAGTAAGTAAAAGTCAGGCACCACAATATATGCTAAAAGTCAAATGAAATCTCATCAACTTAAAAACATCCTGGCCTTTTTGTAACTCAATTCCATTTTGGGGGGGGTGTATGACTCTATGTTTTTTACTAGCAATGCAATGATATAATTTTTATTTTCATCTGATGATCTTATTTTAAAACTTTATAATGTGTATATAGTTACAATGATTATAAAAATCATAATCATAGTAATAACTGAAACAAACAGGGAACTTACTATGTGCTTTAAATATCTTTATTTCATCTTCACAATAACTTTAAAGTTAAGTGATATTATGAGCTCTACTTTATACACAAGAGGAAGCTTTGAGTTACCAAGTTTTAAGTAATTGGCAAAAGGTGTCATGATTACCGGATAGTAAACCTAGGGTTCAGACTCAGGCAACATATCTACATAATGTGTTCTTCACAACTATGCTAGATATTTATCATTTTAACTTGTCATTTGTTAGTTTCTTTTTTTAAAACATACTTCCCTACTGTTAGAAAAAAATGGCTATTTCCCACCATTTTTTAGAGAACCACATTGCTTTGAAAATCTTTAAGTATATATTTATTTAATTTATTATATATTGATTTAAATATATATTTATTGTTTTTATATTATTTTCTTGGAATTGTTGACTGGAAGTAATATTACTGAGACAAAAATGCATAAACTTACTTTACATATATTTGATTGTGTTTTTTTATGGAATATGAGTATTAATCTGTATCCTTGTCAACATAAACTCAGGTATGTGTGGGTAAACACACATACACAAACCCAAGAATATTTAATTTAATAGCTGTAAAATGGAACTTCATTCCTTTGAAAAATCATTTGTAAAGTTAAACATTTTTTAAATGTTTAAATAAGTTTATGTTCTCACTTTTCTCCTAACATCTCTCCATGGCTTTATTAATTCTATATTATTTTTAGTAGATTTAATGACAGCAAAATTATATCTTAAACAGAGATATCATGTAAGGAAGTATAAAAGTGTTAAATATATACAAGTTAAAGTCAGAAATTTAATTTGGCTTGACTTTTATGAACTAGGGTGTGTGAGTAATTATCAGAGGTTGTTGAGGAGATGTGATTGGGAATGGCCATGACAGCTGGATCACAAAAGTCTTCATCGTTTGCCAGCAGCTTTCAATCTTTGAAGAGCCTGACAACAAATCACACCCCACTGGCCCTATTAGAGGCACAATTACAGCTGATATATTCAATGGGTGAATCTGGGTGTACTGGGGAAGAGGACTGTATCTACACGAGATTCTAAATGGGAAGAACTTATTCCCTATATTATGGGTTCATAGATCACACTGGAGGGGCATGAACTTTAGTGGAAACCAGTGATATCTTTGTTCTTATTTATCTTCAACCAAAATTTGGTGTTTCCTTCAATTAAGTATTGAGACAACACACCACAATAGGAGTCAATATCTGTGACTTTGTCACTAATAAATTCCTCAATGTATGTATTTTGCCTACAGTTGCTGCTAATATCTCAAAACACTGTCTGTACTCATTTATAGTAATTATTAGGCCCCAAATTAGGTCTTGCCTTTTAAAAATATGTATTAATGGCCAGGTGCCGTGGCTCACGCCTGTAATCCCAGAACTTTGGGAGGCCGAGGTGGGCAGATCATGAGGTCAGGAGATCAAGACCATCCTGGCAAACATGGTGAAACCCGTCTCTATTAAAAATACAAAAATTAGCTGAGTATGGTGGCGCTTGCCTGTAATCCCAGCTATTCAGGAGGCTGAGCCAGGAGAATCGTTTGAACCTGGGAGTTGGAGGTTTTAGTGAGCCTAGATGGTGCTGCTGCACTCCAGCCTGGAGACAGAATGAGACTCCATCTCAAAAAAAGAAAAAAAAAACAAAAACATATATATATATACACACACACACACACACATATATATACACACATACATATACATACACACACATACACACAATACACACACACACACACACACATATATTACCATATCACATCTTTCATATTTGGTACACGCATTTCAGGAAAAAAACGGTGTCTTTAAATTTTAAATATTTCACTTGATGAATATAGAAAAATTATTTTGAGAAGTGATCTGAGCCCCCCTGTGATTTAAAGGATTTTCAGACAATGAGAGACTGACTAGGACAGAGGCAAACATGATGAAAAGAACACACACTGTAAGGAAGACACAAGAGCTCATTACCTCTCTATATAACCAGTGAGTTCAGTGGGGTCAGAGTAGGCATTTGGGGGCTTAATTTGTTTCCACAATTGGGTCCTATCCAATTTCATGCCTAGCTCTCAAAGACAAGGATTGTGATTTCCAGCAATTTCTACAAATAAAATAATCACTTGGGATATTATGAGTGCAGCTAATACCCTCTAAAGTACATGACGGTCTATTTGAACCTAAAATGTGGTGGCAATTTACCTATGAGATCATGTTTCACTAACTTGGTTGCAATACAAGGGTTTGTTTCCTTGATATCAGAAAAAAATGTCTTCTTCTCTACCTATAACTTTCCTAGTATTGCTTGTGTGAGGCAAGACGTGTGAGCAGGCACAAGCCTGCTGGGAATCCAATCTGTGTGTGCAATGTGTTATAGGCTTGTCACCCCAAATTGTTTATGGTGAGACATTCTTTGACATATAGACATTTGTCAAGGTCATGCTGCTGTAGATGACCTTCAGTTTGAGAACTGAGAACATTCTTTTCACAATAACTTTTCTCTAAATAAGTTTTTGTTAGCATGAAGTTTTTTAGCTACTTGAGAAAACAGCCACCAGATTTCAAGGACAACAAATTAAGTCAGACATGAGCTCTAGCCAGAGAACAGCAGAGGTATGAGAATCAGTCTTTGACAAAATGCTGCGTTCAAAATATAAATGGGGTACCCATTATGTATAACATCAATCAGCAGGATGTTAGAATGCTTAGGAAAAATATTTGTGGAAAAAAATGGAAATAGGAGAAACATGTACTACTTTTAAGCAGAAATTATAGTGACTGATTATAACAGGAACACTTTTCCTTGTCAATTAGCTTCAATATCAGGATCTCTGGAAAATCTGTAAGAATCAGCTAAGGTACAATTTTGTTATATTTTAACAAGCTAGTTAGTATATTCTTAACTTCAGGAATACTTAACTACTAGACTTGTTACTATAATTCAGCTTTCTGTTTAGAGAGAAAGGTTCTGCTCTCTCATACATAGTTTTCTTCAGAAGAGAATGGATATTAAAAATTGGCCTCATTTATGTGGCTCTATTGTTTTAATAATAATCAATACATTCATTGAAGTTTATTTATTTTAAAAGTCATTAGTTGTAGACAAGAAGGCACAGTTTTTGTTTCCAGGAACAGAATTTGTATTTTATAGCACACATTGGGGGAAAATAGTACTGAAGTAGAAATTAACTCAAGTGGTGCCACTCTCCTCTGAGCAATATCTTCTCACTAAAAAGAAGTGCTTCTCATTCTTAAGGAGTTCTAAGATAATATAAGAGGGAAGATATAAACACGTATAAAGCAATATGAAAAGGTATAAAGCAAAATAAAATACATTCAAACACAGATGATTGATACAACTAAAGATTGAAGAGGCCTGAAACAGAGCCACTCAAAAATTCTTTTTGTCTCTGGGCTGACTTAATTTTTGAGGCAAGTAAATAGTAGATCAGATATTGACATATTAGTATATCTCCCATTAAATATGTGTGATGCCTAACTGCCAAAAGCTTTGTTGATTTTTTTTTTTTTCCCTGGAGCAGAGTTTCACTCTTGTCATTTAGGCTGGAGTGAAGTGGCACAATCTCGGCTCACTGCAACCTCCGCCTCCCAGGTTCAAGCAATTCTTCTGCCTCAGCCTCCCAAGTAGCTAGGACAACAGGCACCCACCACCACAACTGGCTAATTTTTGTACGTTTAGCAGAGATGGGGTTTCACTATGTTGGCCTGGCGGGTCTTGAACTCCTGACCTCAGGTAATCTGCCCACCTCGGTCTTCCAAAGCGCTGGGAGTACAGGCGTAAGGCCATCATGCCTGGCCAGCTTTGCTGATTTTTTTAATTAAACACTAACCTCTATTGTTTTTCTATCTGGAAGAGGATAATATTTTTCTGATATTTCACAGATTCAACTATAGATGGCAGGATATTGGAAGCAGTATCAAACATTTTACTATATGATTAAATTCACTTTAATAATCACAATACTAATATTTTTTCTTGTATATCACCACTATATATATCCATTTTTAGGGTAGGAAATATGTAAAAGTTCCGTGACTCAGCTTTTCTCTGGGCATTAAAGTTGTACCTTTATTTTATGTTAGAATGAATAAATATTTGGATTAGAGAGTACAGATTAATCTGTACATAAGAAGTATTTTATGCTGCTGATTAATATATTCTCAGCAGCAGAGAAAAGCAGTTGGTGCAGCTTAGAAAAAAGTAAAAGATTCTTTTACATGCTAAATTGTTTCAATTCACTACATTTTCATTTACTCGGGGGAATAAAAAGGAAAATATATTATTATCTGAATTATGGTTATGAGGCATTTATATCTAGGAAATTTTAATCAATTTAACTCCCTTCCCATCACTTTCCCTAGTGTATTCAAAGCTCTTTTGCTTTACCGTTATCTTAGGGCTATTAATGCATTATTATCATATGTGTATTTGCAGAGAAAAAATAAAAAATATTGGAAAAGCAATAGAAGGGAAAAAATCCATTGTTCTCAGAGAATTCACTTGAATAATTATGTTCTATTGATTAACCGTTATGAGTAACCTGTTGTAATTCCTCAGAGTTCCAGATTCTATGTTGAGCCATTGGTCAAATTCTCTATTGAGCATTTTATAATCCAACATGATAGAATAAAAATTTAAGATTAGTGCATTGGTTATTTGGTTTACATGATTATGAAATCACAGTGCTTTATTCTAGATTGATATAGACAAACTTAGTTCATGTCCCTGAATAGGATTAAATAAAATCTCATTGCAGACATTTTGTGCTGACTATTAAATTGTCTTAAAACGTTGCTGAGGGACCTCAGCTATATTCAAAGGTATGTACTTCTGGAAAGTCTACGAACTGATTCAAGGTACAATGTATTTGTATCATGCTCCAGAGGAAAATTCTGATTGATGCTGACCAATCCTAGTGGTCTCTATTTATAGCTCTAGCCAGTGATTATGAGAGATAGATGTCTGGGGGTCTTTCGTATAAGGTTGTCTTGCCTTTGAAAGAAGGTAGTAAGAAGCGAAGACTTTTCCCTCTTGAACATTGCCAGATCCACCTTGATAGTGGCATCAAACTATCAAGGAGGACAAAACAAAGAAAAGTACAGAACATAGAGCTGAAGTCTGGATATAGATTTGCCTGGCTGCTTTTGCATGTGAAAAAACAAAATTCCTTAATTCACTTTAAAGTTACATTTTCTTTTTCTTATAGTTTTAAGCATCCCAAACCTTATACATAAAACTTGTGCTTATATAAGATCAATTCAGCATTTTACAGGACCATGTAGGGAAGTGGAACAATCCTCAATCACTTCTTTGGAATAATTAAAATATATATGGTAGGCAGAGAATGGGGAGTGTATGTGGGGTATCAGGGGGAGGTGAAGGAACGTGTGTTAGCATAATAAACATGACCTCCATTAATAGTAATTTAGAATGAAGCCATGTATTCTTTTGAATAGAAGTTTTCTCTCCCCTCTCATTCTTGCTATCACTCTCTTTCATATATACAAACACATATGAGTATGTGTGTGTGTGTGTGTGTATATATATATATATATACATAAATTTATATATACCCTCTTGGACATATGTGATACATTATATTTTAGAGGGGAAACACATATTCCTGCGGAATTGAATAAAATAGTGAATCCTGGAAATACATGAAAGAGCAGTTTTAAATCTGGTTAATAAACCAAAATAAAAAGAAAATGCCCAGTTCTATTAAAAACAGAATTGTTACCTTTATAGTCAGAACATTTTTATAAATTTAGTCAAAATTATAAAATGACATATGAATTAAATTGAAGAGGATGAAATTTGAAATACACTTCTGATTTTAATTTTTGTAAAAAAAAACCCTCTACAATTTATTATAAGAGGTTAAGGTACAGGCAACACATTTTGATAATTCATAGCTAACACATTTTGATTATTCAAATCCTACACTGTGTATTCCTTTCATTTTTGTAATTATTTATCTTGTATTATCTGCAGAACATATAGTGTAGTATTATTTGGCAAGGAGAAACATCTGCCTGGTGAAATTAGCTAGGTTTTCGTTTCAGAAAGCATCATAGCTTTTAATTATTGAGTACCTCCTATATAATAGTATTTTTAATTACTGAGCAACTCGTATGCAACATACTTTACATTAGGCTAGGTGTGATCTCCTAATAAAAGTGCTATGAGGAGTGAGCAAATGCACATAAATGTGTATTAGAAAGATTAGAAAGTGCTATGAGGAGTGAGCAAATGCACTATAAATGTTAATATAGTGGTTGAGATCATCAGCCCTGAAGCATCCTGAGTGGACTCAATTCTGGCCCTTCCATTAGATGCTTTATGAAGCTGGACAAATGTATTCATCTCTCTTTGTATGAGCATCCTCATCTGTGAAATAGAAGTCGTGATAATATCTTCTATGCAAGCTTTCTGAGAGAATGGAGGAAATATTAATAATAAATGTGCTTAAACACTTCTTGACAAAGAATATGTGTTCAATAGTATTGTTTTGTTTTTATCAGTATTATTACTACTTGGCTAAAAATAAAATAATATTTTGTAAAAACACAAAATTAATACATAGAACTGTTCTATTTGTGTAATTCAGTTTCTTCTATTCTTCAAATATCTAGTCCAAAATACATTGTTGATATCAGTAGCTATATCTCCCCCACTTCTTTTTAGCCTCTACCCACTTTTTAATGCTATGAACAATTACCCCCATGTTAATGTCATTTTATTCATGTGTTATATAATCTACTTAACCTGGTTATTTGCACCCTGAGTAGGATTTCTTTCTCAATATATAGACTCTATTCTATATAAGCATGTTGAAGTTAACTTCTATTTCATGTAATTTTCTTTAATTATCCCTATTAGAGCAATTTACACCATGTCCAAACTAATGTAAAACTAGTGATGAACAATGTAATGGAAGCATTAACGGAATGTCTTGCTCTTAGATTGGAGCAAGGCAGCCAGTTAGCTGATGATACAGGAAACTCCAGATAAGAGTCCCCATCCTTCACCTGAAATGACTTTCTGCTTACAGAATATTATGAGAGCAATTATACATCTCTGTATGGCATGAATAATTTATACTTTTATATTAAGTCAAAAGTAAAAAGGTACCAAATATGTTCCATGAAAATAGTTTAAAAATATAGACATTTGTACCACATAAATGTCTTGCACAAGCTTGGGGCCCATTTTAGTTTTCATTTGAAAAACAAATCACCATCATTAGAACACAGGTATTTCCTGGAAGGATACTTCAAATGATAAAATCGTGATTCATTCTACCTATCTTGGTATGGATAATTACATACATATTCATATATTTTAAAGTAGCTTTTTATGCTATGTCATCAGACTCACTATTTAAATAAAGACATCTTGAAAATTAAAGCTATCTTTGGGAAGAGCTGGGAATACGGAGTTCTGTTTATTGTTTTAAATGTCTTCTTATTTCACTCTTTCTGTATCCCACTTTACTCATTACAACCTGACACTCTGAAGATGGAAACTATTGCATAAGTAAATCACTTTTCCATTGTAATCACATCTTTCCATTGCTATTACTAAAAGCAATATCGACTTCGAGTATAGTTTATGTCCTGATATCATAGGTTTTACCTGGGCACAGTGGCTCATGCCTGTAAACCCAGCACTTTGGGAGGCCGAGCTGGGCGGATCATGAGGTCTGGAGATCGAGACCATCCGGGATAACACAGTGAAACCCCATCTCTACTAAAAATACAAAAAATTAGCTGGGTGTGGTGGCACGCACCTGTAGCTTCAGCTACTTGGGAGGCTGAAGCAGGAGAATTGCTTGAACCTAGGAGGCAGAGGGTGCAGTGAGCTGAGATCACACCATTGCACTCCTGCCAAGGTGACTAGTGAGATGTCATGTATATATATATATAGATGTCGTGTATATATATATATATATATAGTATTTCAATTTTACTTTTTTGTTGTTTTGTGACAGAGTTTTCCTCTTGTTGACCAGGCTGGAGTGCAGTAGCGCGATCTTGGCTCACTGTAATCTCCATCTCTGGTTTCAAGCAATTCTCCTGCGTCAGCCTCCCAAGTAGCTGGGATTACAGGCACCTGCCACTACCATGTCCGCCTAATTTTTTGTGTTTTTAGTAGAGATAGGGTTTCACCATGTTGGCCAGACTGGTCTCGAACTCCTGACCTCATGATCCACCTGCCTCAGCCTCCAAATTGTTGGGATTACAGGCGTGAGCCATCGTGCCCAGCCCTTTACTTTTGTTCTTTTGGCTCTATAACCAGCATATTCTTTATACTTGGAAAAAATATTTTATGTACTTTTTTTTTAATAAGCGAAATTTATCTGTGGGTTTCTTTGTGCATGTGATGCTATTTGATAGCACTTTACTCACAGTAAAACTTCTTTCAATATTGGAATCATTTTTCTCAAACCTTGCTGCTGCTTTATCAATTAAGTTTATAAATTTAATATTCCAAATATTTTCTGTCATTTCAACATTGTTCAAAGCATCTTCACCAGGAGTAGATTCTAGCTCAAGAAATCACTTTATTTACTCATCCATTGGAAACAATTCCTATTTATTAAAGTTTTATCACAAGATTGCAGCAATTCAGTCACATTTTCAGGTCCCACTTCTAATGTTGGTTCTCTTGCAATCGCCATCACATCCGCGGTTACTTCCTCCACTGAAGTATTGAATCCCTCAAATTTGTCCATGAGGGTGGGAATTGACATCTTCCACAGTCCTGTTAATGTTGATATTTTGATCTACTTCCAAGAAACACAAATGTTCTTAAGAACATCTTGCATAGAAAATAGTTTTTATATTACTTTGTTGAGATCCAACAAAAGAATCACTGTCTATGAAGCTATGGCCTTATGTGAGATATTTCTTAAACAATAAGACTTCGAAGTCGAGAATACTCTTTGGTCGTTGGGCTACAGAATGGGTGCTGTCTTAGCAGACATAAAAACAACATTAATATTTTGGTACATTTCCATCAGAGTTCTTGAGTGACCAGGTGCATTGTCAAAGAGCAGTAATATTTTGAAATATTTTTTTTTTTTTCCCTCTGAGCAGTAGGTCTCAATGGTGAGTCTAAAATATTCCATGAACCGTGTTATAAACAACTATGCTATCACTCAGGTTTTGTTGTTCCATTTAGGGCAGGCAGAGTAGATTTAGCATAATTCTTAAGAACCCTAGAAGTTTTTTGAATGGTAAATGAGTGTTGGTTTCAACTTATCACCAGCTGCATTACGATCTACCAAGAGAGCCAGCCTGTCCTTTGAACTTTCAAGCCAAGCATTGACTTCGGTATAGTTATAAAAGTTGTAGATGGGATCTTCCTCCAGTAGTAGGTTGTTTTGTTTACACTGAAAATCTATTGTTTAGTGTAACCACCTTCATCAGTGATCTTAGCTAGATCTTCTGGATAACTTGCTGTAGCTTCTATATCAGCATTTGCTGCTTCACCTTGCACTTTTATGTTATGGAGATGACGTATTCCTTAAACCTCATGAATCAACCTCTGTTAGATTCCAACTTTTCTCCAGCTTCCTAACCTCTCCCAGAATTGAAGAGCATCAGGGTCTTGCTCTGGATTAGGTATTCATCTAAGGCAGTGTTGTGGCTGGTTTGATCTTCTTTTCAGATCGCTCAAACTTCCTCCAGATCAGCAGTAAAGATGTTTCACTTTATTTTCATTTGTGTGTTTACTGAAGTAGATCTTTTAATATTCTTTAAGACCTTTTCCTTTGAATTCACAAATTAGAAAACTGATGCAAGGGCCTGGATTTCAACAATTTCAACTTTCAACAGGCCTTTCTCATTAAGCTTAACCATTTCTAGCTTTTCATTTAAAGTGAGAGATGTGGCAGTCTTCCTTTCACTTGAACATTTAGAGGCTATTGTAGGGTTGTTAATTGGCCTCATTTCAATATTTTTGTGTATCAGGTAATAGGGATGCTCAAGGAAAAGGAGTGAGATAGAAACAGCTGATTGGTGGAGCAGTCAGAATGATGCACAACATTAATCTAAATTTTCCACCTTATATGGGTGCTGTGTTAGTCTGTTTTTATGCTGCTGTGAAGAAATACCCAAGACTGGGTAATTTATAAAGGAAAGAGCTTTAATTGACTTACAATTCTAGATGGCTGAGGAGGCCTCATGAAAGTTACAATCATGGCAGAAGGGGAAGCAAACACATCCTTCTTCACATGGTGGCAGGAGAGAGAAGTGCTAGCAAGGGAAACGTCAGATGCTTATAAAAGCATCACATCTTTTGAGACTCACTCACTATCATGAGAACAGCATGACAGAACCATCTCCATGATCTAATCACTTCCCACGAGGTCTCTCCCCCAACATGTGGGGATTACAATTGGATTGCAATTCAGATGAGATTTGGGTGGGGCCACAGAGTCATATCATATCACGTGCACTTCATGGCACCACAAAACAATTACAGTAGTAGCAACAAAAATCACTGATCACAGATCACCATCAACAGATATAATACTAATGAAAACATTAAAAGTAATTTTTGAATTACTGTAATATGACACAGAGATACACAATGAGCCTATGCTGTTAGAAATATGGTACTGATAGGCCTGCTCAATGCAAGGTTGTCACCAACGTTCAGTTTGTAAATAATGTAGTATCTGCAAAGTACAATAAAGCAAGCACCATAAAATGAAGTATCCCTGTAATAGCAGATACACACTTATAATTCTGGAATTCTATGTGTATAATCTCATTGATTAATTAAATCTTATATTAGCTTGGTGATATTGCACCAAGCTAATAACAATCATATAGTTTGCATTGTTTCTGTATGATCAATGAGAAATCTCAGCATCTTTTCCGTGCATTCACTAACTGAAGAAGAAAGAGTTGCATTGATAGAATTAATGTTTTACCTCCACTTCTCAGACTGAGCTGGTAAAGTTATCAAAACATGTTGCTTTGCTTTGGTTTTGGTGGGATTATTCCTATCTCACTCCTTTTCTTTGAGTGAGGTGGGAATACTGCTTGATCTGTTTCCACTTCCTTATTGCACCTGTTCATGCATCTTTCTTCCACTCAAAAGCAAAACACAAAATGTGCAAAAATAGAAATCTATAGAGGAGAAGCATTCTTATATTTTCTCATTTAAGTTGATATATTACAGCATTCAAGTAGCATAATATAATCATGAACATTTATCAAAAAGAACTACCTTGGACCTTTTAAAGTACATGTGAATTCTTTTGAATTTATAACCACGACTTGAATACAATAATGAAAATATAATATTGCCCAATCTTTACTAAGGATGTGTAACACCAGGCACTGTGTTATGCACATTATATGTATTATTGTGATTATTCCTTGCATAAAATCAATCAAACAATAATACCTACATATTATTCAGTTATAATGTTCTAAGTATTGTGCCAGGTATAAGCCATATGTTTTTTATTAAAGTAAATATTTGGGGATAAGGATATGGGATTTTACATGCCAAGAATCAAGGAAAATTCATTTGACTATTTCTAAGACAATTGTAAAAATACAAACAATAACAAAATAAATGTTGCAGTTTTCATAATTCAATTTCACTGAACTTTTAATCTAATTAAACATAGATTTGGCACATATCCTCTTTTCTTTTATTGCTTAGAACTATCCTTAAAATTAATTTACAAGATTTATTTGACATAAATTATGAGTGAAGTCTTGGCACAGTTTCATTTTAGACTTTAGAACTGGACTATCAGTTTTTAAAATGGATAGAATTTTGTCAAATATATTAACCACAAATATGAATTTATGTGTGTATCATTTTTACTCTTTTGAAGTTACTATTTTCAGTAACTCAGGCACACACACATTCTTATCTACATATTCATGATATATCATATTATATGCCTATATATATATATATATAATATGCACACAAAAATCTATGTGAATATGTATGATGAACTATAAACCCACTGCAGTAAGAGTCTTTATTCTAGAGATAAAATAAGTGTAAGCTTTTATTATCTTACTGTCGCAAAATGAATTTAACTGATACATTGGAATAAAATTAGAAGTAATATTTTAAAAGTTATATGTATCTTATTTTCATTTATTGAGCTAAATCTGAAATGACTTTCATTTCTTGAGTTAAATTTCAGGTGTCTTTTGAAAATAAGATTTACTAACAGAGAGCCAGCCTTTCAGAGTGCACTGTTTTAGTTCCAACAGGAAGGAATCCCTTAAGAATCTTTTAACTTAGTAAATGAGTAAAATTCAACATTATGAAAATTGCACCAGCTTCTGAGTTTTAATATGATGTGTTAGCTCATAAGAAAACAAGAAAAGGACACAGAGAGGGGAACATCACATACCAAGGCCTGTCAGGAGGTCAGGGGCAAGGGAGGGAGAGCATTAGGACAAATACCTAATTAATGTGGGGCTTAAAATCTAGATGATGGGTTGATGGGTGCAGCAAACCACCATGGCATATGTATATCTATGGAACAAACCTGCACATTCTGCACATGTATCACAAAACAAGTATAATAATAATAAAAAAGGAAGAAAGGTTGATCTGGGACATGAAAGTTGACAAAAAAAAAGAAAAAAAGAGAAAGATGTTATTCCTTGAATAACATTGCATTTTAAAAACATTAAACTTAAGAATCTACTCACATTTAGTTTTTAGTAAACTCAATCATGTTATACAATGAAACGAGCGCTTTTCTAAGGTGTAAAGAGTAAAGCTGTACTTTACTTAGCTGTAAAGAGAAGAGGTATATTTAAAATTAATTTTGAGTCATGGGAGTTGAATATTGGGATCTATATTAGAAGACTATAATCAGTGTCAGGAGATTTTGAATAAGCTCCGAAAAATATTTCTAATATAAGAAGCTTAAATCATTTTTTATTCCTTAATATTAATAATTAAGAAGTTAGCCCAAACTCATTTATGTGGTTGAGTAACTGAAAAGTCTTGATTAAAATCATTTGCAATGTGTGACTTCCATCAAAGTCATAGAAAACTATACATATCAGATTTCCTGGGGCAGTAGATCAAGGCGAGAGAGTTAATAGAAGCTGTTTGAGGACACTGAAAGGGCAATTTGAAGCTAGAAAAAACCTCTACAACTAGTTTTTTGCCCACTTGGTGATTTAATTGGTGACAGAGCAGTGTCCTGCATAGAAAATATATTCAATACTTAAAATTAACATATTCCATGATGAAATATGGAGAACTATTAAAGGAATTTTTTTTCAGATCTTTACTATGACAGCTATTGTTGGACTTGCATAAGAAGTTTAAACCAAATCCATTTATTTCATTCATTATTTTAGTAATTTACATTGAGGTTGGAATGTATAATTCAAGTATCTAGTTAATTGATGCCATGTAGACATGGATTAACCAAGCTTTAAGTGTTCTGAGATTGAATTATTTCAAAAAGTATTCATTGTACTTTCTGACTGGAATTTGAATTATTCCCTTCAGCCAATAAATTATAAGCAGTATCTTCGGACAACAGGGCATTGAAGAAAGAGTTCCGAGGATGGTCGATAAAAGAAATCTCATTATCTTTAATCTGAATATGAATCAAACTTTAAAGTGTGGAAAAATAAATACAAATCAGTTAATAAAACATCCATAAGATATGTGTTTTAAGCTGAATATGTCTTGTACTAGTATTATATGTTATGTAATACATGAGTTGCCATAAATGAATGCAGATGTCAAAATCAGCAATAGTATGTCTATTTTTAAAAACCCATCCCCTTGACAAAAGATTTATAACTTGAAATGTACCATGTATGTGATGTGAAAGAATAGTTCACTCATGGTGAGCAGAAATAATCATTCACTTTGCAAATGAACATTAACACTTGAAAAATAATAATTATATTTATTTAATAATTATGAAGTACTAGCACTATTTTATTTTATTTCATTTTATTTTTTTGAGATGGAGTCTCATTCTGTGGCCCAGGCTGGAGTGCAGTGGCG
>NW_012113919.1:8838053-8839417 GCF_000951035.1 Colobus angolensis palliatus | reverse complement strand
AAACAACAAACAAACAAACAAAACACTCAACTAAGCTTGCTGCAATATGGGAAGCCCTCTCTTATCCTGGACATGAATGAGCAGCAGACAAGTATAGAGCTGGATATAAAAACCTAGAGGAATGACCCTGTGAAAAGAGGTTGAACTTTCTCGTAAGGGTTGTCATGTGGCAGACTGAACACCATATTCTGGAAACAGGGATATTCCACTTATATCTGAATGAGAAAAAAGGTTTTTATTGACTTAATTGCCAAATGGGAAATGATTAAACAGTATAATATTTCTTAATAAGAGAAGATGTTTTATATATTGTAGCTAAAAACAACATAAATTATCATAGAAATCAGTAATGCAAAATCCAAGTTGCTTCTCATTTAATTGAATAAAGCACAGTCATAAGACCAATGAAAATGCTGGTGTGACATTTAAGATCTGAGGTTTGTTGATTTTGCCAACATTTTACATTCTCTTGAAGATTTGTTGGCTCTACCACCTGGCCTAAGTACTGAGTCTGTGTCAGCCAAAAGGATGGGAAAATGAATCAAATAAATGAGACAACATAGACAGTGTTCAAATCAGTGTCTAACTCTCCCTCCTTGTGAAATGCTGAGTTACGCAAATGACAAGACACAAATCACCTGAATCTGCTGAAAGAGGAATAGGAGAGTGTAAGGCATTTTAGAAATTTTCCCAGCCCTCCTTTTTTTTTTTAAGTCAGATTTTGACACTTGAAGGATACATTTATGTTATCTAAATATCCATTGATGTAGAATATATAAATGCTTTCTTAACCGTGATATACATATTAATTATTACTCAATGATCTCTACATTCTTTCTAGCTTTGATTTTAATATACACAATTCTAGACGGATTATGTCACATATAATCTATCCTCTAGGTGTGCAATTTTCTGTCCTACTTCTGAAGAATAATTTTGCTTTCCACAGAGCAGAGGGGAAGGTAGCTATGGAGGTCATTTTTTAAAGAGACCAAAATAAACTAAAATAGCTACAAAATAAATCTTCAAATACCATTCAAATCTCTTTGGATGAATTCACAAGGTCTTTGAATGGATTCTCAAGGATATTAAACAGTAAAAGTCAGAGAGAAATATATCTAAATAACCTCCACTTCAATGCTCCCAATGCCTGTTATTTAAAATTGCAGGCAAAACATACATATATGAATATAACATATATTATATCCATAATTGTGGACAAATATTTACTCATTTGCAATACACATCATTATTTTTCTATACTGAAACATTCATAAGCTTTTACCACTCAATAAAAACTTTGGCATCCTAACTAAATCCTAGAAACATCTTCAAAGTATTATCAGTTGAATAAGAAGTATAAG
>NW_012113919.1:8830241-8831423 GCF_000951035.1 Colobus angolensis palliatus | reverse complement strand
AAAAAAAAAAAGGAATCCATCTGGGTTAAACTATCTAATATTATGGTAAATTCAGTTTAAAAGTTCAATGCTAAACATTAAAATGTTCTGTTTCAGTAATAATAATACAAAAACAAATTTATGTGGGTTATAATAGTGGGGCAAAGTGACGTTCTGACTGAATTAAGAAGGTAAGGTATATAAACCCAGAAGTCAGACTACTGGATCATTTTCAATTTTTTGAGAAAAATTCATAATGTTTTCTATAATGGCTGTACTAATTTACATTCTCACCAACAGTGTGTGAGTGTTCCTTTTTTTTCACATCCTCTCCAGTACTTGCTATATTTTGTCTTTTGATAGTAGCATACTGATGAGTATGAAGTGATATCTCATTGCAGTTTTAATTTGCATTTTCCTGATAATTAGTGATAATTGAGCATTTTTTTCATATACCTGTTAGCTGTTAGAGTGTTTTACTATGAAAAAATATTTATTCAAGCCTTTTGCCCTTTTTAAAATTAGGTTATTTGTTTTTGTACTATTGAGTTGTTTGAGTTCCTTATCTATCTTGGATATTAGCTACCAATCAGATGCATGGTCTGTGAATATTTTCTTCTATTCTGTTGTTCTCTCTTCATTCTGTTGATTGCTTCTTTTGCTGTGCACAGCTTTATAGTTTGATGCGATTCCATTTATCTACTTATTTTTTATTTTAGTTGCTTGTGCTTTTGGGGTCTTTTTGGAAATGTCTAAAGCGCATGTTAGTATTTTGAATAGGTATCTTCACTACCAGGTTCATTGAGCATTACTCACAATAGCCAAGATATAGTTTTGACCTACGTGTCCTTTGGTGGATATATGGATACAAAATGTGATATATATGTATTAAGAAAGGTAGTGATAAATATAAAACTTGCGAAGACTGTGGGAAAAGAATAGTATCTGGGCTGGAGAGCACTGTTCCTCACAGCACAGTCCCTCATGGCTTCCCTTGGCAAGGGAAGGGAGTTCTCCAGCCCCCTTCTGCTTCCTGGGGGAGGTGATGACCCACCCTGCTTCTGCTCGCCCTCTGTGGGCTGCACCCACTATCTAACAAGTCCCAATGACATGAGCTGGGTACCTCAGTTGGAAATGCAGAAATCGCTCCTCTTCTGCGTTGATCTCGCTGGGAGCTGCAGACCACAGCTGTTCCTATTTGAC
>NW_012113919.1:8816981-8829028 GCF_000951035.1 Colobus angolensis palliatus | reverse complement strand
GTATTCAAATAGGAAGAGAGGAAGTCAAGTTGTCTCTATTTGTAGATGACATGATTGTGTATTTACAAAACCCCACTATCTCAGCCCCAAATGTCCTTAAGCTGATAAGCAACTTCAGCAAAGTCTCAGGATACAAAATCAATGTGCAAAAATCACAAGCATTTCTATACACAAATAATAGAGAGCCAAATCATGTGTGAACTCCCATTCACAATAGCTAAAAAGAGAATGAAATACGAAGGAATACAACTTACAAGGGATGTGAAGGACCTCTTCAAGAGAACTACAAGTCACTGCTCAAGGAAATCAGAGAGGACACAAACAAACGGAAAAACATTCCATCTTCATGGATAGAAAGAATCAGTATTGTGAAAATGGCCATACTGTCCAAAAGAATTTATAGATTCAATGCTATCCCCATCAAGCTACCATTGACTTTCTTCACAGAATTAGAAAAAACTACTTTCAATTTCATATGGAACCAAAAAAGACTCCAAATAGCCAAGACAATCCTAAAGAACAAAGCTGGAGGCATCATGCTACCTGACTTCAAACTATACTATAAAGCTACAGTAACCAAAACAGCATGGTACTGGTATCAAAACAGACATGTAGACCAATGGAACAGAACACAGGCCTCAGAAATAACACTACACATCTACAACCATCTGCTCTTTGACAAATCTGACAAAAACAAGCAATAGGGAAAGGATTCTTTATTTAATAAATGGTGTTGGGAAAACTGGCTAGCCATAGGCAGAAAAATGAGACTGGACCCCTTCCTTAAGCCTTATACAAAAGTTAACTCAAGATGGATTACAGACTTAAATGTAAGCCTAAAAATCATAAAAACCCTAGAAGAAAACCTAGGCAATGCCATTCAGGATATAGGCATAGGCAAAGGCTTCATGAGTAAAACACCAAAAGCAATGGCAACAAAAGTCAAAATTGATAAATGGAATACAATTAAACTAAAGAGTTTCCACACAGCAAAATGAACTATCATCAGAGTGAACAGGAAACCTACAGAATGGGAGAAAATTTTGGCAATCTATCCATCTGACAAAGAACTAATATTCAGAATCTATAAGGAACTTACAAATTTACAAGAATAAAACAAACCCCATCAAAAAGAGGGAAAAGCATATGAACAGACACTTTTCAAAAGAAGACATTTATGTGGACAACAAACATATGTAAAAAGGCTCATCATCACTGGTCATTAGAGAAATGCAAATCAAAACAACAATGAGACACCATCTGACACCAGTTAGAATGGAGATCATTAAAAGTCAGGAAACAACAGATGCTAGAGAGCATGTGGATAAATAGGAACGCTTATACACTGTTGGTGGGAGTGTAAATTAGTTCAACCATTGTGGAAGACAGTGTAGTGATTCCTAAAAGACCTATAACAAGAAATACCACTTGACCCAGCAATCCCATTACTGGGTATATACCCAAAGGATTATAAATCATTCTAGTGTAAAGACACAAGGACACGTATGTTTATTATCGCACTGTTCACAATAGCAAAGACTTGGAACCAACCCAACTGCCCATCAATGATAGACTGGATAAAGAAAATGTGGCATATATATACCATGGAATACTATGCAGCCATAAAAAAGGATGAGTTCATGTCCTTTGCAGAGGGACATGGATGAAGCTGAAAATCATCATTCTCAGCAGACTAACACAAGAACAGAAAACCAAACACCACATGTTCTCACTCATAAGTGGTAGTTGAACAATTAGAACACATAGACACAGAGAGGGGAATATCACACACTGGGGCCTGTTGAGCAGTGGGGGGCTAGGGGAGGGATAGCATTAGGAGAAATACCTAATGCAGATGACGGGTTGATAGCTGCAACAAACCACCATGTCACCTCTATACCTATGTCACAAACCTGCATGTTCTGCACATGTACCCCAGAACTTAAAGTATAAAAAAAAAAAAAAAATACACAGATCTTCTGGAGATGTGCTTGACAATAATGTAACATGGAAAATGAAAAACGAATAATTCCCAGAGGAACATCTGTGAGATATATATATATATATGTAACATATATATGTAACATACATATATATCACATATATCACATATATATGTATCACATTTATATATAGTGAAAAGATATTATATATGTGATATATACACATGTACACACACAAATGAATACTATTTAGACTTAACAAATGAGAAAATATTCAGTTGCAACAACATGGTTGAATTTTGAAGGTATTACGATAACTAAAATAAGCACAGAAAGGCAAATACTGATCTTCACTTATATGTGGAATCTAAAAAGTCAAACTCATAGGAGTAGAGGGTAGAATGGTGGTTGCTGGGAGCTGAAGGAGGGAAGGAAGAAAGAGAAATTTTTTGTTAAAAGGTAAAAAGTTTCAGCTAGACAGAAGGAATAATAGATCCAGAGATCTATTGCATAGCATGGTGGCCATAAGTGATAATATTGTACTGTATACTTGAAAATTCTGACAATAGATCTTTAATGTTTTTACCACAGGAAAAATAAAATAGAACTCTGCAAGGTGATGAATATCTTAATTAGCTTGATTTAGTCATTTCACAATGTATGTGTATATTAAAACATCACATTTTGTGCCATCAATACCTTCAATTTTAATAGATCTGGGGAAAATTATATAAATGGAATTGTTGGTGATGCACACATAAATCATAATCAGGTTTACAGACATTTCAATATCTACTATTCAAAATAAAAGCAGCTGTCAATTTTTAAAATAAAACTAGTTACTGACTGCATTTTTTATTGGTACACAAACTGATGTTCAAGCTGATGTTGAGTGCAAAAAAGTTTTTTCAAATAAAAACCTCAATGTGACAGAGCATAAAAATATTCTCTCTTTTCCTCTATCAAACAAATTTTAAAATATACCTTTGAAGAACTGCAGAATTTATCTTTTAAAAGATGATATGAGAAAAAAGTAGCAATGAGCATGAAAAACCTTAAGTATTTGTTATTTACTGCTGTATAAAACACTCTACAAAACTTACGCTATCACAGCAATATACATTTATAGTCTCAGTTTCTTTAGGTCAGAGATCTAGCCACAAATTAGCTAGGTCCTCTCTCAGGATGTTATCCAGGTCTGTGGTCTCATCTGAAGACTGAGGATGGAGTACTTCTAAGATCACAGGCTTTTTGGCATAATTCAGCTTCTTGAGAGATATTGGTGCAAGGGTCCCAGTTTCTACCTGCTGTTACCTGAAGGCCACCATCAATTTCCTGCCATGTGGGGTCTTACAGCATGGCAGCTTGCTTCATCAAAGTATGAAAGCAAAACAGGAAATACAGCCTGTTAGCATGTGTAAGTTACACGTAACCTATTCGTGGAAATTACATTCCAAAAGTTTTGTCATATTCTATTGTTTAGAAACAGGTCTATACCCCATTCCATACTCACAGGAAGAGGATTCAACACATGTCTGAATACCAGAAAGTGGGGATTATCGAGAGACAACTTAGAGCCATCTTGCCACAACTTAGCCACATTGTATTTAAGGATTTGCTTCAATAATGAGAAATAAAAACGAAAGAAGGGATTTTTTAAAAATGAAAAAAAGGCCAGGAAAAGGGAAAGAAGTCAGGGAAGAATAGGAAGATGAGATGAAAGAATAAAGACAAAAGAAAAAAAAAAAAGGGAAGAAGAAATAAATAAAAAAAAAGAATCGAGCAAAGTACAATTAAGTATCTGTAAAGAATACAAAATGAACCATTACATTTTTAAAGTCTATTATTGAGGCTGAAATAACTTGCATTGAGAAAGAAGTTAGTTCTCTTACAAATTCATGGTATAAAGCAATAAAAAAATTAATTAGTCTTTACTCAAAGTGGGATAGGGAGTGAGGACTATTTTTAAGTGGGTAAGAATTTCTCTACTTAAGTAATGATGGAGAAAGATGTATATTTTCTACCTATCACTTCATTATTTAAAATACTTGAAAATAAATTGCTTTTTCTTAAAATAAATCTTGAATCATGCTTCAAGATGTAACAACTTTCTCCAAGACATAAAAAATAAGTTAAGATTTGTGAACTGTGCATATTTGCTCTTAGTCCCTAGCTAAATTTCAGAATTTTATATATATGAGTGACTGGACATGGACAGACATGGATATTCATCGTATTTTAACTACATGGCTCTTTGTAAATAATTGATTGATTCAGCATTTAAAAATGCTATACTGAGCCTCATTCCCTTATGTAAAAGTGTGAAAAATCAATAATTATTTCATAGTATCATGAGAATAAAAAAAAAACTTGGTTAGAACCTTGCTGAACACTCAGCTGGTATCCACTAAATAACTGCTGAATTAAAGAACTGGTGTTATATGGCATTATATAAACCCTATATCTAACTAAGTTAGAAGAAAAATCTGGCTTTAGAAATTTTAGTCTTCATATTTAAGTCAACTTTCAGTTCTGAAAAATATCATTTTGCTTTAACTTGTTGTTTTTTTCTTTTATTATATACTGGAAACTTTGGAAAGAGTATTAAAAAATGGTTAGGTCCTTCATTTATTCAAAAAGTATTTACTGACACCCCCTGTGTATCAGGCATTCTTACATCTGAGGATGAGGTGCTAAAGAAAGTGAATTCCCTGCTTCATGGAAATGGCATTCATTTACATGTAGAGGCATGTATAGGATAAAAGCATATATATCATGCTTGAAATTATTTTTAAACATTTATCTTTATAATTATTTTTATCAATTATTCTGTAAAAGTCATAAGTGCTCTTATACTATATTGACAATATAAGTACTCTTAGTTTGAGTTTTAATATACTTTGACAGTAACTTATTTCTTATTGCCTCAGAGATTTGTTACAGCATTTTATCTCATGCATTATTTCCAAATTTCTGCCAATTCAAAATGTCATATATGTAGTATTCTGGCAGAAACAATTCAGATAGAAATTGAATCAAAAATATAATTCTCATAAAGGCAAGTCACGCAAAGCAGAAAGAGAATAAATGGCATGCTAGCAATTTTTGCAATAATTTTCTCTCTTCAATTAATCAGACACTCAATTGGCTCGAAAAAATATATATCATCTAGGACGAGTCATTCATCTTGGCTGGCACCTAAAGTAGATAGGCCATCCTTTACCTTATGGCACTTCAACTACATAAACCTAAAAGATAAAATGAAATTCTAGACACACAAGGTTAAAGGACAGCAGAGTCAGGTTTCATCTTCTGCAATAACGTTAAATGGTCAAGGTGAGGAACAAAAGTAATATCCATTTTTTTGTGTGTGTGAAATACAAGACAATGTGAACCAGAATGTCAAGAATGATGACTATCACAGAAATCCTCTCATATAGAAAGAAGTTTACCTGCACAGCATTTTCAACAAATAAATCAGTTTCATTTTTTCTTTCTTTTTTTTTTTTTAACTTTACTTAGATCAAGTAGTGAGTCAATAACTTGCAGTCAGTTTTAGTTCAAAAATTTAGACTGATATAGCCACTTATTTGACTGAACATGGTCATTTTTAATGAATAAAGAAAGACATTTTGTACCATGTTAAGCAAAATCATTGTTTTTATATGTGTTGAATTTGGTGATACTGAGACATTTATGCAGTTTGTATTGGATGCTTTGCCTTCCTGTCCCTGAGTTAGAAAGTACCTATATGCATCTTTAGACATTAAAGACAGGAAATATATCACTGTTTCCATAACCATTTGGGGTATCCAGGGAGAATCAGAAAGTTGAACAAATGTTCCAATGGAGGAGGCCCTGAACTGGGCCTTGAGATTATCATTCAAGTCACCATATATATACACAGATCACAGAAACAAATGAAGCTGGTTAACCATAAGAGAGTAGAGAAGTAGAGGACAGACAGCAACATACATGAGACACAACAAACTTTGTTATGGTTATGCTTCTAATGCTTTGTAATAAGAGTCTCCTTTTGCCATTTACGTCTGATTGTTTTGGTTTCTTTTACCCACAGACAGAGGAATGTGAAATAATACTAGCTTTTATTAAATTCCACTAGGTAACTTAATACTGTAATTTGTTAAGGCAGCTCAGAAAGAAGTTTAAATTTAATAATATAAATGTCAATTTATATTACCAAATATAAATTTTATAGTACAGTTAAAAATATAAAATTGAATAAACTGTATAACAATATTTCACATAAATCACAAAATAAAATAAACAATATAAAATCAATGAGATGTAATGTAAATTTGGGTTTCAGATTTCTTTTAATGGAATATTCTGAAAAAGACTGTTATCAAGATGATGCTTACTAACAGGTTTCTAGAGAAGGATGCCCATTTCCTTTTCTAAGATATGGCTATTCCCTATGTGCGAGCTCTGTAGTTTAGCACATATTTGAATTGTTTATAGAACATTCTACCAAGTCATCAGATAAATCCTGAATGGTGCACAGAGCATTATATGTAAGATCTACTTAATTATGACCCTCTGATGTCCTTAAATATAATGTCATATTTTAAAGTCTAGGATGAGACTGCCTCCTTGGATTTCATGATTAAAATGTCTAATTGTTAGGTCAGGGCCAGACCCATTCTCTGGCTCTTTCAGAAGATGTGGAAATATGTCTCCCTACATCTTCTATCTGAACCTTATTTATCTTGACTTGAAGATAGAGAACATGAGCAAAAATATACACTTATTGGAGAAACAAAAGCTATCTGGGGTAAATATGATGAATTTATGAAATTTATACTTAAATGTGAATGTAAAGCTAAAACATGAATGTTAATAGCATTATATATATATATATATATATACACACACACATACACATATACAGTTTGACAGACGCTGCTTCAAAACATTGTCATCTTGTCTTATTTGTAGAAACATAATGTTTATGTTTGTACACATGTGTGTATGTGTATGTATGTAGCTATATGTGTGCATGTCTGTACCTGTATCTATTTTCTATTCTATGTATACTTATTAAAGTTAGCAATGACGGATCTACATTTTTGGAAGACAGAAGAAGAATAAGTTAGTGACAAATCTATGTGAGCTGCCTTTTAGTGCGGAATTTGTGTCTCTGAGTAAGTTGCTGAGATGTATAGATAAGAGGTATATGCTGAGATTTCAAGGCTGGGATGTACAGTGGTGGACTAAATTGTTTACATTGCTAGTCCTTAGAAGGCAGTAGTCATTTTTTTCCTGAAAGAAATGAAACAAGTATGTAACATAATGTCTGGTATTGATAGACCTTGAATTTAAAATTTCTTTAACTACAGAAAATATAAGATAATAACAACTTAAACCAAAATTCATAGTGTGCAGACTGGGTAGGGAGATGTAGTGTTAATATTGAAGAAATATAAAAATGAAAACTATTCTTAGTTATGAAGAAGGCTAAGGCGAAAGGATTGCTTGAGCCCGGAAGTTTGAAGTCAGCCTGGGCTACACAGCAAGACTCCATGTATAAAACAAAAACAAAAAGGAATAAAATGCAATATGAAGAATCTAAGAGACTTGTATCATAAAGCAGACATAATCCCAGGAAAGAGGTTCCACAGGATAAAGGCATAAATAAAGGGAAAAACAACAGAAACATTTTCTTTGAGCTTTGAGATTTAAAGTGCTTATCAAGTCCCAGAGAGGATTAATGAAAAATGACAAACAAGTCATAAGACCCTGATACAAATCTTTAATTCAAAAAATGGATACAATATTACAATCTTCAGAATATAAAAAATTTCTAAAAAAGTAAAGAAATACTGTCAATCCTGGAAATTCTCATCTACAAACAGGAAATTGAAGGGCATCTGAATAAAATTAATGGATTATGGAGAGATGTTATTAGTTCATCAAGAATGCCATATACAGCCAATTGTTATAATTTTAGTTTAACATAAAAAGAAGATTGCATAAAATGTGAAAAGTCAAAGCTGTGTCTTCCATGAATATTGTCTTTGGACAATACTAGAATAAAAGCAAGAATCTTCAGCAATAGTCCTTCCACAGAAACATCAATTTGAACAACTATCTACAAACAAGAATACTTTCAAAAGAGAAAAGAAATCCAGGTGGGAGATCACAGTACCTGGCTGGAGCACAATAATGAAAAATATGCATTGAAGAAGGGAGGTAGGAAGAATATTCTTCGATTACCTGCATCACTGTCTCCTGACTCCAGGTAGCACAGCACAAGAGAGAAACTGTCTTCTTGGGGGAGAGGGAAGTGATCAAAGGACTTTGCCTCTGAAAACTCAGCACTGAGCACATTATCATGCCCCATATTCTATCTAGTCCAGCACCCAAGGAATGAAACACTAGACATGTCCTGGAGCCAGGCAAGACCACAGAGCCCCAGACTTCAGGTATGCATGGAGGATTCAATCATAAGCCCAAATAAGTGTTAGGCCAGCTTCAGGGAATTTGAGCCCTTGACAGCACTCAGTGGCAGGCAATGAGCACTATAGTGAGCCCCAGGTATCTGGAGCGTCCCAGTGCCACAACTGCTATCTTGAGCCATGGGCTTTTGAAAACACCATGCTGGTCAGCCACATCTACCCTAGGGTGCTTTTGTACGCCAGTACCATGCCTGCTACAAAGCTTTCCCAGTCAAAGCCAGTCTGCAAAGATTAAAATAAATACTTACTAATTCAAATGTGCAGACACCTACACGTGACCATAAAGTTAATGATCAATCAGGAAAAGATGGTATTATCAAATGGACAAAATGAAGTGCCAGTGACTCACCCCAAAACATTGAGATGTATTGATTGACTTTATCACAAAAAAATTGAAAATTATTTTAAAGACACTCAGCAAAGTTCAAAAAAATACAGGGAAGTCATTCAATGAAATGAGGAAAATGATAAATGAGCAAAACAAGAAATTTAATAGATTGGAATGACAAAGGAACAAAAATCAAATAGATATCCTAGAAGTGAAAAATATAATGAATGAAACCAAAAATGCAATAGTGGATCAACAGCAGAATTGTTCAAACAGGAGAGATAATCTGTGAACCCAAAAACAGATTATTTGAAAATAGTCAGATAAGAACAAAGAAAAAGAAGTGAAAATGAGTCAAGAAAGTTTATAGAATTTATGGGACAGCCCCAAAAGAGCAAATGATTGAGTCATGGGGTAATTAAAACTGATACCATAGAAATACAAAGGATCTTGAGAGACCATTATGAACAATTAGACACTAACAAACTGGAAAAATAAATAACTTAATACATACAACCTACCAAGACTGAGTTATGAAGAAACAGAAATTCTTAGCAGGCCTATAATGAGTAAGGAGAATAAAGTGATAATAAAAAGTCCCCCATGCAAGAAAAGCCCAGGAGTTGATGCCTTCAATGATGACTTCCATTAAACATTTAAAGAAGATCTAATACTAGTTTCTTCTTAACCTCTTCCAAAAAACTGAAGAGAAGAGAACAAATTAAACAGTACATTTTGCAAATACTGTATGATGATCAGGTGTGATTTATTCCAGGGATGTGAGGATGATTCAGCATACATAAATCAATAGATGTGATACATCTAATTAATAGAATTAAGAACAAAAGCCATATGATTATTTCAATAGGAGCAGAAAAAGCATTTGACAAAATTTAACATCCTTTCATTGTAAAAACATTCAACAAATTAGATATAAAATAAATGTGTCTCAACATAATAAAGACTGTATATGACCAACCCACAGCTAATATCATACTAAACCTAAAAGTGTCTTCTCTGAGATATAGAAAATGAAAACAATGCCAACTCTTGCCATTTCTATTCATTATAGTACACTGTAGGTCCTTAGCAGAGCAATTATGCAAGAGAAAGAAATAAAATGCATCCAAATTTCAAAGGAGGAAGTTAAATCATCTCTGTTTGCTGATGACATAATTTTATATGTAGCAAACTAAAGAGTCCATTAAAGTGCTGTTAGAATTAGTGAACCATTTCAGTAAAGTTGCAGAATACAATATCAACAGATAAAAATCAGTAATATTTATATGCACAAATTGCAAACTTCCTGAAAAAGAAAGTGAGAAAACAATCCTATTTACACTAGCTACAAAAACATAAAATACTTGAATTTAACAAAGGAGGTGAAAGATCTCTACACTGACAACTACAAAACACTGATTAAATAGACTGAAGAAGACATAAATACACGAAATAACAAATGTCTTGTGTTCATGGATTGGATTAATTAATATTGTTTATATGCCTATACTCTCCAAAGTGATATACACATTTAATGCAATTCCTATTTAAATACCAATGATATTTTTCACAGAAAAAGAAAAGATCATCCTAAAATTTGTACAAAATCATAAAAGACCCCAAATAGCTGAAGAGATTTTGAGCAAAAAGAACAAAGTTAGAGGCATTATACCACCTGACTTCAAAATATACTACAAAGCTACTGTTGTAACCAAAACAGCGTGATACTGGCATAAAAACAGACACAAAAACTAATGGAAAATAACAGAGAGTTCAGAAATAAATCCATGCATTTACAGCCAACTGATTTTCAA
Organism: Colobus angolensis palliatus; assembly: GCF_000951035.1. NCBI lineage: Eukaryota > Metazoa > Chordata > Mammalia > Primates > Cercopithecidae > Colobus > Colobus angolensis. Next base: position 8,818,464 of record NW_012113919.1, on the reverse strand, counting down.
CAAAGAAGCCAAGAATACACTACAGGGACAATCTCTCAATAAATGGTTTTGGCAACACTAGATATCTGCATTTAGAAGAATGAAATTAAACCCTTATACAGTATGCAAAAGTAAACTCAACATGGATTCAAGAATTAATTACAACACCCAAAACTATGAAACCACTAGAAGATAATGTAGGGGCTAACCTCTATGATATTGATCTGGGCAACACTTTTTTTTTGGTTGTTGTTTTTTGTTTTTGTTTGTTTCTTTGTTTTTTGGTAAGGCTCCAACAGCAGACAAGAAAAGTAAAAATAGACAAATTGGATCACATAAAACTTAAAAGCTTCTGCACAACAAAGGAAACAATCAACAGAGGAAAGGACAATCTAGAGAACTGGACAAAGTATTTGCAAATTACACATCTGATAAGGAGTTGAAATCCAAAATATATGAGGAACTGAACTCAATTGCACAAATAAAACAAAACAATCAAACATACAAAACACATAGCCCCAAAATTCAAAATTGGACAAAGGACCTGAAAGATCCTTCTAAAAAAAAAACAAAAAACAAAAAAATTAACTTTTTTAACACCATTAGTCATCAGTGGACATCATATCTGTCACAATGGCTATTATCAAAAAGATGAAAAATTACAAGTGTTGGTGAGGGTGTAGAAAAACAAGAACCCTAATGTGCTATTGGTGGGAATGTAAATTAGTACAGACACTATGGAAAACAGTATAAAGTTTCCTCAATGTTAGAAACAGTGAGTTCCGGCCGGGCGCGGTGGCTCAAGCCTGTAATCCCAGCACTTTGGGAGGCCGAGATGGGCGGATCACGAGGTCAGGAGATCGAGACCATCCTGGCTAACATGGTGAAACCCCGTCTCTACTAAAAAATACAAAAAACTAGCCGGGCGCGGTAGCGGGCGCCTGTAGTCCCAGCTACTCGGGAGGCTGAGGCAGGAGAATGGCGTAAACCCGGGAGGCGGAGCTTGCAGTGAGCTGAGATCCGGCCACTGCACTCCAGTCTGGGCGAGGGAGCGAGACTCCGCCTCAAAAAAAAAAAAAAAAAAAAGAAACAGTGAGTTCCTTTTCAAAGGTTCCACTTGTCCTCTATTTTCAAAGCCTAACTTCCTTGCCTCTTTGCCCCTAGTTATGGTAAACAAGCTTCCAGCCATTCCCAATCTGTAACTCACAGCTGTTGCCAATTTGTAACCCATATCCACTCCCATTCTGTAACCGACATCCATTCCCAATCTGTAACCCACATCCATTCCCAATCTGTAACCCACATCCATTCTCAAGCTATAAAAACCCACATCTATTCCTTATTTGGCACCCTTAGTTCTGAAACTGCTCTTCCTGTTGCTGTAGCCCCTAGCCCTGCTCCATTTGAAATAGGCAAGTGGGATCAACTTAGATTGTGCGGTCTGACCCCAGCCAATGGGGACTGGACACAGTATCAGGGACTGACTGTGTTAGCGATAAAAACC
>NW_012113919.1:8813188-8815930 GCF_000951035.1 Colobus angolensis palliatus | reverse complement strand
TTGTCACTTTAGAAAAACAAAGAATACAAACTAAAAAGAAATTAAATTGAAAAATAAAAATAGATATGAGATACAGATAGACAGAAAAAGATATAAAAATAGATCTATCAGCAAACACATGATAGAGCAAGGATTAAAGGATACTAATTTACCATCCAGATGATAATTGAGGGGAGAGTGTTTCCTGTGAGCAGGTAGATGCAAATCTACCCCCAAGCTGAGGAATCTAAGAGGCTGAACAAAGGGGATGATAAACCCAGTTTCTTAGAATAAAACATTTAACAGAGACTTAAGAACAGAAGCCGTGTGTTGGAAGCCTCCCAAACTGTTACCCCCTCCCAGACACAGGGCCTATATCCATAAAGAAAGTGTATATGTGCCTCAGAAGGAATGTATAGTACAATTGAAGTGTCCCTCAGGGAAAGGCAAGAATGCTTAAGGGTGGGATTTAAGGTATGTACATGCTCTTACACAAGGAACTTTAGATAAATTAGAAATCTTAGAGGAATTCCTGGAACTGGGGTTAATCTGAAGTTAACATGGCAGATTAGCATCCAAGATGGAGTTGCTTTAGCCTCCACAGAGAAGATTAGGCAAGTAAAGTGTCATTAGGTGAGGAAGTCGCAAGCACAAGTTACTTTTTATATAGTGAACAAAATGGCCGTAAGGTTCTCCTGCATTTGACTAAATCTTAGACAGGTTTTTTCCTGATTATAGGTCCATCACCTCTCTTTTCTTACGGTTACCTTAGAAAATTTGCAATTATTTATCTGCCTTTTTGAGATATAAATCTTCTCTCAGGATCTTGCCAGTTTTACAAGGCAGGAACATCTTTCCCAAGAACCTGGGAGAATCTCTGAAACGTAATCATCAAGAAAAGACCCCCGTCTCCCGGTTTCTGTGAGTGTGTAAGAGCCTAACTTCAATAAGCACCAATCAGCAACAAAGATGGCCTAATCACCTTGACCAACCTCCCCACTAATGTCCTCTAACACTTTTCCATTAGTTCCTCCTCTTGCTTAAAAACCCTCTCACCTTTTGTTTCAGCAAAGTTGACATCACTACCTACTGCCTCTTCCCTTTGAAATAGTCTTGAGAAAAGTCTCCCTTGCCTGTTGACTTCATCTGGTGCAATTTTACTTTTCCTTGTTTTTCTCTTTTTTAATGAGTAATATATTGCTAGAGAAGGAGTTTAAAGTATGAAAAACCATGAAAATAGAATTCACTGCACTTCTGATTAAGAATATGCAAGTTAAAAACCACAATTTTCTTATTTCAAACTTCAGAATTGATAAATTTAAGTGTTTGCCATTGCACACAATACTATAGTAAAATGGGCATCAACTGGAATCTAAATTGCTATAATATATTTTGGAAAAAATTCTGCAGTATATATTAAAATTACAAATTCACACTCTTTGAACTAGAAAACGCAGTTAGTAACACAACCTACAGAAATAAAAGCACCAATGCCTGGGGAAATATGAACAAATATTTTTAGTACAGTGTTATTTTAATGGAAGGAATTTGTAAAGTAATTAGTCCATTTAATGGTAAGAGGTTGAAAAAATATGTGTTACATCTACACATCATGGAAATTCAGAAACCTTTGAAAATGAATGAAATGTTTATTATATTGACAATAACTAAATACTAATGACTAATCTGGAGAGATGACTATATATTAAGAAAAATAAGGTGCTGAGTAGTATAGGCTATATTAAATTTACTAAAGTTATATGACAAGAATCTCTATGTTCCTGCAGAGGTCTAGAGAATGAATACCAGCAAGCCAATACTGGCTTTTTCAAGGAATTTGGAAATAAGAGAAACATTAAAAGAGACGAGTAACAGCTGCATATTTATAATAAAAATCGCATCATTTCTATAGGTATTGTGTACACATGTAATTTTATTACTTAAAATATCATAAAACATTTCTAATGAAAATCCAATTTTGCTGACATTGACTAATTCTGTATGAGATCATTTAATGGACACTAACTTTATGATACCTACAGGAGAAAAACAATGCTTAAAGGAAAAAAATATACAACACTGGTATATCTTCGTAACAATGTATTTGAAAAATTGTAATATATTTTTATTGTTCAGTAACACCAGCCCATGAACAAATTAATTGTTGATTTTAGCAGTAGGAAAATGTCAAACTAATAACTTATAAGACTACAGGGCACATGAACTAATTTGCTAATCTACCTTAGAGCATCTATGTTAGAGGAAATAAAGAAAATCAGAGACCTATTCTAAAACATATTCCTAGAACTATATCTACAAATTATATGCTAATATATATCTCTAGTTAATAAAGAAGGATGTCAAGGTATCACTGGGAATGGTATTTTGTATTAACTTTCTCTGTAAATCATGAATATTCAAGCAAATATTTATAAATGCAATGACTGTCATTTTGTGATGGACACTTAGAGAGAAGCTTTATTTTGTAATTTACTGCTATCTCCCATAATTAAGCTTTAAACGTAAAAATCAGTATTGAACTTACTAAATAGGAAATATTTCTAAACAAACAATTGAGTGGGCATTAATTTTTCTTAATTAATTTTTCTTCTCTATTTTCAAATATACATGCTATCTAATTTAAACAAATTTAGTTTTACTAATTGAGACAATAAAATTGTGCTAATCTGCTTGAAGAGTGAAGTTGGCTCTGGTTTCAGAGCTTACAAATGATTTCAGTGAAACCTTTCTAAGCAATAAAGT
>NW_012113919.1:8778608-8810818 GCF_000951035.1 Colobus angolensis palliatus | reverse complement strand
TTGTGTGTGTGTGTATATATATAAATAGCACTTATTTAAATGGTAAGAAAGAATATGAGTGTGTGTATATATAACCAACTAATGGCATGTTTAAACTGGTGTGTATATATATATTTATATATATACACACACACACACACACACACACACACACACACATTATTTCTTATCCTTGAAATAAGCCCTGTTTGTTTAAGTTCTAACCATGTTTCTATGTATATATCTAAGCAAAACTCTAATTTGGTTTTATATGTTATTGTATAATATTCCATAAAATGTGGCTACCACATCTTTCTGTTTACTCTCTACTCTCTTTCAATGATGGATTCTGTAGCAGAAGCTTTGAATGAACTCTAAAGCCATTTTTATCTCCTAATATTAATCTAAACCACAGAGTGTACATTTTTACACTTTTTTACAGCTTTTTTACATAGATAAAACTAATATCTTCTGACGAACTGAGCTTCCTTTAAACATTCACTGTTCTCATTCCTACCACCAGTTGGTTATATTAGTGATGACAGAGAGATTTAAATACCTCCTAGCTGCCAATATACTTGCTATGGAATGAAACAAAACAGGAAGCAATTGATAAAGTGAAAATAATATCAACAAGTCTTTAAATAATTCAAAGATTTCATTCATGTTTCTCTAATAGATCAATGCACGCTCTTTGGCATATCAACAGAGACATAGTTGTTTCCCACTTCCTCTTGACTCTACATAATTTACTTTTTGGAAATGCAAATTAATAACTCATTACTCATCCATGAATTCAGCAACAAAAAATATTATGGTCTACTATAATCTAAACACTGTTTTTAGAGGTAGGGATATAGAAGTTAATAAAATGGAAACGTTAATCAGGCTGGTCAGGAAAAGACTCATTTTAGAATGTGAGGTTTAAGCAATGACCTAAAGGTGAGAAACGGAACCACACCTATATCTGAGAAAAGAACATTTAGGAAAATAATGAGGAAGTGCAAACCTGAGGAGAGGGAAAATGACTGACAGGTTAGCTGTAAAGTAAGGAACCCAATGTAGTTAGGAAAGTTGGTAAGGGAGAGATAGGGGATGGGGTTGGAGAGAGAGAGAGAGAGCAGGAGTGCAATGGTTTACCTAGGGTCATGTAGTGCCCTGGAAAGACCTTTCCTTTGTCTCTGAATAAAAGATGGGGAGCCAATGAATGCTTTGTTGCAAACAAGAGGAAAGATCAAGTAGAAATGTTTTGGAGTACTCAAGCTACTTGTGGACACATTTGTAAAAAATATGAAATTATGCTGCAAAATAAGTTAGCAAATTATTGTTTAAATCATTATGCAAGAAGCAGCACGGTGTAATGCAAAGAACTTCTTTGAAAGAGCTTGAGAATGTGGATTTTTTGCCATGTCTGATTAATGATCTCTATGAGCCTGAATAAGGCAAAGAATCCCTTTGGCCTCAGCTTTCTATTGGCTGTGAGAGATTGTCAGGTGCGATTTCCCAGGTCTAAATTTCTATAACTTTATGCTCTGAATCAACTCCTTATGCCTTATTCCAGTTGTTAGATAAATAAGTCAGTAGTTATATTTTACTTAATTTGTCAAATTGTCTTTTGTTGTTTGAGAGAAAGACATTTTTATTTCCTTCATTCTTATTTTTCTTGATATTAGGTTAAAAAATTGATTTAGTGATAGACGAGGGTATAGTAATATTTTTAAATGTTCCTGTTATTTTTTCCTCCTATTCTTTTGCAGAATCATACACTTTTACAGAAATTAATTCCCAAGCAAATTAACTAAAGCATATAGTAGGCTTTTACTCAAGTGCATAGATACAAAGGATGACAATAGACTGAGAGGTTATAATTTCACATTTTAAATACATATGTATTTATTTAAGCTAGGGTAGACAGAATTCAAGTTAGAACAGTAGTAGGAGTGAATAAGCACTGAAAGAAATGACATTTGGATGGAAATGGAGTTACTCCATCCAATAATAGCACTGTCTAAAAGGCACATCTATTTGCATTAAAGATGTGGACAGCCAGAAGCCACAAAGTAAAAGTGTGGGTGCCATTGGGTCTGTGGTATGCACTTTGGCTATGTAAAAGCTACAGCTATGACAACAACATTTATTAGTAATTCACAATATGTATGCACTGGTTCCTCTCCTCTGTGTAAAACTTTTAACTGGTTCTTCTTGATATTATTTTAAAGACTGTCTAATATTAGCCCAGGAAAGAGGATGTTTCTTCCATCTGCAGTTCCAAATTATATTTCCCCTTAAATCTATACCTTCCAAAGGTCAAAATCTTGAAGTACTCTGAAAATTCCCTACCAAGTTATTACAGCTGTCACTTTCAAAGAACTGATTACCAGCCCTGCCGTACTCCAGTTTTCAATTGAAAAACGTGAATGACAACAATTTTGAAGCCATACATTTTTAACCTTCTGCACCAAAGCTCAACTCTCAATATAACATATTTCACCATAATGCTGTGAAATGTTATGAAATACTTCTCAAATGTATGAATGCAGCCATTAGGAAACTGATTTTTGGATTTACTGTGTGTAATATTATTTCCATACAGGATCCATAACGGTCATATACAAAACTCATTCATTTCCTAAATAGGTTTGGTGTTGTTCTGATGTACAGAGCTAAAATAGAAAACCAACAGCATTTGTAACTTTATCAGATTTCTCTCAAACTTTAAAACTATTTTCCCAAGGTATATAATTTTTTTTTTTTTTTTTTTTGAGATGGAGTCTTGCTCTGTCGCCCAGGCTGGAGTGCAGTGGCGCAATCTCAGCTCACTGCAAGCTCCACCTCCCGCGTTCACGCCATTCTCCTGCCTCAGCCTCCCGAGTAGCTGGGACTACTGGCGCCCGCCACCTCGCCCGGCTAATTTTTTTGTATTTTTAGTAGAGACGGGGTTTCACCGTGTGAGCCAGGATGGTCTCGATCTCCTGACCTCGTGATCCGCCTGCCTCGGCCTCCCAAAGTGCTGGGATTACAGGCTTGAGCCACCGCGCCAGGCCCCCAAGGTATATAATTTTAAGTTAAATATGAATGCATTCAATTAAACAATATTTAGTACATTTTCTATGAGCCAAGTATAAAATGGATTAATATTTTGCATAACAATAAGAATATTTTTGATTTTGTTAACCTTGATCATAAAATAATACAGTTCATTTCCTCCATAAGAGCAGTGAAGACATTAAAAAATAGTATAGATCTTATATAATGTGTCCTTTATTTTAGAGACTAAGTTCAGCAATGTATTTGTATTGAACAAGATTTTCGATCAAAGAATACTTAAATTCTACCCAGGTGTATTGAAAAGCTGTGGAGCAGATGCTGGAATAGGGTGGCTATTATGATATGTAAAATATTGCCCTTGTTCCCGAGATACTTTCTAGCAAAATAAATAATATTTTGTTCATTCATTCACCAAATAGTTGTCAGGGGCACAGTATCCGCCTGGCACAGGTCACAATGCCAATCCAAAACTAATATAGCTCACAGAGATGACAAAGATAAGAAACATTTACTGTCATCAAATATGTAGTATGGATCCATAAAGAAAAATGACTAAAGCGCCACATCAGTAAAGTGTCATTTTTGAATAATCAGATAATAGAAAAAACTTGCATTCTACAAAAGAGCCAAGTAAACTTCAGCCACAACAAAATACACTGCAAAATTTCAGTGAAATATAGAGATTTTGACTCCCAATTTTATAATAATGGAAATTTAGTAACTACCTAAAACAAATGTTTTTCATCCCCCTCCCTTTTTTTTTTTTGTTTTGTTTTTTTCTTTTTTTTGAGACAGGGTTTTGCTCTGTCACTCAGGCTGGAGTGCAGTGGCTTGATCTTGGCTCACCGCAATCTCTACCCCATGGGTTCAAGAGATCCTCCCACCTCAGCCTCCCAAGTAGCTGGTACCACAGGTACGTGCCACGATGCCCAGCTATTTTTATTTTTTATTTTTTTTTATTTTTGGTAGAGACAGGGTCTCACCATGTTGCCCAGGCTGCTCAAACTCCTGAGCTCATGCAATTTGCCCACTTCAGCCTCCCAAATTGCTGGGATTACAGGTGTGAGCCACTGCTCCCAGCCCATCTACTTTATAAAAACATGTAGGTCAAAAAACATATATATATAGTCTCAAACAATTAAATACATAAAATACAAAAGCAATCATATTTTTAGTTTTATATGCTACACATAACTATTGTGAACAATTTACAAAAAGAAAATTCATTTTAGACACAAGGTGAAGAAAATAAAAATGGATTGAGAGTAAAACAAGAAAAAAATGAACAAAATGAGTACATCCGCTCTACACACACAGACATATGCATGTACATAGACAAATTAGTGCTTGTGTCAAGAAATAACAATGCAAATATTCAAATCAGAGACTGTATAAATTGCATTTGTATAATCTGGTAACCTCATATATCCACATAAGTGAGAGAAAATTTCATCAAAAATTATTCCAGGATGCTTATTTCATAACACTGGGAGAGTATGTAATTAATGGAGATTGAGTAGACATTTTTCTGGGAAGAGGGTATGAATTCTGCCTTGGATAGGTTGAATTTCAACTGCTTGCAGGAAATCCAGATGAAGATGTCAATAAAGCATCTTCAAAGTAGGGAATGCAATTCTCAATTTTAGGATCATCTAAAAAAATTTGAATGATCTACATAGATATTCAAGTCATTGGAACATATAAAATTCTAAAAAATATGGGAATAGCTTAGGAAAAGAGAAGGTTATCAGTGTACAGGTCTCTCAAAACATGTGTATCTAGAGAAAAAGGGAGGCAAAATAAGAGTAATTTTGGAAATAAGAGTAAAATGAACTCTTTTCTATTGTTTGAAAGAGAATAATTCTTTAAAAATAAGAAATCATCATGAATGTTAAGTGTACTAGGAACGTCAAATTGATTAAAGACCACATATATACACACACATGATTTCTGAGTTAAGAGACTGTTGGCTATCTTTAAAAAAATCATGTTAACCATTAGGGTGAAAGCTAAACTGGATGATAAATGTTGAAATCTGAATGGGGTTGAATAACTAAAGAAGTGTATACTGCTTTGACTAATACCTGTTTTAAAAGGGAAGAAGAAAGAGGAGAGCTAGAGGCAAAAAATGTGGGTGCAAATATTTTAAGGAACAGTAATTTAAATTACTAACATGAAGATATTATATCTGATTAAATGTCAAATTGTTATGACAGTAAGACAGCTCATTGAGAAAGGAGCACTTTAAATATATGAAAAACCACTTTTTGAAAGACTCCTCAGAGGAATTTAAAGAAGAAAATGTGCACTTGGGCTTTGTCAATACAATGACAAATGTATGATTTTTTTTTCAGTATAAAAAGTCTATTCAAAAACAAGTCACATTAGTTTATTGTTTTGGTTTAAATTAAATAGCTTTTATTCATATTATTTTGATGACATCACTAAACAACAAACAAAACACTTGAAAGTGTTTATATTATCAATGCAACAATTTACTTTAAAATTTTGAAAATTATAATACAAAAGTTGCCAATAAAACATTTTCTAAGTGGGGAGTAAGGGCTATAGAATTAATGGGAAAAAATGTGATTTGGAATGTACCATAAAGATTCATGTTTAATTATTGATATCACAATTTCTACATTTTAGTCAGCAGTAACAAAAAAGGCCACTATTATTAGTTCACTTAAGCAATGAAATAGACTAATATCATCATTATTCAAATACTCATAGAATCATGGATATTTTGAGGAGATTTCTGCCACTGAAGCCAGTTCATAACAGATTATCTTACAAATTTATAACCTTTTGAGCTAGACAATATAACAACTATGTTCAACTCTATTATTTGAGAACTCAAAGTAGAGAGCAGTCAGCTAACCTACCAAAGTCTCAGAGAAAATTGTCAACATTGCTAAGTCACCTGCCTGTATCATAGCTCAGAGATCATCCCACCATACCATGGTGATACCATAAGATTCATAAACTAATATGTTTTAGGATCATATTAATCATTAATACATTCTATATTTTCCAAAATGAATTATACTAAACATTTTATAACAACCCCAAAAGTATTCAAACTACCCACCCTTCTAGGAGTAAATATTTTAGTCATAAATGAGAATTATTTAATAAAAGTTTTCTGTCAGGTCACGTATTACTCAGCATGTTGATAAGCTAATGTTTAAAATAACTTAGAAGTATCCTAGATAAGGCAGCTATGTAATTTAATATGTAAACCAGGACATTTGGAGAGTTAACGAGATGCTATAAATAATTGTGTGGAAACCAAGGCATAAACCAACACCCTGGCTACAGGTTACACGCATTTGACTGTTTTTACCTGTTTCACTAGATATGAGACAGCATAGAATTACTTCCATTAATTCTTTCTATAAGCTTTCTATAAGCTCTTTCTATGAAAGAAAGGGGGTGTGTGTGCATGTACTTATGTTGGCTTTCTCATTTGGTTATTAGTAGGAAATGCCTTTCTTGCTATCCACTCTCAACTCCAACTTCAAAGTCATACATGTATATATTATTTTCTTGGCACAAATCCAATACTATTAACTAATGAAACGTGAAATCAAAAAGGCACAAAAGAGCCAAATTGGAAGCAGCGAAGTCTGATGATGGCATTCAGCATTCAAATGTGTATGTAGGAGACACGAAGGTAAAGAAACAAACTTTCTTGTATCTTTTCCTGTGTATATCAATAATAGGATGTGAATAATCACTAACCATTTTCATTTAAATGTGCAAGTTGCCCTTGGGCATCAATTATAACCTAACTGAGGACATAAGCAACAGCTAAAACCTGACAAATGTGTGTGTAGAAAGTCCATTAACACATAATCACTGTCCCATCAAAGAAGGAACAAGGATACCATAACCAGGCAACTGGGACACCTTGTCAGTTATGCACAAATTGGGCAATCAAGAAAATAGCTTGGCATAAGGGATGCCACATCCTGAAAAGGCTGCTAAGGGGACAGAATCTTGACTTCAATTTAGACTTGTGTGCTGTAAACCTTCAAAAATACTCAAAGGCCCCAAGGTGTCTGGCAGAGTCAATTTATAAATATTCAAATGCCAAGCAATAAAATAATTGCTAAAAATACTCTCAGGTCATAAACAATTTTTTTTTTAAGTTTTTAACCAGAATAATTTAAAAAGCCTCTAAATATATATATATAACATGAAACATATAAAAGGTATTTTATATTTGCTGTTTTTAAAAGTCCTCAAATACAAATTTCCACTAATTCTTTATTCCTGAGCTATAGTCCTGATTATCCTTCCATCTGCAGGAGATAATCATCTAGTTCATCTACTGTTCCCTCCAATACAGTAGCCTCCAACTGAATGCATTGCTTTTTAACACTGCCCTCTTTGCTGTTTCCTCTTTTGATAACAAAGCCTCAATTCAGGTACTTCAGCATTATTATCACAGGTTGGATTCTCAAACGCAGATGCTCAGATAGTGTCTGTGTACATTTTTTTTTTTTTTTAAAGCTACTGTCATCTGTTAAAAGAAGAGAAAGAAATAAGATTGGGCAGAGGGACTAGTCGAAGTGCCACGCTGGCTGCAAGAAGCCAAGGACAAAATTCTGGAGCTAGAATGACCCATCTTCAGATGGTCCTTGGCAACCTTAAAGTGCCTGGGTCATTGTAACCCCTCTATGATCAGTCACTGGAGGCAGGCCGCCCTAGGGAAGGGCATAACCTTGGGAGAGATGTGAGCCTTAAGCGAACTCATAGCCGCAGGCAATTCGCTGGTCCCACTGTGGGTAGCAAGTCCTCTGAGGATCCATCACTGGATTCCCCACATTCTGCATCTCACTCCCATATTCAAGAATTCACTCACTAGGGCCAGTAAATGTTGACTGTAAATGTTTTCTATCTGCTACCTCCCTTACAGCTTTGCTGCGACTACCTTGATCCTGGCTGTCTTTTCTTCTTTCTTAGTATTTCTGTCCACCTTCTTGCCCACTTTCATGCTAAGGCACCCTGAATGATCTTCTTTCATAAACTTCTTAAATTGCATAGCACCTTCTCCCTGCCTCCTAGATAAGATTCATGCTGACACTGACCAACCTCTTTAAACACCTGCTCATCTACAAACTGACCAATTGGACTGTTATAATTCTCTCTGTGTGCCATGCTCTTTAATGTCTTTATACTTTTGTTCAGGCTCCTTCCTCTGATACAAATGCTTTATTTTGCCCACCCCCGCCAACCCCGCCCCATACTACAAGAACTCTTCTGCTCACCAGTCGCAATTGATACTGTTCTTTGAGTCAGCAACATTGAAAGCAAAAAACCTCAGCACACGACCCTTTGTATCTTTATTCATTTGAGTGTAACAAAGGAATTCACAATTCTAGTGAAGTGCCTGGTACACAGAGACACAGAGAATATGCTTTGCCTTGTGGTATAAGGAAAAAAAAAATAATGAGAGAAAGAGAAAGAAAGAGAGAGGGAGGGGCAGAGAGAGAGAGAGAGAAAGAGAGAGAGAGAGATTACAGAGACAGAGATAGAATTAAGATTCGGACAGATACACAAAAAGTTAAAAATGACATATTTTACTCACAGAGGTTTTTAAATAGCCCACTTGCTAAAAAGAAATTCTGTGTAACATCAAGAAATTTACTCTACTTCTCTGAGTTTTTTTTTTTAACCTAATATGCAAAATGTAGCTAATGATACATTACAGAAATTAAATGAGGATGCTTACAGCTTCTAGCATAAACTTTGTGCTCAATAAATATAATTATTACAGCTCTTGGTTCTGGGGTCAAATGAATGAGATTTCTGTCTCATTCATATCTACAAGCAAAATAAGTAACCTTTCTTTTAACCCTGTTTTTAAAGTTGTGAGAAAAGTTTGCACGAAAATCAAGTACATCAGTGCTACTTAAGATACTTATAAATACTAGGAATAAAATGGAAAGAATAAAAATTAGATGTACCATGCCTCTACCCTAAAGATCTTACAGTTTTAAAAGCATAGCTACTTTCTAAAAATCAGATGGGGAAATATCATTCTTTAATGTAAAGTTTCTATGAGTGTTTTATTAAGCTGCTATTTTTATCTAAACATATACTTAGTTATATGCAGATATGAAAATTATTTCTGAGTAGAACTAAGTGACTTTTAGAGTGGATCTAGCATCCCTGATTATAGCTCTATGGGGTAAAGCTGATTCAAAACAATTTTCTACAGAGAATTTGAGTCCTGAATGTGGAAACTCTCACAGCTCACCTTAGATGACTTCAATGAGATTTTCAGCCTCTATAAAAGGATTATAACCCTACCGCACACTTTGACTTCTCCCAAAGAGCATGGCTCTGAATTCCAATGGCCATACAGAAGAGCTGTATTCCTGGCATTTTCCACAGAGTAAAATCTCCAGTCAATGTCAGCCAAAATTTACTAAAAGAATTAGGATACTAAATGCTTTGCAAGGACACAGTACATCCTGTCTTTAAAATAGTTTTTACTATGTTGTGATTGTGTGGCGATGCCTTCAACCTTACAGAACTTGTTGATTCTCTTTAAAGGCCAGTGGAGTAGGAGACACAATGTATGTGGGTGCTTTGAGCAAAGGGATTTTCAACCATTTCTTCTTTGATGTGTCCCAAGCACACAGTATCATGTCTGACACATCCTAGGTTGAATAAATATTTGTTAGATATGTGACACCACTTTATCATACTGTCCTCATCAGGGGACCATTTGACATAAATAATTATAATTTTATACCAAGAAATATTGTGTTTTTCCTAAACAATTAGTTGATTTATATATTGAGGCCATTTAAAATTATGATGAAAAAGAGTCTTCTTGCACACTAATTTTAAAAATATTGGTGACAAACTGCTATCCCAAACCTAGTAACTAATATGGGTCATTTTGACACTCAGTATCAACTTAATTCACAGCTGTACTTTCTAATAACATTTTAATCATTTTAATTTTTATATAGTTTAGCTGCTTTCTTTTAGGTTCTTTTTTTCTTTATTTTTGAGATGGAGTCTTGCTCTGTTGCCCACGCTGGAGTGCAGTGGCGCGATCTCGGCTCACTGCAAGCTCCGCATCCTGGGTTCACGTTATTCTCCTGCCTCAGCCTCCCTCCCGAATAGCTGGGACTGCAGGTGCCCGCCACCACGCTCGGCTAATTGTTTTGTATTTTTAGTAGCGATGGGGTTTCACCGCATTAGCTAGGATGGTCTCGATCTCCTGACCTCTTGATCCACCCACCTCGGCCTCCCAAAGTGCTAGGATTACAGGTGTGAGCCACTGCACCTGGCCAAGATTCTTTTTAAGTCATATGAGATTCTAGAAAAGCAGAAAGAAAGAGATGTTTTCTAAATTTCGATTCTAGAGTTAAACAGGATGTATTATTATTTTAATGGGTGTTTTCCACAAAGAGTATTACGGAAAATTGTACAGAATCACAGACATTTCCCTAAGGATCATTAATCTGTTATTATCACATTGCCATCTGCACTCCACTGCTAACAGAAGGATGGCTGAATTATTTTGACTATGTACGACTGGGATGCTGTCATCTATATTAAGCAATAGTTGTATTATTTTTATTAAAAAAGATATCCTTAAGAATGAGCATGAGATTTATATATAGGTAATCCAATTGTTCTGAAATTAAATTAAGTGGATAGTTGTACAACCCAATAAATATACTAAAAACCAGTTAATTGTATACTTAAATGTACAAATTATGTAAATTGAATTTTAAACTCCTCCTTGGATCTAAGAGATAATTCAGGATATTCTCCCCATTTCCAGATCCTTAACTTGATCATATTAACAAAGTAATTTTCCATGTATCATTCACAGGCTTCAGGAATTAGGACACAGACACCTTGGAAAGGATATTATTTAGACTACAACAATGCCCATAAGGGCAAATACACACACACACACAGAGACAGACAGAGAGAGAGAGATCACTTCATATATGAGAGAAGAGCAGATTACGAGAAAGATACACTCAATTATGCAGCATGACAGAACCATTCAATAACGGAAGAGTTTGTAAGCCACTTGTGAATCGAGGTATACAGTATTGCACCATAATTCACAAATAAATACAAAGGTTAACTCAGCTATTATATTGAGGCTGGCATAAGAAAAGGTAGTCCAGGTAACAAAAACTATTCCAAAAATATTCCTTGTTCTCTAAGGTTGTTGTGTAAGTCTATCCGATTAGTAAAGAACACAAGAATGTGTATGTTTCTAGATGTTTCAAGGATTAATAGAACAATAACAGAAAGAAAGTGTATGTGTTTAAGAATCACAGAATCACATACAGAGCAAGTGAAAAGAGAACAAAACAGGTAAAATAGCGGATGAAAAGTATGGACATATTGACTAAAGTAAAAACTGAGTAAGCTACCACAGGAAAATGATGAGTCAGAAACTATTTTTTATTGTATAAATTAATGATGTAGAACATGATGTCTTGATATACATATATATAGGAAAGTGATTACTACATTAAAACCAATTAACATTTCCCTCATCTCACAGTTAACTTTGTGTGTGTGTGTGTGTGTGTGTGTGTGTGTGTGTGTGTGTGTGTTAGGAGCACCTAAAAACAATTCTCTTAGCTAATTTCCACTATACAATACAACATCATTAACTATAGTCCTCATGTTGTACATTAGGTATCTATATTTATTCATCCTCCATAACTATAATGTTGAGTTTACTATATTTTAAGGTTAGTCACCAGGGAAGTCTCATTCCAAATGAGTTTCCTGAGGTCCAAAAAGTACTTTGATTGATAGTTTCTGCCAGTCAATATTCTTCCAGAATAAACCCCTTCAATAAGACGTTTCATCTGAAAGGGGGAACTAAACAAAAATTCTATCTTAAATCCTCTGCTTCCCAAATTCTGCCGTTAATAAATAAACAATTATCAAGTTAAAAAACAGAAACAAAAACAAACATGACCACGGTGGGGGGCATCACACACCTGGACCTGTCAGGGAGTAGGGGACTAAGGGAAGGATAGCATTAGGAGAAACACCTAATGTAGATGACAGGTTGATGGGTGCAGTAAACCACCATGGCATGTGTATACCTATGTAACAAACCTGCATGTTCTGCACATGTGCCCCAGAACTTAAATAAACACAACAACAATAACAATAACAACAACAACACCAGGCTGAGGGCGGTGGTTCACGCCTATATTCCCTGCACTTTGGGAGGCCGAGGTGGGTGGTTCACCTGAGGTCAGGAGTTTGAGAACAGCCTGGCCAACATGGTGAAATCCCATCTCTACTAAGAATACAAAACATTAGCCAGACGCGATGGCAGGCATCTGTAATCCCAGCTACTCAGGAGGCTGAGGAAGGAGAATCACTTGAACCCAGGGAGAGAGAGATTGCAGTGAGCCAAGATTGTGCCACTGCACTCCAGCATGGGTGACAGAGGGAGACTTTGTCAAAAAAAAAAAAAAAAAAAAAAAAGATGACTGTATGTGTGTGTGTGTGTGTGTGTGTGTGTGTGTGTATATATATATATATATATAGCAATGACAAAAGTATAATAAACTATAATAATTATAAAGGGGCTCATCTCACCAAAACTTTAATATCTAATTTGATTCCACCACAGTTTTACACTTTCCCTGTTAGCATTTTCAAATTCTCTTGTGTTGCATGTAAGACTACCCAGTAGCATCTACCCAAAAGAAAAAGCCAATTGGTCTTGTTATCCACATGACCACCTTGAGAGCACATAGCAGCTTGTAGAGCACATGGTATTGTGCTACTTATGGCATCGATTACAATGTCTAAATCATTCAAGGTTTAATCGTAGTCATCTTTTATCATCATGGATGTTCCCTGGGCTCTTTCTAATCTGATCATATTGAAATGTGCTGTCCTGATTTTTTATGAATTAGGGCAAAGTCACCCTTCCCCATTATCTGAAATCTGATGGTCCTTCCTACCTAGTAATAAAAATGAAAATTATTTTCCTTGGCAACTCAGGCAGTATTCTGGTTAATTATGTGGATGTAAGTCTTAGATTATTTGCATATTTTATAGCTGGAAATACCTTTACTGCCAGCTCTTTTTAAAAGTTTAACATACTATTTTATATTACTTTATGTTATTTTGTCACATTTTAAGACCTTATTCAATTCATCTGAATTTTTTTCTGTTACAAATGTGGCTCTAAAGGGAAGAGGTAACTAACTGTAACACAAGTAGACAGTTTATTTGAGCCAAGCTTAAGGATTGCAACTGAAGAGCATAGATTCAAGTTGCCCTAAATATATGTTTGGATTAGGAGCAATTATAAGTAGGGTTTTAAAGAAGAAGAGGCAGTTTCTAAGTTCTTTGTCATGAATTTACATTAAAATAACATAAATTATTGATTGGCTATACATTTTTCTTTTTCTCAGAAAGCTAAGGAACATAAAAATAATGAGCAAGGCAGCTCTTCAGGAACAAAATCCCTTTAAACAATTGCCGGCCAGGCACAGTGACTCACGCCTGTAATCCCAGCACTTTGGGAGGCTGAGGAGGGTGGATCACGAGGTCAGGAGTTTGAGACCAGCCTGACCAATGTGGTGAAACCTCATCTCTACTAAAAATACAATTAGCCAGGCGTAGTGCCATGCGCCTATAATCCCAGCTACTCAGGAGGCTGAGGCAGGATAATCACTTGAACCTGGGAGGCAGAGGTTTTAGTGAGCTGAGATCGTGCTATTGCACTTCAGTATAGGCGATGGAGCAAGACTCCATCTTAAAAAAAAAAAAAAAATTGCCTCTGCCACTGTGCATGGGTACAAGGTGGTGGTGTGGTGGTCTAGGGAAGTTCATGACTGAAGACTCATGTCTCTCTGGGCCTGATAAATTTTGCATACCTCACATAGCTCAGACTGCTCCAAACTATTTTTCTCTTCTCACAAGGCAGATTCTGCATATATTTAAAAAACACGTTTATATTTTTAAATTAATTTTTACAATATTTATGCTGGTAACTATATATCAAAATATGATGTGTCCCCAAAACTATCATGATCATGCAGTACCAGCTTATAAAATGTAGGCTAAAAATAATAAACACACATATAACTGAATTAGTTATCTTTTGAAATATTTCTTTTTTTTTCTTTTTTTTTTTGAAATATTTCTTAAATGGCTTCCACACTATGCTGCATTTAGAAGTAGATATATAATCCCTGACCAAAAAAGGGGCTCATTCAGAATACATTACTTGCAAAAAGAGTATACATTATGGTTAATAAAAATATATTAGATGTTTAGAAGTCATACACTAAAATGAGTTTTTAGTAGATATGTTATCAAGTTGAATATAAACATATTGAATACATATTTTGCAAGATGTTACCATTAAGGGAAACCAAATAAAGTATCCATGGAAACTTCTATTATTTCTCACAACTCAATGTGACTTTACAATTATCTCAAAATAAAAGCATTAGTTAAAAAAGTTAGATAACTCTGGAAAAATGAGAATTAAAAAATAAATATACCCTTTTGGCTTTCTTTTAAAATTTTCTAAATGTATTCACTTATTATTCATTTGTTCATATAGCTTTTTTAAATTTCTTTTCACTTCACTTAATTACTTATCAATTTCAAAAGGTATTTTGTGATATATTTCACTTGGATTATTTCACTTACTGTCCTTTATTGCTGCAAGTGTCCCAAACTGATAATAATGAGGAACTTAAAATAGTCTCTTGTCTGTACATAAGTTAGACAGTTAAAAAGTTAAAAGAAAAAAGGTGCTATTTGTTTCTGTGTGAATCAGTAGCTTTCTGTTCCCTACCAAACACTAATCCATCTTTTTTTTTTTTTCAGTCATACATTCAACATATATTTATTAAGCACCTATCTGCAGCTTCTTGCTGTTCCAAGGATTGAGAATTCTGGTGAAAATATAGTCTCTTCCCCTTCCATCAGTGGTATGGACATGAATTGGAGAGTTCCACATATAAACAAGTAGACAAATGTAACAAGAATATATTTTCAAATGACTAGGAGATGGCTTCTACTTTCCCCTTCAAACCTTACCCCTTTGTGTATTCCATCTCTTAGGACAAAGTTTAACAGCACGCTTGTTATTGTGGGATTGAAAGTTCTCTGTTTGGGGTAGTTGTGCAGCGCATGTTATCAGCATCCTAGGCTACTACATCCCATCCACTACATGTCAGTTAGCATTTACTTCTCAGGTTGTGAAAACAAAACTGTTTGCAGACATTACTCCCCTTGGTGGAGAAGGGTAGAATTGTGGTTGTATATCACTGTCCTAAAGATTTCTGAAATTTTTGCCCCAAGGGATTCACATAAATGTTTCAAGGACCTCAGAGTGGGTATTAACCCTTTTTTATCAAGATGATAAATTCTGAAGGTAGACTTTGAGAACAGAGAAAGTGCCATGTTTTTTCTAAATTTTTAGACTAAAGTCAAATGAGGGGAAAAAAAGGCATAAAATAAAGTCAAAGAAGGGATATGAAACTTTAAAATACTTCTTACTGTAATTCTGATGAGATGAACGTCTTCTGGAGATTTTTTGAGCAGAAGAGTAATATTATACAAATTTAGGGTGACCAGCTTATTCTGGTTTGCCTGGGACTTTCCCAGTCTTTGTTCTAAAAGTCCCATTTCCTGTGAAAGCTCTTAGCCTTAAACAAACCAGGGTTATTGATCACACTATATAAATTTTATTTTAAAATGATTACTCCGTGGATAAAGAAAATTTGATATATATACCCCATATATATATACCCATGGAATACTACACAGCCATTAAAAGGAACAAAACAATATTTTTTGCAGCAACTGGGATGGAACTGGTGGCCATTATGCTAAGTGGAGTAACACAGAAGTGCAAAACCAAAAACCATATGTTCTCACTTAGAAGTGGAAGCAAGCTATGAGTATGCAAAGGCATGCAGAGCGATATAATGAATTTTAGAGACTCAGAAGGGAGGGGCCCAGGGATAAAAATACTACACATTAGGTACAACGTACACCACGCCAGTGACAGGTACACTATAATCTCAGAATTTACCAATATGTAATTTGCCCATGTAACAAAAAACCACTTGTACCCCAAAAGCTATTGAAATAAAAAATAGAAAAGAAAAAAGCTCACTCTGTTTAAGAATATATGGTAGGATTAGGGTTGATGGCAGAAAGTGGAAGGTATTAGAAGAATACGGTAATAATTTAAGAGACGAAGGTGGCTTTTTCAGGTGATGTTCCGTTCCATTTGGGGCATATGGAGCTTGAGATGTGTGTTATATACTCGACTGGAGTGTCAATCTACGCTTTGTACAAATCTGAAGCTAAGGAACCCAGATGTAACTTTGACAGTAGTCAGGGTTTTTAAAAACCATGGTGTTTAGGTTGAATTCAGTACCGTCAAATTCATACATGGAAATCTCAACCTCCGGTACCTCAGAATGTAAGTATATTTGGAGATACGGTCTTTGAGAGGTAATTCAGTTAAAAATGAGGCTTTTAGGGTGGAGCCCTAATCCACTATGGGTGATGTCTTTATTAGAAGTGGCAGAGACATTCTGGTTGCACTCACACAGAGAAAAAGTCATGCTTGGACACAGCAGGAAGGCAACCAACTCCTCAGAAGAAACTGAACCTGCTGCCCTCTTGATTTTGGTTCCCAAAACTGTGAGAAAATACATATCTGTTATTGAAGTCACTGAAGCTGTGCTGTGTTATTATGGAAGTTCTAAAATGTGAATATATCTGTTTTTAGATGGTATGCCATGTAAGGTGAGCTTGTAAATGCAGGACACTGAGTGAAGGGCGCTACACAAAGTAAAGGCAGGGAAGAAGAACCAACGTTTGTCAGAAGAATCGTAAAATTACAAGCTGAGGCAATGCAATAGAAATCCCAAGAACGTACAAACCAATAAAGGAATGAGGAAAGATCACAAACATTAGAAGAATTCAAGGTCACTAGGGTTAGAATAAGTTTTTGTTTGTTTTGTTTTGTTTTGAATATAAGAAGAAAGATAATATTTTTAAAACATGTTTGAGTCCTCAAGTGGATAAAAGCAGAAGTCCCTGGACTGGACTGTTCTTTTCTCTCTCTCTCTTTTTTTTTTTTTTTTTTGATGGAGTCTCACTCTGTCGACCAGGCTGGAGTGCAGTGGCGGGATCTGGGTTCACTGCAAGCTCAGTCTCCCGGATTCACGCCATTCTCCTGCCTCCTCCCTCAGTAGCCAGCACTACAGGCAACTGCCACCACTACCTGGCTATTTTTAATTTTTTAATTTTTTTATTTTCTATTTTTAGTAGACACGGGGTTTCACCTGGTTACCCAGGATGGTCTTGATCTCCTGACCTCGTGATCTGCCCACCTACGCCTCGCAAAGTGCTAGGATTACAGGTGTGAGCCACCACGACCAGCCTGGGCTGTTCTTTTACACAAGAGAAAAGATCATTATCCTTTTTTCACAAAAGGATAAAAACAACAAAAACCTTGGAGTTCATGCAGATAGCTTAGCAGATTTTGTGACGATTAGGTTATTTTTATATGGAGGTGTCTATTCATTTCTATAAATAAGAAATGAGGGCAAGAAGGTGGACTGAGCTTATATAGATTGGAAGTGAAGAAACATAGTATTATCTCTGAGAGTTGGAAAGTGAACTTACTAAGAAAATGTAGGAGAATGAAAAGTCCTGTGTGTGCTTGTGAGGCATTTACTCATAAAATTAAGGTGAGATTCATCAGAAATGTGAAGGTCTAGAAAAGATATATGTATTAAAATGATGGATTAGAAAGGTACACTGGATTCTATCCTAGCTAAAAAAAAAAAAACAAAAAAACAAAAAACAAACAAGCAAAAAAATCTGTATTTTTTAGTCTTAGGGCAAGTTTGGGACAATAATTTTGGGGCTTTAGGGGGACAACTTGGAAATATGCTATGGATAAAGTTTTCAAGATGGAAGAGGAACAGGAGAGAAGTAATAAAAGATGGCATTTAAGTTTTGTGCTTGAGGAATTGACGGCTGCATTGCCAGACACCTTTTGCAAACTCTATGAAGGACGTTTTGAAACAGAAATTAGGAGTTTCATTTTTTTTTTAAATTCTTTTGCAGACTGCTAATACTTCTCTGATTCCACAATGTCAGGGTTTAAATAGACACAAGATCACCCAGCCTACGGGAACGTTTCTTAGCCTCTCTTCTAAGGTGGAATAAAAAAGTAACAGAGTTCTGACAAGAGAACGTGATAGGGGCTGCCTCTAGATCTTGTTCTTAAAGAATTGGGTTCCTCAGATGGGTAGGTGAATATCTACCAGTGTATCAACCAGAAACGAATGACATGAATTAAGGATGCCAAAACTATTAAACTATCTCCAATATATACCAATCTAAGACTAAAAAACGTTAAGAGAATGCTAAGATTTTTTTTTTTTTTGGTTTTGTATTATGTTATTAAATAGCTCATAAACTCATTAATAAAACCTTTAGATACAGAGAACAACCCATTTCCAAATAAGCTCCCCCAACACACATGCAGACATCACAAAATATGTTAAAAATAAAAAATTTGTAAAAGACTGCCTTTGCATTCTTTACATTCTACTAGTTCTCACACAATCATTCAGTTCCATATAAGGCCATTATTATTTTATTTTGTTCCCTTAGGCACGAATAATGTTTACCCTGAACTCAAAGAGAATTTTACTGTAAAACTAAAATATTGTCTGATTCCTAAATAACCAGCAAATACATGTTGTGATTGATTTTTATTAGTTACTTTTGAAACCAGGGGACTAATCTGTAAATATACCTCATGTTTTGAAATTCCAAAATTATATCTGTACCTATAACACCCTATGATTCTAACCCTGATTGTTTAATCTTTTAAACATAATGCAAACAAAATAATAAAGAAGTGATACAGTTCATCCTCTCGATATGTAAAAGGTCTACAATGAGGTTATTTAATATTACAATGATACACATTTATATTCAAGTAGGAAAAAAGACATATTAGATGAACAGTGCCAGAAACTAGGAATGGGTTACATAATTTATTATTTTTCCCTCTGCTCTAGGATGTGTGTTTTGGCTTTACTTTAAGATAATGGTTTCAGAACATTTTATGTGTCCAGATACCAGGAGGCATATTGCTACTCTACTAGATGAGAAATATACCACTTTAAAGACGTTAGTGGACTATTTCACTAGATAGATTAACTACTAAAAGTAAGCATAGCCTGTAATCCCAGCACTTTGGGAGACCATGGTAGGTGGATCACCCTAGCTCAGGAGTTCGAGACCAGCCTGGCCAACATGGTGAAACCCCATCTCTACTAAAACTACAGAAATTAGTCAGGTGGGGTGGTGGGCACCTGTAATCCCAGCTACTCGGGAGGCAGATGCAGGAGAAAAGCTTGAACCAGGGAGGCGGAGATTTCAGTGAGCCGAGATTGCGTCATTGCAATCCAGCCTGAGCAACAGAGTGAGACTCTGTCTCAAAAGAAAAAAAAAAAAAATTAAGCCCAAAATGTTTTATTAAAGATATTATTTGTACCTTCTAGTTGAAAGAAAACATATTCACAGATATATGTTTATATATAAACACATATATATACACATATATTACAGGTATACATAAGTTTACACACACCTGTGTATTTAAAGAGATTATAATACAACCAGCCGTGAATACAGACAAAGACAAAGTGATAGAATGTTATATTTAGTAGTTTTTGTTAATTTGATTGTAATCTGAATATGTAGTTCCTATAACTCTGGTTGTTTTCACTTAAAACAGGTATAAAATGAAAAGTTGGATACACATATTTTTTAAAATATCTACTTTTACCTGCAAGTAAAATTCAAAGCATAATAACCATTTGCACAATAAATACTTCTTGCTCATGTTATAAATGGCACTAATAACAGCTTTTATAATAAAAATTAGTAATGCAATAATTTGTCTTGATGCCAAGTGACCTGAACTTAAATTTTGTTTCTAAGCACAGAAGGTACTTAAGGCAACTGTGAATTGGCATCGGTGTGTTGACACACAGCAAGATTCACTTGCAATCCATATTTTTGGCCTAAAACTGCAATTCAGTGTTTAGATAATAAGTCCCATAACCATCCAGGCAACTAAGGCAAAGAATACATTTTCTGAACCTGTCCTCACAAGTTTTCCTTTCTTCCATCTTAATTTACAAATTCCTGAGCACTTAATGGGGAAGAATCATTTGAGTTGCTTTGAGGAAATGAAAGAACTGAAATAGCCTTTATTTTGAAAACAATCAGTAGAGTAACTTTGATGTGCCAAGTGGAGTGTCAAATCAAATCACTTTAGAAAGCAGTCCTCATGTGTTTAGGTCTCATTAGCCAGTGGGAAAAAATGAATTCTTGTTACTATCTACAGCTTTGTTGCTGGTATATTAGAGTCTACAGAGACATCACATGGCACCAATAAACCTGGCCAATTTGCCTTTTTTGGGCTGCCTCTGAGATCATCAGCTCCTGACTTTTTGCTTCCTGCAAAGATTAGCACGTTGCCTTGATGATATACTATTCGGGAACATATGTGCACTGTTGCAATCAACCTGTCAGCTCAGAATCAAAGTTCATTTCCCTCATGTGAAATGTGTACGGGGAGCCTCCCTTATCCCTATATGAGTATCATTTATCAAAGTTCCATTTGAAGATTGCATGGCCTCCAAAGTATTATAATTTTGTTCCCCAAAGAATGCTCACAAAAGTTTAATGCATCTGCAATTGAGGCAATCCAAGTAACAGGAATCAAGCTGTACCTGAAGCCATGCCTTCTCAGCCCTCAGGCACTAAGGGGAGATTTTCTTTCAGGGGCCCTGTGGTGCCAGCCTTGCAATTTGCCTTTGGAAAGAATCTCTTTCAATTTGTCCTCTTCATCCAAACATGACATGCTTGTATATGTAAATGTGCATGTGTGTGAATATATTTGTCAAATGTTGAGACTATTTTAGTTATTTATATATTATGATCATCAGGCTTGTGTAACCCAATCATTAAAATATGCCTGTCTGGTAGGGGAATAAAAAACAAAAGACAAACAACAACAAAAACTGTGAATGGCTTTGCTCATCTAATATATGTGTCAATGTCTCTGGTTTGGGAAAAACATGATTTAAAATGTTTAAAGGTCTGGAAAAAAGCATAGGATCATTTATGGCAATCTTATGTAGTATGGCTTTACATAACCTTAGTTTTCAAGGGCAAACTAAAATTTCATATCACAGCCAATCTGTGTTATGTGACAACAACCACCAGAGAAAAATCAGAGCTACTTAGATTTTAAGATTTAAATCAAATCAAGAAATATTTTAGAGATGCTAATTCAACACTGTGAGTTAGAGAAAGGATAAGTAAGATAGATGGGTGCTCCAGTTATGTGAATTAGAACAGAAATAGAATCATTGGCGATACTCTAATAACAGGAGAGAAGAATAGAGTGCAGCGGAAGCAAAGGGTTAACTTGAAAGCTGGGATGTCAACCTCTTATTCCCTTCTTAGAAGGGAAATGACAGAGCTCAGCAAATACCTCGAGACCAACATCCTATGTGGGAACAAAAGGGACAAAAGGCAATGCAGTTTACACAAATGTCAGCAGCAGAATATGGAAATTTAGGGTTTGTCTATGTGGAAAGGCAAACTTCTTCACTTATAAGAATATAGTTTCTCTCTCACAGGACCGCATTGCTCGGCACCATAATAACTGACATTACAATGATAAAAAGGAAGAATTCAATAAAATCATAGGGTTCATCATGTAAATGGAAATCAATAGAAACATTATATTGTGATTAGGCTAATAACATTTTTCAAACATATGGGCAAATTATATTTATAAATTATTTAGTAACATTTTTCTTTCATATTTGTTTATTACAAGGGTATATGAACTAGATGAAAAAATATCCCCCTTTCCATTGGGATCATTTCAGGGTTCCTTTAGAGAGAATGATGGAAGTGGGAAAGAGGGAGTGGGGGTGAGAGAAAGAAGAAAGGGGGAAGGAAGAGGAGGGAGAGAGGAAGAGAGAGAGGAGAAGGAAGAAGAAGAGGAGAAACAGAGAAAGAGGAAGAAGGATAAAAAGGGGAAGGGGAAGGGGAAGGGAGCAGGAGAAGCGACATTGAGATTAACTGATACTTCCATCTATTGAGCAGTAGGGGGATATCTGGGAGACCACATTCTCAAGCCTTCAGCCTGAAACTAATGAAACTCTTCCAAAACTAACCCCACTTAGATCCTCCCTTATTCTGACCCAGAAGGAGGGTTTAAGATTTGTTCCCCATCACCAGTTTTTGACTTGTGTCCTGAGAAGGTAGAAAAATCAGAAAACTAGAGAATAGAACAAACAGAATTAGCCAATGCCTGAGAAGAAAGCAAAAAACATAAAATGTTAAAAGTGAAATAATTAAGTATAGGTGACTTGCTATTTCACATAGGGGAGAGTTTAAAATTAATATGTCTTATTGAACTAATTAAAAGTTGTTATCACAACTCAAAGTCACTTTGATTTTCTTGGGTGATAAAATTGTAAATGGGTTATTCGATTTATGCAGGAGAATTTTTTGATATATAAATTCATTATTTGGAAATTTCAATGGCTTTTCTCTATTTAATCTCACATCGATAAGGCATGTCATAAAATAAAGGTCTCAGATTTTTATTTTTAGAGTAAAATAAAAATATATAGAATATTTTTCAAGCAGAGCATGCATACCTATGTGAAATACAAATAAACGAGTGAACTAGCAAAACACCAGGAATTAAACAGACATTAATTTACTGACTATAGATGTCTCCAGTATTTAACTTCATATCAGAAGGAGGCTTGAGATTAAACACTTCACCTGAGATCATTTGCTTTTCTCTCAGTACTACTTAGCCTAAGCTAAATTGTACAGTGATGACTATCAAACCCAACATGCTCTGAGGCTCTTAAAAAACAAAGGCTTATTTTTTACTTATAGTACTTATTTGTCACTGATCACTGTCTTCACCGTGAGCTCCAGGCTAGTGGCAGGGGATATCTATCTAAATTACCTGTTTTCTATAATTCCTAGAGTGGGGATCAGAACATATTTTGAATAATAACAATGCAACATATCACAGTTCAACTATATTATGAGAGGGCAAAATAATTATTCCAAATAGTCCTATGTTGCTCTATGATAACTTGCACAAAATAAATAGTGAATAGGCATTTTTTGACTAAAGGTTCAGATTAAAATAATTATCATTCTGTGAAACGTTTGTTTTGGTAAAAGCGTTGCACAACTGATAGGAAGTAAATTATTGGTTTTAAAAACAATAAACTTAATACTAAAGCTATCACTATATTTTTGCAGTTTTACATTTAAGTAACATTTTATCAGACTATAGACTGAATTAATTTTTTATTTTTTATTTTTTTTTTGAGACAGAGTCTCGCTCTGTCTCCCAGGATGGAGTGCAGTGGCCGGATCTCGGCTCACTGAAAACTCCGCCTCCCGGGTTCACGCCATTCTCCTGCCTCAGCCTCCCGAGTAGCTGGGACTACAGGCGCCCACCACCTCCTCCGGGTAGTTTTTTGTATTTTTTTAGTAGAGTTAGTAGAGACGGGGTTTCACTGTGTTAGCCAGGATGGTTTCGATCTCCTGACCTCGTGATCCGCCCGTCTCGGCCTCCCAAAGTGCTGGGATTACAGGCTTGAGCCACCGCGCCCGGCCTAAAATTTTTATTTTAATGTATTTATTTTGTAATATCTCAGTGCAGACCTTTTATTCAGATACCCCTCCAACTCCAGAATAGCAAGCAACAACATATTATTAAAGAAATTACTGGTTAAGTCCAGAATTATAAATTCCTTATTATTATGATTAGCAGAGAGGTAATTTATGACAGTAAAATTTCAGACCAACCCTGTGTCTCTAATCTTGATAAACAATTGACTTTTTTACAAAAAGCAAATTTGATATCTATTTCATAAATAGCAAATAAATGGACAACCTCAGAATATCATTTTAATGAGTGTGACTTTCCTGACTGTAACCACACATTCAGTATTCACTGACGCTTCCTGTGTAGGATGAGAGTCAGGAAAACTTAAAAAGCACTTAAAAACCATAGCAGACAATGGAAAGTGTAAAGGCCATTTAGGTTTCAGAAAGTTAAGCATAACAATATGCCTTCAAAAGATTCTCAAAAGGCATCAGCTTAGGATTCCTCTCATGGAGTTAAGGCCAAGAATTAAAAGGCAAATGTAACAGAAGCAGCAGAAAAGTCATCCCTTTAAGAAAATCTGAAAGTTTCATAAATATATTTCAGCTTTATTAAAAAAAAAAAAAAACACACGGTAATCTGCTTTGATTTAATGTAATTCACAAGAGCATGAAAAAATTCTCTTGTGAAGGTTAGGACTCCAGAAATATTTTATATCATTATTTCCTGTGTTCAGTTGGCTTCATTGCCAAATATCCAGTAGAAACTCAATAAATTTAAATTGATGATGATGATGGTGATGATGATCATGATGATAACTGCTCTGAGACACACACGCACACACAGGTTGAAAAATCAGTTATTAGGTCCATGTGTATTTTAACTTGAAACTGTCTTTCTAAATAATTTGCAATCAGATTTATTTCCTTTTGTGTCTGCTATATTTTGATGAGAAGTGAAGAAATTGCAGCCACAGACTTTGTATACTGATGATGCAGAATTTATTTATTAGGCTCATTCACTGGGCAGGTGAGTGAGCTATCTTTTTTGATCTCACCCACTGAATTCTGGGGCAATGAGCCCTTGTACAATTGTAAACTCAATTATAGCCTGAATTAATATTTTATACATTAAATTTCATAAGTTATACTTGGTTGAACAGAGTAACTGAATTAAAATATGATTTATAATTAAATCCTTATCAATCACCCTAAAAGTGCAACCCATCTGTATATTTGGCTCCCAGCTCTCATTTAAAATTGTTAAATGACTTGTCAGGTAATAAGAGTAATCAGTTTTAGGCAAGAGACAATTGCTTGCTGTAATACAGTCCCATTTGTAATTGATCAGCAATGGCACGATGATTTATCATTCATGAGATGTATACCACATCAGAAAACTTAACTTACACAGTGAAGCATTCAGTCTCAAATGTGAAAACATTTTACAACGGGACAGGTCTATACTCTGTATGTTTCATGTTTTCTGCCTCTTAAAAAATTTGACTAGATTGACTTCCTATTATATATAATTCATAGTATTAAAATTTATATTAGATACAAACATATATGCAGGTTTATTGTTGCTCTTATAAAAATACTTTCAAACCATTAATAATGTGAACTGTGTCAACGCTGGCTACATTGGAGAAGGATTACTTATATACACTGACTTTTTATTAACAGAAAAATCCAGTAAATTTTATCTGTTTGTCTCTGACTACGAAATACTCATGAGTTATCAGAATTTCTAATAGAAGATTATATATTTTATGTTTACTGGCATAAATTGTTTAATATCACACATGGAAAATAATGACGTAAAGGCTCAAATTTGAAATGGGCTTCTATATGAAGAATCAAGAAACGTATCACCACATGGCAAGTGCTCTGTAAGTACAAGGCCGAGGGAAGACAGAAAATGAAGGAATAGTGAAACACGATTAAAATAAGGAGACATGGAGTTATATCACAATAAACATAAGATTGAGTGTTGGTATGTTTTCAGGTGTTTTGTTTGCTTTGCTTTAAGTTATAGAAAGAAGAGGGAGAAGGAACATGTTATACATCACAAGCTAGAGTTAAATCCTAGAGCACTGGTTTAGGTTTAGCTAAATTACTTGTGCTCCTAATCTTTCATTTCTTCATCTGTAAATCTGAATAATAGTAATTTACTTGCCCAAAAGTCTTGAGGCTCATCAAAATAGTGAATGTGAAAGAAATTATCTCAATAATTTAGCTCCATTGGAACATGCCATTACTGTAACTTTATATATTAAATGTTTTTTGTTTGTTCAGTTTTGCATGGGCATACAACACATTTACTTCTTCAGCACAGTGTACAAAATTCACAATGATTAGATGACTTCAGTGATGACAAGGCTTGCAATGATGATATTATAACAAAGTAATTTTATTTAAACTGTAGGTCATAAAGATTCAATGCTGCAAAGTTTACTAAAATTATTAGCAAATAGGAAGTTAGTAATGATTTCAGTTAATCTTATCATTTTAAGGTTATAGAATTTTTATCTTATTGGTAAATTATCACATTTTTTTATAAATCATTATCATTTTTTATTCATGAGAAAAAGGTAACTAGCTTTAGATATCTATATGTAATAGTTAAAATATCCTTGTTTATACTACTTTATTTAGGAGGTGACCGTGTTAACCCTCTTAAGTTAGACTGCATCATATACAATTCTGTAAGTCAGATTTTGAAAAGTTACTAAATTATCATGGTTGTAGATTACCTTACTAAGTGTATCTCAAGTTCTAAAATTTAAAAAAGAGTACATATGAGAAAACTTTAAACTTTTATTGCAATAATTAACCAAATACTTTATTATTTTATAAAATATATTTAGATATTTTATCTGACAACTTTAGGAAGCAGAAAAAAAAGTATTTGTAATTATTTTCAGTTTAATGTGGCTTCAAAAATAAATAAAATAATTTATCCCTGATCACAATTATTGCAATGGCCTCTTCTGTCTGATATGTTCTTTAAGAACACAACACAGTAAGTTTCTTTATGCAAAATCTGAAAATGAAGTTTCCGTCACGCTAATTTGTAATCGAATATAATAGTTCATAGGAAAATTTATGCTGTTTACGTTAAACAGCATAAACCCAAGCTGGCTAACTTAATAAAGCAGGATGGGATGATCATTTTCTAAGTGGGGGGCTGACTTAAAATACCCTATACCTGTAAAATGCCATTCATTAAAAAGTGACTCAAGATTTATAGCTATAGGTAATAATTCAATGTCAGTGAAAATCAGGGCATGTGCCTTAGCAGCAGAAATTAACCTGCAAGAAAATGGTTGTGTTTTGGTGCTGGGTGGGACACTTCTCTCTAATAATGATCTTCGAGTACGAAAACATTTGGCAAAATCCCCAAATTGTTCCCTTACTTATATACAAATGATGTTAAAATGTAAATCATAACAAAAACAAGCTTCCTTTGATTGCAATAAAATTTATATTCATTTTATGTGATATAGTGAATATGTTATAATACTAAACCTCAAAGCAAAAAGTCAGAAAGCATATTAAAAAGCTCACTTTTAGAGGAAAAGCCAAATCAGATACTACTTAGAAATATCAATGATGAAGGCTTTACCATGTTGATTTCAAATAATACCACATGAAAAAAAGTATGTTGTATTCCAAAAGTAAATATATTTATGTGTTATATCACATTATGCAAAACAAATGGAAAAATCTAAATTTACAGTATCAGAGATCCACAGTTGAGAATGTAGAACTTCACTCTCCACTCTGACTGAATCATTTCTCTTATGTAAGTAACCTAAAAACAAAGGTAATCATGGCCCGGCGCGGTGGCTCACTCCTGTAATCTCAGCGCTCTAGGAGGCCGAGGCGGGCGCATCACGAGGTCAACAGACCAAGACCATTCTGCCTAACACTATGAAACCCCGTCTCTACTAAAAAATACAAAAAATTAGCCGGGAGCGTGATGGGCACCTGTAGTCCCAGCTACTTGGGAGGCTGAGGCAGGAGAATGGCGTGAACCCGGAAGGCAGAGCTTGCAGTAAACAGAGATTGCGCCACTGCACTCCAGCCTGGGTGACAGAGCGAGACTCCGTCTCAAACAACAACAACAACAACAACAACAAAAAGGTAATCACAAGCAATAAAGCTAATCAAAATAAATTCATTGGATTAATGAGTGAAAAAGTCATAGTGCATATGATCCTAAAAGGGAATGGGCATAAATGAATCTAATTATAAGAGGTCAATATCATATATGTCACTGTGAAATATTATATTATTCAAGATATTAAGTACAGTTAAGAATAGCTTTTCACTTTTTCTCGCCTAATGTCAGTATTTGGAAACAAAGCAAAACAAAATTCATTCTCTCAATCAAGGATTTATCTATTTCAGCAGGACTCTAATTTCCCAGTTGGCTTTACATCTCATGAAACTACAAAGAATAACCGCGTTAACATTCTACACATCTAACAACACATCACATCAAATATATGCTCAAAAGTATCCTAGATAGACAGGAATACAGAACAAGAAATAGACACAAGGAAGAAATGTTCCCTTTCACTTGTGAAAAATTGTACCTATAAAATCCTGTCAAATTCTGTGTCTATACTTGACAGTGAATATACATTGAATATCAAGCCATTTTTCTAGCCCCATCGTTGATAATGATCATATGAATGTGACAAGGTTTAATACTTCAAAATACCCAAAAGGCAGTGTTGTATATGCTGTGTTTCACTTATTCCAGCTATATGCATATTGTATGAAAGCCTGATTGTGAAAATATTTTTATGTACGCTAGATAGCAAAAGCATTTAGGCAAATTATATTGCTCAAGAAATCTTGCAATCTTGTTCTTTTTCTAATTAGTAAAGAAAAAATAATAAATTTGTGAGAGTTTTTTTACTCAGTGGCCATTTCATTTCATAGTGCTTATTTCTCATTTTGTTTGGAAGGACATAATTCTTTTAAAGGGCACGAGGGAGCAGAAAAACTTTTTTCTACTTGACGAGACATTTAATACAACAGAAATTTCTAATTGGTGTCACACAAGGTCAGGTGGCTTTGTCCTCACACTCAAGGACTCCTGGGAAATGAAAGGTCAACATGTAATGTCTTCAGACCTACCAAGAAAGAAATTTATTTCTTTCCCAAAGACACAAAGTCATTTTTATTATAAAAAATAAACAAACAAAAATGGCATCTATTAAGATGGTAAATTTTTCCTAAATTGTCAATATTTTATTATTTTGTGTTAAAATGGAAGCTCACCAAGAGAGTCACTGACTGGGAGATAAAATTTGTGCCTCTGTGTGTGTGTGCATGTGTGTGCACTAAACTGAAAGTGTTTTAATCATGACAATTGAATTTTGGCATCAATTTACATAAAATAAAATTGACACCTTCTGCATATCTTAAGCATGGTCCATGTAAAATAAGTTATTCTTTTGGAGGGTCATAGAGTGCTGGTCCTGGACAAAAAGAAAGAAATAGACATTATTACTTTTACCTCTGACTACTACATTACCTCCCAAGTTCTGAAAACCTATAACTCTCTTTTCTGTCTTCTTATTTTATCTTGAGTCATCTCCTGATAAAATACCCTGGACCATTTCCCTCTCTCTAGGCTACATGACATGTTTTAAATTTTTAAAAGTCTTCTTGGCTTAAACAAAATCACCTTGTCCTTTGATCTCCCTGTGAGAGGTCTTAATAGTAAGTTCTAATTTGATAAATAGATTCCAAAAATATGCTTATGTAATAAATGTAAATGTATTAGAGTAGTTTATTATGTTAGCTGGCTATATGTCCATTTGAAAACAGATATCTGTATTGGAGTGATAAAGCATGAGTGTGTAATCTAAGAATATTAGTCACGGTGGCTTAATTACTATTGTTTGGAAATGGAAGTGGGAGGCAAGGGTTAGTCAGAAAGAAGGGAAAAAAGCTTCGCTAGAACTTCTATCTATAAATCCTCCTGGGTCACCAAATGTAGAGGCCCACACACCCTGTGTACTTTATAAACTTCTATTTGAAACTAAATGATTGTCTCGATCTTACTAAATCTGTTTTTTAAAAAATATATGTTTAGGATTTTAATTCTACTACTGCTCATACATAGTTACTAGTTATTTTCAAATTGCTTCATTTAGCACTTATGATTTAGGCTTTAAAATATTATTTGTTTAAGACCTATCAGACATATTAAGGAGGTGCTTATGCTGAAATTTGTTTATTTGTTCAACACATTCATTAAGAGATACTTTATGGATTTACAGTATGTGTCGTTCCAGAGAGCCATGCATCTAGTTATTAATTATTGAGGAAATTAGTCTGTGATCGCCTGCTAAAAATAAAATGGAATATCAATATGTGGCAACAACTTCTAACATTTCTTCAGGTAGTGTTTTTAAACACTAGGTGAAAATTTCTAAGAATCAGAAAAGTGACTGAATAGCATAGAAGCAGATTGGAGAGCCATTTGTGCCATAAAACAACAGGATTTGGTGTCTCTAAAGATGTAAGAAGGAGAGAAATAGAAAAATTAATGAAGGTTTTGAATAGCTACATCTGGCAATAAAAAGAAGTGAAAAAATATAACGAGAGTACTAGGTTGTGTTGAGGGAAACAAAGAAGACGTTGAAGTAGATTTGAGATCAGATCTGTCATGGGCTTTTAAGAAATCTATAGTCAGATGTTGAGATGTAGGACTTTTTGCATAGGACATTTCCAAAGGAAGTAGGGAGAGTAAGAAGCCAGAAAGTATTGGAAAGGAATTTTGAGCCCACTAAACTTTAAATTCCATAGCAGGATGGTAGTATAAAACAGAAAAAAACTTAGAATAAATTCTAGAAAGGCAAAATAAACAAGACGAGAGAAGAGAAGAGATAATTTAAAGAAAAAAGGTTATCAAATAACACTGAGTAATTCATCTATTTCAGGTTCAGTGAATTAACATTCAATTAAGAAAGATAAAATTGACCCTGATAAACAGTGCTATGATGTGGTCAAATGATATCATAAAAATTAATGCTAGAACATGAGGCTAAAGGCAAAACAAACTAAAACAAAGCATTTTACCTGAGAGTAAATGTCAGACTTAAATAGGATGAAATTCACAGAGAAGTTGAAAAATTTTAATACCAGGAATAGAGAACCCTCCTTTAAGAAGCTGTACTGAGAAGGAAACAAGAAAGTATAAAGCTACAATACTTCTTGAGTCACACAATTATATAATATCCCACCACCTTGAGTGCCACTGTTTGTTTCTAACCATTAGAATATGGCAGGGTGGGTGGTGCAAGATGGAAGAATAGAAGCTTACATCATTTGTCCCCACTGCCACTAGAACACCAAATTTTAACAACTATCTGCACACAGAAAAGCAGAATCACCAGAACCAAAAATCAGGTGAGCAATCATAGTACCTTGTTTTAGCTTCATATATTAAAAGAATCATTGAAAAAGGTAAGAAAGATAGTTACGACTCACTGATGTTATGCCTCTCTTATCCCCCAGCAGCAGCCCTGATACATAGAGAAACTGTGCACTTTAGAGAGACTTTATATTGAACTCAGCAATGCCCTGTCATAACAGAATAAATCCATGTTGGGCTCAGCCAGCGCCTACACATGGAGGGAGCATCTTTGACTAACTCTAGTCAGAGAGAGTTCACCCATTTTATCAGTGGGGACTTGAGTTTATTGGCAGCCCCTGCCACTGTGGACTGAAGTGCTCTGGGCTCCTAGGTAAACTTGAAAGCCAGTCTAGGACACAAAGACTGCAATTCCTAGGCAACTCCAAGTGCTAGCCTGGGCTTAGAGCCAGTGGACCAGGGTGGCACGTGACCTATGGAGACACCGGTTGCGGGGCTAAAGGAGTGCTTGCATTATGCTTCTTCCAACCTCAGGCACTTCAGTTTGCGTCAGAGAGACGGACTCCTTCTTTCTGCTTCAGGAGAGGAGAATGAAGAGTAAAGAGGACTTTGTTTTGCATCATGAATACCAGCTCAGCCACAGTAGGGTAGGGCACCAGGCAGAGCAGGGAGGCTACCATTCCAGTTTGTAGCTCCAGGATGACATTCCTAGACACAGCCTGTATCAAAAGGGACCCCACTACCTTGAAAGGAAGGATCCAGTACTGGCAGGATATTACCTGCTGACTAAAGAACCCTTGGGCCCTGAATAAGCAGCAGCAATACCTAGGGAGTAAGCCATGGTCCTTGGGCTATGAGATGTACTGACTTCAGGGGTGACCCAGAACATTCTCAGCTGTGGAGGATGTGGTGAAAGACTCCCTATATTAAAGAAAAGGAGGGTCCGGGTGTGGTGGTTCACACTTGTAATCCCAGCACTTTGGGAGGCCAAGATGGGTGGATCACGAGGTCA
>NW_012113919.1:8773795-8778031 GCF_000951035.1 Colobus angolensis palliatus | reverse complement strand
TTGCGGTTTGAGCTCCAGATTAGCCCCGGTAAAATAGAATATCAGATAAATTGCTCAGGTTTTTTGGTTTGTTTGTTTTGTTTTTTGTTTTTCTTTACTTTAGTCCCGGGCTCGTAGACAGCATGTCTGGATATCCCTGCATCCTGGGAGAGCTTGCCACTCTTAAGAAAAGGGCCTTGGGCAATGCATAGTGCTGTGCTAGATACAGGGCTGACTCAGCAGTCTCAGTGGTGGTAGCCACATGTGTGCTTGCATCAACACATCTCCGATGCCAGGTGGTTCAGCACAGAAAGAGAGACTGCATATCTTTGTGAGCAAGGAAGAGAAAAGAATTAGAGTCTCTTCCTGGTAATCCATGGAATTCTTTCAGATTATATTTAAGACCACCAAGGTGGTACCTGTACACGTTTGCAAAAAACACATCATTATTGGACTTTGAGCCCAAGTCTCTTTGAATACCTGGAAAGCCTTCCTAGGGAGGACAGGCACAAACAACCCCAGGATGTAAAGACCAGATATTAATGAACATCTACAAGCATCAACACTATCCAGGAAAACATGACATCACCAAATGAACTAAATAAGGCATCAGAGACCAAATACTGGGGAAATAGAGATATATAATATTTCAAACACAGAATTCAAAATAGCTGTTTTGATGAAACTCAAATAAATTCAAGATAACACAGAAAAGGAATTCAGAATTCCTTTAGATGCATTTAACAAACATGTTGAAATAACCAAAAAAATCAAACAGAAATTCTGAAGTTCAAAAATGCAAGTGAGACACTGAAGAATGAATTGGAGTATTTTAACAGCAGAACTGATCAAGAAGAAGAAATAATTATTGAGCTTGGAGACACGCTATTTGAAAATACACTATCAGAGGAGACAAAGAAAATAATAAAAAAAAAAAATTAAGCATACCTACAGGATCTATAAAATAACTTCAAAAGGGCAAATCTAAGATTTACTGACCTTAAAAAGGAGATAGAGAAAAAGACAGGGTTAGAAAGTTTATTCAAAAGATAATAACAGAGAACTTTCCAAACCTAGAGAAAGATATCAGTATCAAAGCACAGGAAGGTTACAGAACACCAAGCAGATGGAACACAAATAAGGCTACCTCAAGGAATTTAATAATCAATTCCCAAAGGCCAAAAATAAAGAAAATATCCTAAAGTCAGCAAGAGGAAAAAAAGAAAAAAACATAAAATGGAGCTCCAGTACACCTAGGCAGCAGACTTTTTAGTGAAAACTCTACAGGCCAGGAGAAAGTGCCACGACATATTTAAAGTGCAGAAGAAATAATACTTTTACCCTAGAATAGTATGTCCAGCAAAAATATTCTTCAAAGATTAAAAAGCAATTGGAACAAAAGCCTAAATTGACAAATGAAATTTAATTAAACTGAAGAGCTTCTGCACAGCAAAAAGAACTATCATCAGAGTGAACAGGTCACCTACAGAATGGGAGAATATTTTTGCAATCTACCCATTTGACAAAGGTCTAATATCCATAATCTACAAGGAACTTAAACATATTTACAAGAAGAAAACAAACAACCCCATCAAAAAGTGGGCAAAGTACATGAACAGGGACTTCTCAAAAGAAGACATTTATGCAGCCAAAAAAAAAAAAAAAATGAAAAAAAAGCTCAACATCACTGATCATTAGAGAAATGTAAATCAAAACCATGATGAGATACCATCTCATGCCAGTCAGAATGGTGATTATTAAAAAGTGAAGAAACAATAGATGCTGGTGAGGATGTGGAGAAATAGGAATGCTTTTACACTGTTGGTGGGAGTGCAAATTAGTTCAACCATTGTGGAAGACAGTTTGGTGATTCCTCAAGGATCTAGAACCAGAAATATCATTTGACCTAGCAATTCCATTACTGGCTATATACCCAAAGGATTATAAATCATTCTACTATAAAGACACATGCACACATATGTTTATTGCAGCACTATTTACAATAACAAATACATGGAACCAACCCAAATGCCCTTCAATGATAGGCTGGATAAAGAAAATGTGGCACACATACACCATGGAATACTATGCAGCTATGAAAAGGAATCAGATAATGTCCTTTGCAGTGACACGGATAAAGCTGGAAGCTATCATCCTCAGCAAACAAACACAGGAATGGAAACCAAAAACTGCAAGTTTCCACTCATAAGTTGGAGTTGAATAATGATAATACATGGGCATAGCGAGGGTAGAAATACACACTGGGGCCTCTCGGGGGGTAGGGGCAAGGGGAGGGAGAGCATTAGGACAAAGAGCTAATGAAAGTGAGGCTTAAAACCTAGATTATGGGTTGATAGGTGCAGGAAACTATCATGGCACACATATAACGATGTAACAAACCTGCACATTCTGCACATGTATCCTGGAACTTAAACTAAATTCGTTTTCAAAAAAAAAAAGTCTCCCAGAAAAGAAAAGCCCAGGATCTGCTGGCTTCACTGCTAAATTCTGCCAAAGATCTAAAGAAGAACTAGTAATACTTCTGCTCCAACTGTTGCAAAAAAATAGAGGAGGAGGGGACACTATCAGATGCATTCTAGAAGGTCAGTATTACCCTGATCCCCAAACTAGAAAAAGACATTCAAGAAAACACAACTAAAGGTCTGTAGCTTTAATGAATATCGATACTAGAAAAAGACATTCAAGAAAACACAACTAAAGGTCTGTAGCTTTAATGAATATCGATACTAGAAAAAGACATTCAAGGAAACACAACTAAAGGTCTGTAGCTTTAATGAATATCGATACAAACATTCTTAACAATACACTAGCAAACTGAATTAAACAATACATTAGAAAGATTATGCATCATGAACAAGTTAGATTTATCCCAGGGATGCAAGAGTGGTTCAACACACACAAATACATCCATGTGGTACGTTACATCAACAGATTGAAGCACATAAACCATATGATAATTTCAACTGATGCTGAAAAAGAATTTGATAAAGGTCAACATCCTGTAATGACAAAAACCCTTTAAAAAGTGGGTATAGAAGGAACAGACCTCAACCTAATTAAAGCTACGTATAACAGACCACCTGTAGTATCACATTGACTGGGTGAGAATTGAAAGTCTTTTCTCTTATATCTGGAACATGACAAAGATGCCCACAGTCACTACTGTTACTTACCATAATACTGAAAGTCTTAGCTGGAACAATCAGACAAGAGAAAGAAATGAAGGGCATCCAAATTGGAAAGGAAGGAGTCAAATTATCTGTGTTTTAACATTAAACAATAAACAAAAATTTAAAAAGTAATCACATGTATGAAAGCCACAAATAAAATTAAATATTAATTTGAAATTAACTTAATCAAAGAAGTGGAATATCTCTACAGTGAAAAGTATACAACACTGATGAAAGAAATTGAAGAGAATAGAAAAAAAAAATGAAATTCTATGTTCATGGATTGGAAGAATCAATATTGTTAAAATGTCCATACTACCCAAAGCAATCTACAGATTCAATGAAATCCCTATGAAAATACCAATGACATCCTTCATAGAAATAGAAAAAAAAAATCCTAAAACTTATAGGGAAATACAAAAGACCCAGAGTAGCCAAAGCTATCCTGAACAAAAAGAACACAACTGGAGGAACTGCACTACCTGACTTTGTACTACAGAGCTATAGTAACCAAAACAGCATAAGACTGGCATAAAAGCAGACACATAGACCAGAGAAACAGACTAGAGAACCCAGAAATAAATAGACAAATCTACAGTGAACTCATTTTCAACAAAGGTGACAAGAAAATATATTGGGGAAAACACAGTCTCTTCAATGTATGGTGATGGGAAAGCTGGATATCCACACGTTGAAGAAAGAAACTAGACCCTCTCTCTCTCGCCATATACAAAAAAAAAAGTAACAATGTATTAAAGACTTAAATCTAAGACCTCAAACTATAAAAATACTACAAGAAAACATGTAGAAACTCTCCACATCATTTGTTTGGACAAAAATTTCTTGAGTAATACCCCATAACACAGGCAATCAAAGCAAAAATGGACAAATAGGATTACATCAAGTTAAAAAACTTCTGCATAGAAAAGGAATCAATCAACAAAGTGAAGAGACAACTCACAGAATGGGAGAAAAAATTCAAAACTACTCATCTGACAAGAGATTAATAATGAGAATAAGGAGCTCAAACAATTCTATGTGAAAAAAAAATCGATTTGGCCGGGCA
>NW_012113919.1:8765926-8773205 GCF_000951035.1 Colobus angolensis palliatus | reverse complement strand
AGATCGAGACCATCCTGGCTAAGATGGTGAAACCCCATCTCTACTAAAAATACAAAAAATTAGCCAGATGTGGTGGCAGGCACCTGTAGTCCCAGCTACATGGGAGGCTGAGGCAGGAGAATGGCATCAACCTGGGAAGCGGAGCTTGCAGTGAGCTGAGGTGGTGCCACTGCACTCCAGCCTGGGTGACAGAGCGAAACTCCATCTCAAAAAAAAAAGGAGTTTCCCTGCACAAGCTCTTTTTGCCTGCTGCCATCTATGTAAAACATGGCTTGCTCCTTCTTGCCTTCCACCATGATTGTGAGGCCTCCCCAGCCACATGTAACTGTGAGTCCAATTAAACCCCTTTCCTTTGTAAATTGCCCAGTCTTGGATATGTCTTTATCAGCAGTGTGGAAATGGACTAACACAGTAAATTGTTACCAGTAGAATGGGGCACTGCTGAAAGATACCTGAAAATGTAGAGGCAAGTCACTTTGAAACTGGGTAACAAGCAGAGGTTGGAACAGTTTGGAGGGCTCAGAAGAAGACAGGAAAATGTGGAAAAGTTTGGAACTTATCGAATGGCTTTGACCGAAAACCTGACAGCAATATGGACAATAAGATTCAAGCTGAGGTGGTCACAGATGGAGAGGAGGAACTTGTTGAGAACTGGAGCAAAGGTGACTCTTGTTATGTTTCAGCAAATAGACTGGTGGCATTTTGCCCCTGTCCTAGAGATTTGTGAAACTTTGAACTAGAGAGAGATAATTTAGGATATCTGACTGATGAAATTTCTAAGCAGCACATCATTCCAGAGGTGAGTTGGGGGCTGTGAGAATCATTCAGTTTTAAAAGGGAAACAGAGTATAAAAGCTCAGAAAATTTTCAGCCAGACAATGTGATGGAAAAGAAAATCCCATTTTCTGAGGAGAAATTCAAGCGAGCTGAAGAAATTTGCCTAAGTAATGAGGAGCCAAATGTTAATCTCCAAGACAATGGGGAAAATATCTCCAGGGCATATTAGAGGTCTTCACAGCAGCCCCTTTCATCACAGACCTGGAGGCCTAGGAAGAAAAAATGGTTTCATGGACCAGACCCAGGTTCCTTGTGCTGTGTGCAATCTAGGGACTTGGGGTCCAGATTCCCAACCACTCCAGCTGTGACTCAAAGTGGCCAAGGTACAGCTTGGGCCATGACTTCAGAGGGTGCAAGTCACAAGCCTTGGTAGTTTCCACATAGTGTTGAGCCTGCCAGTGCACACAAGTCAAGAATCGGACTTTGGAAACCTCTACCTGGATTTCAGAAGTTGTATGGAATGGTCTAGGTGCCCAGGCAGAAGTTTGCCACAGGGGTGGGGCCCTCATGAAGAACCTCTGCTAGGGCAGTGTGGAAGGGAAATGTGAGGTCGGAGCCCCCACACATAGTCCCTATTAGGGCACTGCCTAGTGCAGCTGTGAGAAGAGAGCAACAATCCTACAAATCCCATAATGGTGGATCCATTAACAGCTTGCACCATCCACCTGGAAATACTGCAAATACTCAATGCCAGCTGTGAAGGCAGCTGGGAAGGTGACTGTACCCTGCAAAGCCACAGGGTTGGAGCTATCCAAGACTATGGGAACCTACCTCTTGCATAGTGTGACCTGAATGTGAGACATGGAGTCAAAGGAGATCATTTTGGAGCTTTTAGATTGACTGCCCTGCTGGCTTTCAGACTTGCATGGGGCCTGTAGCTCCTTTGTTTTGGCCAATTTCTTCCATTTGGAATGGCTGTATTTACCCAATGCCTGTACCCCATTGTATCTAGGAAGTACCTATCTTGCTTTTGATTTTACAGGCTCATAGGCAGAAGGGACATGCCTTGTCTAAGATGAGACTTTGGAATATGGACTTTTGATTTAATGCTGGAATAAGTTGAGACTTTGGGGGACTATTAGGGAGGCATGATTTGTTTCAAAATGTGAGGACATGAGATTTTTGAGGTGCCGGGGTGAAATGATATGGTTTGGCCCTGTGTCTCCACCCAAATCTCATCTTATAGCTCCCATAATTCCCACGTGTTGTGGGAAGGATCTTGTGGGAGATGACTGAATCATGGGGGTAAGTGTTTCCCATGCTGGTCTCATGACAGCGAATGTGTCTCATGAGATCTGATGGTTTTAAAAATGAGAGTTTCCCTGCACAAGCTCTTTCTTCCTGCTGCTATACATGTAAAACGTGACTTACTCCTTCTTGCCTTCCATCATGATGGTGAAGCCTCCCCTGACACGTGGAACTGTGAGTCCAATTAAACCTCTCTCTTTTGCAAACTGCCCAGTCTTCGTATGTCTTTATCAGCAATGTGAAAATGGACTAATACAATGGGCAAAATATTTTAATAGATATTTCTCAAAAGAACATATATAAATGGCAAACAGGTATATGAAAAGGTTCTTTACTTCATTGATTATAAGAGAAATGCCAATCAAAACCACAATGAAATATCATCTTATCCCACTTATAATGGCTTTTATCCAGAAGTCAGGCAATAACAAATGCTTGTGAGGGTGTGGTGGAAAAGAATCCCTTACACACTCTTGATGGGAATGTAAGTGAGTATAACCACTATGCAGAACTCTTTGGAGCTTCCTCAAAAAAATAAAAATAGAGTTACCATATGTTCTAGCAATCTCCCTGCTGGGTATATATCTAAAAGATAGAAAATTAGTAAATCGAAGGGATATCTGTAGTCCTATGTTTATGGCAGTGCTGTTCCTTATAGCTAAGATTTGGAAGAAACCTAAATGTCCATCTACAGATGAATCAATTAAAAAAAAATGTGGTACTTATACATGATGGAGTACTACTATTCAGCCATAAAAGAGAATAAGATTATGCCATTTGCAACAACATGGATAGAACTCTAGGTGATTATATTAGGTGAAATAAGTTAGGTACAAAAAGGAAAATATCGCATGTTCTCACTTATTTGTGGGATCTAAAAATCAAAACGATTGAACACATGGAGAAAGAGAATAGAAGGATGACGACCAGAGACTGGGAAGGGTACTGCGAGGGTGATGGGAAACTGGAGATGGTTAATGGGTACAAAAAAAATAGAAAGGTAAACAAGACATAATATTTGCTAGCACAATAGAGGGACTATAGCCAATAATAATTTAATTGTATATTTAAAAATAACTAAAAGGTTTTTTGTAACATGAAGGATAAATGCTTGAGAGGATGAATACCCAATTTTCCATGACGGGATTATTACTCATTGCCCCCCTGTACCAAAATACCTCATGTACCCCATAAATATATATACATACTATGTACCCACACATTTTTTTAAATTTAAACATTTAAAAAATGTAAAAAGAATGTGGCAAAGATGATGGAGTGTCATATAAGATTCTGATCTTAGCAGACTGGAGATGGAAATTTACTTGTTGATTTTGAAGAAGTAAGCTCCTGTGTTGTGAGATGGCTGAGTAGGACAATGTGGAAGGGAACAAATGGGA
Organism: Colobus angolensis palliatus; assembly: GCF_000951035.1. Taxonomy (NCBI): domain Eukaryota; kingdom Metazoa; phylum Chordata; class Mammalia; order Primates; family Cercopithecidae; genus Colobus; species Colobus angolensis. The sequence goes on along the minus strand of NW_012113919.1, from coordinate 8,769,720 downwards.
CCTCCAGGAGCTAAAGGTAGCTCTCAGCTGACAGCCAGCAAAAAGAACAGAGGCTTCAGTCCTATTACCGCAAGGAACTGAAAGCTGCCAACAACTGCATGAATTTGGAAGAGGACCTAGAGTTCTATAAAGAACAAAGTCCAGTAATACCTTCATTGCAACCTCATGACTCCTGAGCAGAGAAATCAGCCAAGCTGTACCAATACTCCTAACCCATGGAAAATAGGACATAACAAATGTTTGTTGTTTTAAATCAGGAAATTTGTAGTAAACTTCTGCACCACAGTAGAAAGTACTGTCTGGAAAGTAATTTTGTCTACATTTTTGCCTTAGAGACGGCAGTGCTGAGTGACTAAATAGACAAATCATGCCCCTGAGCTGGATTTCAAACCTTAGGTTGGACAGTTTTTTAGTGTTTTAAGTGTTACTTCAATTCTCTACATCGTAATGACTTTATTGGTCATGCAGGTAATATACTTATATCATGGGGTTGCTGTGGAGGTTAATTCAGTTAAGTGCTTAAAGCACAGTAAATATTAGCTATATTTCTAAATATTTGGTTTTGAAGTTTCTGTTTATTTTGTTTTAAAGAAAATTAATTGAATTAATTTGTAGACTTAGAAGCAGCAATAAATGAAGCTAATGATTCATGAGAGAGATTTTTAGGGAACACAACCCTAGAGGAAATCAGATCCAGAAAACACTCAGAGTAAAGAATGAGGTAAATAAATGTAACTACAAAAGGGATAATCTAGCTTTAATTTATTTTATTCATTTTCACTAGCTTTTTGAAAAGTCAAAATATATTTCACTGATTTTAATGAACAAAATTCACAAGCCTCCAGCAGGTCTTTGAAAAGGAACAGATGGCCAGTATCAGGACATTAATAAGCTTTTATTTTTCATTTAAAATAAAAGAGCAGAAGAGTGAAAGATAGATGTTACATATATACATAGAAAATGTTTTTCTTAATAATGTATTGCATTTTCTTAAAATTTAAATTTATGTCATAATTATGTATTGCTAATATTTTCCATATATGTATCCATATGTGTATGTATGTATATAAGTACATTTCTATTTTACTATCTGTTCAATGGTTCATTGTAAACACTCATAAAAAGGAAAGGCATTAAATTCAATTTAATTTGGATAATTTTTATGCTTACAAAGTGTCTCTATTATAAATGAATTGGAGTTATTTGAATATTTTATATACCTTGAGCACTAGCACTTCAGAAAAATGCTTTTTCCTTAAACCTTCCTTAAGTTATCAAATGTAGGTTTCTTAGCTCCATGGGGCTACATTTATAGCTATTTTTTAAAAATTCTGGGCTGGGCGCGGTGGCTCACGCCTGTAATCCCAGCACTTTGGGAGGCTGAGGCGGTTGGATCACAAGGTCAGAAGATCGAGACCATCCTTGCTAACAAGGTGAAACTCCATCTCTACTAAAAATACAATAAAATTAGCCAGGCGTGGTGGCAGGTGCCTGTAGTCCCAGCTACTCAGGAGGCTGAGGCAGGAGAACGGCGTGAACCCAGGAACGGAGCTTGCAGTGAGCCAAAATCATACCACTGCACTCCAGTCTGGGCGACAGAGCAAGACTTGGTCTCAAAAACAACAACAACAACAACAAAAATCTGTTTTCAAACTCTAGTGTTTTTCACAACTAGAAAATATTCTTAAATAATCTTCATTTATTTGGAATTAATCACTCATTTCTTATTTATTCATTCACAAATATTTACTAAAAGTATACCTTTATAAGCTGTTTTGAGTAGCTGTTAAATATTCTATAGACAATAATTCTGCTTTAAATGTTACTCTTGTAACATTTACTAAAATACTTTTACTATCATGGATGTTAATAGTAAATGTCTCTGGGAGGTTTTCCTTCTCAGTTTACAAAAGTCTGAGTGTCTTCATTTCATTTATTCTTCAGTATGACTTGGAATACTGAAGAAAAATGCCTACCCTTTTGTAAGAAAGGGAATTAGTCAAAATTTTCGTGTTCTTAATAGTCACGTCTTTTGCTTCCATATTGTTACAATATAAATGAAAGATTTCATGTAATGTTAAGTTTTAGCTCTAAATTTTCATGCAGCATTTCATCTGGTTTACAGATCTGAAAATATTCTAGTAATCTATGTGGATAATTCTTACTACACTCTATATATTGTTTGAGATTCAGCTAATGTAAACTGTCCTATTTTAAGAACTGTTCAATTTCTCAATTATCAGGAATCCTGGCGTCTCTCTGTCTGTGAAATCAAACAGATATTCTTTAACATAAAGAATGGTCAGGCCAGGTGCAGTAGTTCATAACTGCCATACAACTGAGATGGGAGGATCACTTGAGTCCACGAGTTAGAGACTAGCCTAGGCAACACAGTGATACCCCATCTCTACAAAAAGAAGAAAGAAAGAATGGTTAGACTTAAAATACAGGCTATGTTTGACTTGAGAAGTTACAGAAAAGATACACAGGCATCCTTTAGAGCTACCAAACTAAAATATAAGGGATGCCATTTGGACTTCTGACAGAGGGGTTATGCTGGGCATATTAAGATATGAAAGATAAAAAATATCATGATTTTGATTATGACCCAAATAATAAGCCATAATACACCTTTCTAAGGGTAGATGTCAGCTGACTATTCCTACTTAGGTAGCTGTCTGTGACTGCTTCAGGCTGAGCTGTGATAGAGCTGTATTTACTGCACAGACATAGTGAGGATCCTGAGAAACTTCAAGTAGGCTAGCTATTTCAGACAGAAGTTGTTTTAGTCATGCAGTTCTTACCCTTCATTATATCAAATATTTTTTATAAGATCATTTCACCGTTAAGCAACCATTAGGCAGTCATATATCTCTGCAGAACCAAAAACCAAAATCCAGGGTTCTTGATGCAATCTTTCATTTCATTTCAGGTGCTTTCATTCCTAGAATTTTTTATTCTACGGAGAGAGAAGTACTCGTGATGAATTTGCAAGCAGGAGGTGGGGAAATTGTCTAAGTCAGTTTGGGCTGCTGTATAAAAAAATAACATAACTGGCAGCTTAAACTGTGAACTTACATTTCTCGTGGTTCTTGGGGCAGAAAGTCCAAGATGAGAGTGTCAGCAAGTTTCAGATCTTGCTGGGGGCCCTCTTGCTGCTATGTCCTCATATGGCCTTTCCTTGGTGCATTCATTGAGAGAGAGGTCTCAGCTCTCTTCTTCTTTTTATAACGGCATTAATCCCATCCTGGGGCCTCACTCACATTACTAATATAACCTTCAATATCTCCCAAAGGTCCCATTTCCAAATACCATTACACTGGGGTAAGGGTTTCAACACATAAATTTGAGAAGCACAAAAGCATTCAGTCCTTAGCAGAGAGAAATGAGGAAAGTGTTCTCAATATCATATTACAAGTTGATCAGAACAGCTGTATAACTCTCAGAAACCATAGAATGTATCTAGAGATTTGAGGAATATTACTAATACATTATTCTCTCCAAATCTTGCAGGAACGTAAGGGCTTGAACAAGCGCCACAGCATACAGCAAAGTCTATTACGATTTGTTCTTACTGAGAATTTATAAAATGTCTATGTCCCCTGGTATTTCCTTCCTTCCTTCCTTCCTTCCTTCCTTCCTTCCTCCCTCCCTCCCTCCTTCCCTCCTTTCTTTTGATCTTTCTCTTTCTTTTTTTTCTTTCTTTCCTTCTCTTTCTTTCTCTCTCTTTGTCCTTCTTTTCCTTTCTTCTTTTTTCTTTCTCTCTTTCCTTCCCTCTTTCTCTCTCTCTCCTT
>NW_012113919.1:8744166-8765707 GCF_000951035.1 Colobus angolensis palliatus | reverse complement strand
TAGCTGGGATTACAGGTGCCCACCATCATGCCTGGCTAATTTTTGTATTTTTAGTAGAGACGAGGTTTCACCATGTTGACCAGGCTGGTTTCCCACTCCTGACCCCATGTGATCTGCCCGACTCAGCCTCCCAAAGTACTGGGATTACAGGCCTAAGCCACCCATCTGGCCTCCCCTGGTATTTTCAAAGTAGAACATAGACTAAAATGGGAAGTTTCCATATACTTCCAATCTTCCACCCATCAGAATTTTTTTAAGTTTACATCAGACAAAAATAAACCACAGATTACACATAAACTCTCCACACACACGCACACGCGTGTGCACACACACACAGCACAGAATAAAAGTTGTTGAAAGGAGAAAATAAGTTGGTTTTTTGTTTTGTTGTTGTTGTTTGTTTGTTTGTTTGAGACAGTCTCGCTCTGCTGCCCAGGCTGGAGTGCAGTGGCAATCTCGGCTCACTGCAAGCTCCGCCTCTCAGGTTCACACCATTCTCCTGCCTCAGTCTCCCGAGTAGCTGAGATTACAGTCACCCACCACCACGCCCGGCTAATTTTTTGTATTTTTTAGTAGAGACAGGGTTTCACTGTGTTAGCCAGGATGGTCTCAAACTCCTGACATCTTGATCCACCCACCTCGGCCTCCCAAAGTGCTGGGATTACAGCCGTGAGAAGTGGGTTCTTTTGAAATTTAGTGTGGAAAGTTGTCTTCCATAGGATTTCCATGGTCATTAGAAATCCTAAATATTTTTAAGCACATTGTGGTTATATTTGACAGTCGCTTGCAATTTTTCAGGAACATCCAGCAACAGCAAATTCTCTCTTAGCACAACAATACCTTATTGATTACTCACTTTACCCTAGCATATGTTGTAGATACATTTTCACTTTAATTCACTGCATTTTTATTTTATTTAAGACAACAAGCTGAAACTTTTCATACTTTCTAAATGCTCAAAGCAATGCTACTCTGGCATAGGCAACTATAAGAAATCACCTAAGAAACACCCTGAAGGGCTTGAAAAATGGATTATGGTTTTCTGCTTACAGGAAACAAAGTTCTAATATGTTATGATGGGGAAAAGAGTCTACAGGAAGCCATCCAAAACTAATTGTTCTGTCATAGGCGAAAATTGGGCCTTAGGTCTTTGATGTCCAAAATAGCTGACTTAAATATTTATAGTTATCATATACATTTTCAATTATTCTTGTGAGCCTTAAGGAAATCATGTTTGTTTTCTTGTTGTATTATACTTACCAATTACTTTAGATCTTTATGTCATGACCGTATTTTATATACTTTAGAAAAAAGAGAGAAAACTGATTATTGTTTTTGCTTTCTAAGCTAAAGTTTAAAATTTCACGTACCAGGGCTTATTCGAATGTGGATTAATAATAAAACAATAACAATATGAATGTGTTGATTAATCTGAAAATGCATAAGGAAATTAATTTTACCACATAACTTATGATAAAATATAAGTTTCAATGTATTTGGGGATTTGAAAGAAACATGAGACTCAGATTTCACCTGTGGCAACAAGCACCTACAGCTAATAGCTATGTAGCCATGATAGCTTTGAACTACCAAGCATCATTACAGATGAAATCACTATGATTACTGCTTATTAGATATGTGAACACAGGCAAATAGACTAAATTCTCTGACTCTAAAGCCTTCATTAAAAAAAATTAAAAAGCATGAAAGCAATATGTATTTCCCAGGATCATTTTGTGTTTGGCAAATACTATGTAAGTATAGAGATGCATCATCAACATTACTGACTTTTGTAGATATTTCCAGTAGCAAGCAGCTCACAAAGTAATATGGTACCTCATCTCATAATAGAGAATGTGTGTATGTTTGTGTGTATCACCCCAATTTATCAATCTCTTCATCTTTTTTCTCACCAAAGTAGTCAGAGCGTCACTTAGAAAAGTTATCAAAATCCTTTTAATTAGATTTTCCCAAGGTGAGCCATTTCTCTAACTGGCATACATTTCAAAACTGCCTGTGTTCTGATGAACTTTGATTTTTGAAACTAACATTTCAAAATAAAACACAATGTCTTAAACTTAACAGCACACTGCAACTTTGATTTGATGAGGACGGGGTAAAGAGGCCCATGGTGTTCCTATTCTGACAATTACTCTTTTATTAAGGTGGCTCAAATCACTTTAGATTTTTTTTTCTTTTGGCTTCCACATCATGCTGATGATTCACGCTGAGATTGCAGTCAATTATAGCCTGGTACCTACAGTTCTTTTTTCTTTTTACAGAAAATGCTGTTAAAATAGTCTTTTCACTGTCCTGTAATTGTCGAGTTGGTTCCTTTGAAATTTAATGTGTAATGTTCTCTTTTTTTCTCTTGAAGTGTATACCTTGTTAAATTGTATGCATTGTTCTAAACTAAATAAATTTTCTGAATCACAATTCTGAAATCTAAAACACCAGACTTGTGTCAGTCACAGATTCTTTAACTTATGGTCTGAACTTGATGTAAGTTACCTTTTAACACTAATCAATATAAAAATGTTAAATACATTTATTAACCTATTAGGTTGGTGCAAAAGTAATTGCTGTTTTTGCCATTACTGATGTCTGTCATTTCAATAGCTAGTTCTATTTGACTGTTCTTGCTCAATCAATTAAAAATTATCTAACTGTATTATCATAAATTCATATGTCTTCACTTTTTAAAAGAACATATTTAAAAAATTGTCAAATGTTTGTTGAAATCAAAATACACTACATATAATGACAGCAATTTCCAAGGTTGTCTAGTCTACTAATCATGTCAAAAAGGAGAAAGGGCAGTGGCTCACACCTATAATCCCAGCACTTTGGGAGGCTGAGGCAGGAGGATCGCCTGAGGTCAGGAGTTCGAGACCAGCCTGGCCAATGTGGTGAAATTCTGTTTTTATTAAAAATACAAAAAAATTAGCTGGATGTGGTGGCACACGTCTGTAATCCCAGCTACTCAGGAGGCTGAGGCAGGAGAATCACTTGAACCCAGGAGGCAGAGGTTGTAGTGAGCCGAAATTGCATCATTGCACTCCATCCTGGGTGACAGAGAAATACTTCACCTCAAAAAAAAAGGAGAATGGAACTAGTTGTCATGATTTTCTTCTGAAACCAAGGTTGGCTTCAGTGGTTATTGCATCGTGTCTTGAATTCTTATAAATAAAAAGGTGTCATTCTAGAAATTTGCATTATATTACCATCAATTTTAACTCTTCTTTGTTCACACAATCCCTCTTATCCCACTTTTGAAAAATTCTATCATTCATATTTTTAGCATTATTTACATAAATTATTTACATAATTCTTTACATAATTTCTGGGATTATTTTCTCCCCAGATTACTGTCAGTTCTGCTTCCCTAATTGGTTCATTGTGACCCAAATTTAAAACAAACAAATCACATCATTGTCTTCACAGACTTTGAGATAAAATATCACCCTAAAAATGTTATATGTCACTTTCCACACAGAAAAAAATGAATACAAGTGCTAGATTATATAATAGATTCTAGGTTTGGATACTATAAAAATATTTCAAACAATAATTAAAAATATCCTGTGTATGAAATGTCAACCTGGGAGCTGGTACATGGCATGAAAGTTGAACATGAAACATGGTACTCACTCCAGAGGCCCTTGACATTTCTCGATAGTTGAAAGTTGTTCAGAGGTTGATTGCCCACTACGAGCTCTTGCTAAAGGGATCTATTCATGTATAGTACAACCTGCTGGGAAAGGTCAGTGCAAAAGTCGAAACCCTTAAAACTGGGGAGTTTTGTATCTTAATGAAGCTTTGAAATGTTACTCACTACAAAGTGGATCACCTGTATGTAACTGGAAAAGAAGAAAATAAAAAAATCCTAGAAGTGTTGAAGTGAGGAGAGCTGGACTTGAGTTACCCATCTCCATTTAACAGGTATCTTATTTTGAGTAATACAGGAAATGAACTTCCGATACAATTTCCTCATGTACCAAGTGAGCTTAATATCGATGTTGGATATATTTCTAAAGGATAAAAGCGATTGTTGCTGTATAAGCCATGTTTAACTACTGCATCAGTATTTATTGCTGTGACAGTGAATATTGAGTGTCAACTTGAATGGATTGAAGGATGCAAAATATTGTTCCTGGGTGTGTCTGTGAGGGTGTTGCCAAAGGGGATTAACATTTGAGTCAGTAGACTAGGAGCGGGAGACCCATCCTCAATCTGGATGGGCACCCTCTAATAAGCTGCCAGTGTGGCTAGGATAAAAGCAGGCGGAAGAACAGGGAAGGATTTGACTGGCTAAGTCTCCAGCCTTCATCTTTCTCCTGTGCTGGAGGCTTCCTGCCCTCAAACATCAGACTCCAAATTCTTCATCTTTTCAGCTCTTGGACCTACACCAGTGGTTTGTCAGGGGCTCTCAGACCTTCAGCCACAGAATGAAGACTGTACCGTTGGCTTCCCTGCTTTTGAGGTTTGGGAGTGCTGCCTGGCTTCCTTGCTCCTCAGCTTGCAGACGGCCTGTTGTGGGACTTCACCTTGAGATTCTTTGAGTCAATACACCTTAATAAACTCCTCTTCACATATACATCTATACTTTTAGTTCTGTCCCTCTAAAGAATCCTAATACATTGCTATTATTGCTTATTTAAACCCCACAAATTGGTTGAGACATATGATGGTGATTATTATCTTTTGTAGCATTAGTAGTATTACCACCAGGATTCCTATTAGTATTAGTTGTAGTGCCAGTAGTATTACTGATATTAAATCATAAAAGTTTTGAAACATCCAGTGTGATGTAGTCTGCAATGTAATCAGAATCTGTCTACCCCATGCGGATTTCAACATTTTCCAGTCATTTTCCTGAGGTGGAGATTATGAACTTGGCCTCAGCTGTTAACTATATTAACAAGAGGCCATGGGGTTAAGCATAATGCCTGTGGAGATTTTTGGCTCTCCTCTAGGACGTTTCACCTTCCAACAACCAGAACCAAAGCTCATGCCCAGAGAACCTCATTGTGAGGGGCAAATCTGAAAGCTGTTATTACGGAGAAGGTCATTTTTGCAGTGTAGTCTAGTCTGGCACTAAGGTTACAGGCAGCAGCAACCACCGCAGCCCTGACAGAGTCAGGATCTGCACAATCCCTTCTGGCTGCCCATAGCACAGGCTTCTGACATTTTACCGAGATAACCGTTAGAGCTTTCTTTAAGCCTGAGTGCTTTTGAAGTAGAAGGAATAAAATGACGAGGCTCACTCTGAACCCTTAGTGGTAGCAAAGAGGTTATTGTCAGTTTCCTGAAATTGTGTATCCTAAGCTCCATTTATTTTGAATGTCAGAATTTGTTCAGTCTGCTGAACCAACAAAATGCAATGCTAATTTGATTAGAGTGTAAAGAGCTTTATTTTTATTTAAATTCAGTTCACTAGTTAAAGCTTCAACTCAGAAATGTATTTTTAAAGAAAACTATATAGTGATGTGAACAGACTGGAAAAATTAGATGATTGTTCATGTACATATACATACACACGCACAACAAACACTTACATATAATCCACGATGAGACAGATTTTATACTTGAAAAAGCAAACATATTTGAATAAAACATTACTCTGGGACTTGCCGGCTCTATCATCTTGAGTGGTCAGCTTCAGTTTTCTCATCTGTAAACTGGTACTAATGGTATCAGCCTAGCAGGATACTATAATGAATTGAATTATTTAAAGTATTTAAAAGACATGGATGCGTTGCCCATAATGCTAGACACTCATTGGTGACATAGAATTAAGCATAAATAGACAATGCCGTGAGCCTTACATTCCAGTGATGGCAATATAGAGAATGTAGTTAGCAAAGAGCCTGGCATACAGAAGGCATTCGATAAATGCCAGTGCTGTGATCTGAATGTTTGTGTCCCCCCAAAATTCATATGTTAAAATCCTAACCCCCAAGGTGGTGGTATCCGCATGGTATTGGGAGGTGATTAAGTCATAAGAATAGAGAGCCCTTGTGAATGGTATGAGTGCCCTATAGAGGCATCTGCAGAGAGCTGCCTTGTCCCTTCAGCATATGAGGACACAGTGTGCAGGCACAGAGAAGGCACCACCTATGAGAAAGTGGGCCTCATCAGATACCACTTTTGCCTGATCTGGACTTCCCGCACTGTGAGAAATACATTTCTGTTGTTTATAAGCCCTCCAGTTCATGGCATTTTGTTACAGTTGCCTAAATAAACCTTGACAGTCAGTTTCCCTCCTCTGGGCTGAACCACTGTGTGGAAGAGCTTGCAGAATAAAAGCATGATCATCTCGTGATAATGATACAAAAGCAGATTATACCTAAATTTTCATCAACCTGAAATTGTAATTTCTCTTTCTCCATTCTTATATGTCTTATGCAGATTTCAAATCCTGTTTATAGCACTCATTCCTTTGGTTTCAAATTTTTAATGTATTTTTTTCTCAGTGGCTATAACACTTACTCACAATTTTAATCCCCTCTTTCCCAATTTGGAATAATATCAATATAATTTTGTAACCTGGCATTTAAGGTTTTTTCCAATACATTCCTGTATTCTTTATATCACACTTCCAACCAATATCAATCTTAAGATTGTTTGCTCACCCCCAAATATGTTTCTCATTTCTTTTATGCTTTCATGGCATGTCAGTGTTTGAATCCCTGTCTCACTATAGACTTACTTTAACTAATCTTTAAAAAATTTGTCAACCAGTAGTTTGTTGAAAGATTAAATAATAGAATAAATAAATGATTGTACACAGTTCAAGACTGCAAACGTTTTGGGAACAACAGTGGGTCTATTATTTTCTGTAACATTTGAGGACATCTAGTATACCTATAAACTTATACATTGTAAGTTCTCTACTTAGTTGAAATAAACTGAGCTATTTATACACATTCAGTTTAAATTAATAATTTTAGCAACAACTAAGAAAAAAAGAGAAAAGAATAAGCTCCATGATTCCAGACATTTGATTAACTAGAATTCTGATTTTTCTGTTCAACAAATTATATAAATCACAGGAGTTACAATGAAAGACTTAAAGTTATTATGCAATGAAAATACTTGTTGATAAATGTTATTCTTAAATATTATATAGAAGCTACAAGGTTTTTTTCAAGTTAGACTCATTGTATTTATACATATAATTAGCTCATTATTTTTATTAAAGCAGATGTCAATTTGAACTATGCAGTCAGAATAGGATTGTCAAATGTGGTAGGAAGTAAATCCATCAGGAAAAGATATTGAAGGAAAGCAGTAAGTGTTACTCTTTTTTAATGTTTTTATTACTTTGGATACAATGAGATATTCCAGTGGCACTTTTAAAATTCAATATCCAAGTATCTCCATAGGGTTTGTTTAATGTACAACTGACTATTATATAACAGGACCTTGTTTACTAAGGAAAGGTGGAGAAATAATTGTATTGATTTTTATCTACAAAATATTGCATGGTAGATATTATCCTACCTTTGTGGATACAATTATAGATAATATTTCAAAATTGTAGTAATTCGAAAGTCATAAGGAAGACAGGTGGACAAGTGGCTAGGTATATGGTCAGGATCCTTAGTCAAAACGTTTTGGATTAATGTTAAATCTAATTTATTAATATCGAATAAGCAACCAGTTTTTTTAGGTGTTATGTTTCTAGGCAAAGGTAAGGGAAATTGGGATTTCACATCTAGCAGAGGATTAGAGAGTTTTCATAAAGTAGAGTAGTATGTTCTACAGACTAAAACATATAGTCTTAAAAGAAGCTTTGGCTAAGTCACATGTCAAACAAGTTTTTAATATAAAGCTGAAGACAATGGAATTCAGGCAGAGTCAAGTCTTACAGAGTAACATCTTTAAGCTTCAACAATCTACTAATACCCTGTTATATGAGGTATAAGGAACTCTAAAGCCTCAGTGGTAGTAAAACTGTGCATATTATTGAGTGCCCTATCACATAAAGTCTTCCCAAGATTATATTGAGAGTGGATTGAATGAAGAAAATACAGAATAATAAAGACAGAAATAAATAAGGGCAGGCTTTTGGGTATTTCAGATTGACAAACAATGGAAGCAAATAAGAAAGAAGTAAGTCTGGCTGGGTTGAAGTCATGCTTTGGGCAGTGATGTTTGGGGCAAGTGAGCCAAAGGTGATGGCCCTGCGAAGCCAGCCGACTCAACTGGACTAGCTAAGCAGGCAGAGCCGACTCATATAACAAGTGGAAAAAACAATACAAATTGGTGTTTTATTACAATGCCTCAGGCCCATTGATTCTTATTAGGGAATGAGAGGAGTTGAGTCAAAACTATAGTGTTTCAAAATGGTATGTCATCTGCCACTTTGAAATTAATCTATTAATGATTTAAGGAGATGCTATTATAGTTTCTAAAATGATGTCACTATTTACATTCTACTTTATAAATTAACATTTAAAAATAAAAAATCATTACAATATTTAATATTAAAGCTCTATTAGGTGTTTGGAATCATTTGTTTAGACTTTTTTTTTTTTTTTAAATTTGGAAACCCAGCAGACATTTTCCATCTCTTCATTATCTAGCTCTCCTTTAACTTCTCAGAAAGCCAAATTATTTTATACTTGGTATCTGCTAGCAATAAAATTGAATCCATTCTTGTCTACTAGTGTTTTTTTCTCAATAATTTGTGTTACTAGTTGCTTATCCTCTTTTCCTTTCATATCCTTGACCCTTTTATTTTCTTCTGATCTGTTGCCTAGTGTTAGGAGACATAGTGATAATAAAAATTGCAAAATAAATAAATAAATAAATAAATAACGAAAACCCCTACAATATAGAAGTTGTCCTTGAACAGCAAAATAATTACAAAGAAAAGAAAAAGTTGAAGTCTGACAGGATTAGCCTTCTGACTTGCTGAGTTTATGAGCCCTGTAAAGAATACCAATGAGAGAAAAAATAGGAGACAACGTTATAAATTTTACCAGCAGACTTCTTCCCAGCACTTTGGGAAATAAAATCAAGTTCTGGATACCATTAATGGTTATTGTCACGAAAGAGAACCAGTTTGCCATCTGCTTCTCTGTTCGAGATTAATAGAAATACTAGATGTGGAGCTCTCTTTGAAATAGTTAACTGATCTGCAGAACAATGTGAAACCCTCTGACATCTGGACATTATATTGGAACTGGCAAAAATATTTATTTAAAAACTGTTGAGTTAGTCTATCTAGCATAAGAGCTAGTAACACAATCTACTGAGGATCAGAATCAAAATACTAAGACTAGATCAAGGTGTGTTGTGATTATAATAACGCAACATAAAATAGAAGCGCAATGTCAGTTCTACAAAGCACAGAATTCATGTTATGTAGAGGCATTGCCGAAGATGAATACCAAACAGATCCTCACTTATGCTAGTTAGAGGGCTGGAATATGTGGCATGACTCTGGATTACCATGACACAATTTGTAAAAACAAACAAACAACAACAACAAAACACTGTTATAGTCATCAGTCTTATATCATCATGGTCTCTCCAACAGTGTTTATATATTTTCTAAAGCAATTTGATACTCATTCTAGAAAAACAAACCACATAACTGATTTTAAAATTTTGTGAAAATCTGATAAAATATGGAATTTTTTAGGAATAAATTAACCTATGCATGGACACAAATATTGTCTACATAATTATAGAGAATGACTGAACCCACTAATATCTGCTCAAAGACCCTAAATTAACTATTCCTAAGACTTACCTGTATGTCCTAACATTTTCCCACATTTAACAATTATAATTTATGGAAAGAAATATTAATACATGACCTTATAAAAAATATATTGTAAATACTTCCTAAATGGTTCACATTAAGAAATAGGCTAAAGATATGAAATATTCAAATAGTGGAATTTATTCCATCTTTAAAATTGACATTTTAAATTAAATAGTTTATTGTTTTAAATAGGTAGATCACACAAACATACTCACACAAATATATAATCACAATCACAAGTTTCAAATTGTGGATACTATAGGTCCTATTATTGTTGTAAAAATATACCAGACCTATATGCAAAAAGAAAGTCTCAGAAAAGTATACTCCAAAGGCTTAGTCATTATTTCTGTATTTGGTCTTTTATCTTCATATCAATTTTTGATTTTTTTACACTAAATGTGTACCAAAAATATACTAAGATCAATCTATCTCAGTGATGTGCATTTAAACTACAGATATGTCTGAGAATTACAATGTATCAAGTGTTTACAATCCTGGTACATGGATTGTATATGGGTTGCCTTAAAGGAGACAGAACAAACAGGAATAAACACAAATATGAATGGCATAAAATGTGTAGATGCTGAAACCTTTATCTCATGACCACCCACCTATACAAAGGAGAGACCAAATATGAAGTCCCTTAGGAACTGACGAAATTCACATCCAAGTCTCAGAAAGCACTTTCCTCTGAAGTGAATCTTATCTGAGAGTGGCCTATGTTCCTGAGTCCAGAGTTCAGGGCAGTTGCTATTAAATTATCAAAGGCAAAAAGGAATTAAATTAGGGGAAGCTTCTGGAAAGTAGGTGGGGAATAATGGAAATGAATTTGACAAAATAAGACAGGAAATAATTTTTCAGTACATAAGCACCAGAGACCCAGTCAGCTGGGAATTCTTAAAGGGCTAAAGGAATCTTTCCTGCAATGTAGTAAACTGTCCCCTGACACAACCACCCCCAAGCTCCAACCATCAACCATCGCCATCACCACCAGTGGTGGGGAAATAAAGTTTATTGTCAGTAGGTTCAGGGAGTTGCCATTTATTATATCTACACATTTGAACATTCAAATAGAAGACACAGATTATTTAAGAAGACACACATAAATTAGAAACTAACTCCTAAAAGCAGGACAGACTGTCTACTATTGGTCCTGATACTAAGCCTGAGATGCCTGAGATGCCAACATTTAAGTTGAGTACGGATATCTAGGTCATAATGGAGGATCTGCTGGGGAGAAGGGAATAGTGAGTCAAGTAATATTGTTCCATGTTCCATAGTTCTAACTAGCGCTAGCTCCAAAGGCAGCACTCTCAAATGAATTCCACTGAAGAAAAACATTTTTAAGAGGTAAAAAGAAAGAGGTGATCACAGATGCTTATTAAAGGTATTTCAAACCCTTTTATATTCCCATTATATGTGAAAGTCCCAAGTAAGACAAACAAGGAAAGGTCATATATATATTGGTTTATAATTTTCAAACGGTTGTCACTGGCATTTTTCCTTTCATCTTTATCCCTAGGGTTCATCACATCACCATTTCATAATAACAGAAGCTGAAGCACTAGAAATTTAATGGAATTGACTAGGGCCATCTGAGTTCTAACAGAGCTGGGACTCACACCTTGGCCTTCTCAGGCTAATTGCCTATATTAAACCCACATACCATGCTGTTTATCACGGCCATAAACCCATAAAGAGATGATTTATAGCGGGGCATTCATTTTGAATATGATTAATTTCATTTTTATAAAGGATTTTGGATGACTTCCTTATCTGGGTATCATAATGACTGTCATTACTAAACAAATTTGCTCTTCGAAGTAGAAATAACGTGGGTGATATCTTCCTTTTCATGAGTAATTTACTGCCAAGAGGGGATTCTGTCATTATACAGTAATAATGTTCCTAAATCAATGTGCTCTAGCAACACTGGAAATCAGAATGCAGCTTACTTTTCATGAACTGAAATTGTCAATTAGAAACAGTCCTGATGTTCTGAAGTCCCAATAAAAGTAATTAAAGAACAATAATATTGGTTAAGTTGTTGAGTCCTTTTTAAACAAGACTTCAAGTATTAAGTACTGCTGAACGCCCAAACTATTTTTAAGTATATATATGTATGTGTGTGTGTGTGTGTGTGTGTGTATATCTTTAAATGTCTTTTAAAATGAAAACATAGCAATACCTTTTAAAAAGAACCTGGCGTTCCTATGTAAGTGCACAGTGGGAGTACTTAAAAAACTGTACTAAGGAAGAGGGACCTGCTCTCAGATTTCATTCAGATCATCACTAAATATCCAAACTTGCATAATCTTGACATTCTTGGCACCTCATGGGGCTCCCGGGGTTATGTCCATGGCTTAGAACGTGAACTAAACAACAAACAAATTATTGAACTAATACATACATATATACTGAAACATACACACGCACAAATGTATAGTTTAAAAGGAGTCAAGTTATTTATGACTAAGCAATAGAGGTGGGGAAACATATACAGGCACAGAAATAATCTTTGGAATGGGTTATCCCACCAGTTAAATGAATGGTTGGTTTGCATATGCCATCACTGGCCTCCTGAGAATGATGTGTTAAGTAAGAAAATCATCTGTTATTCTTTTAATATTAAGGTAATGAAATATAAAATAGAAGCAGTTAGAGCAGTCAGATGAACTTTGTCAGCATGGTCAAAATCCAGAAACATTCCTGCCATAAGACTAAACAAGAGTCTTTTTCAAAAATGCATTCATTTTAAGCTCTGTAACATCAAAATTTGTTTGTGGTGTTTATGTTAATTTGGGGGGAGAATAGCAATATTTTCTAAATCTGAAAGCCTCAAATAACAACCTATGAAAACATACAGTTTTAAACATTTTACTTATTTATATGACATTATTAATTAGGATAAGATAATTCATGTCACATTTAGATAATAAGGGTTTTACTATGCAGCTTATCTGAATTCAAAGCCAACCCCAACCATGTTGTCATTTGAGAATGTGTTAATCATTCCATTTACAATGAGTAGGTAGCATAAATAAAAGTTGCATTCACACTGTCCTTGCGATTTAAATACAATTTGCTTAATCCTCCTATCTCATGTTCTGGAGTAGTTCAGGTGAGAATTCACAATTTGTTTATTAATTCCCAAAGTTATTAATTTTTATGGTACCCCAAGGTTTTGAATTATTGCAATAAATATATCTGATGTATACATACGGATGAGTGAGTCTTAAATAATTTTCATATGTCAGCATATTGGTTCAGGTCATAGTGCTAATTAGTGCTGAACCATGATTAACTCCAAGTATATCTTCAATCCTTCAATACCAGTATCTTCAGTACCAATTTCAATCTTATTTTGATTAAGAGATGTAGTCTCAGATCTCAAGGACCAAATGATTCTCTTAGTAAGATGAACTGTGCTCACATGTGACTGAAAACAACATTAAATATAAGTGTCAACTGATGGTTTGAAAAAAATGTTTGCTGTGGAGAAACATATTAGTAGCAACTAACATAATGTTTTTAAAATTTAGCTTCAGTGGAGTTATCTTACAGTTAATTTTTGAATAATTAGAAGACTGGTTGAATGGACCTTTTCTAAATATTTATTTATGTGTAGCTAACTAGCTACACATAATAATTAGGTGTAGTTATCTATCTATCTAGCTAGACAGACAGCTAGCTAGCTATAGAGACAGCCAGATAGAGATATTATTTGTATTTTTCTGCCATTAAAAAGGAGAGAAGTTGATAGTAATAAATACTTGTATCTGACAAGCCAAAAGTGAACATGGTGGGAACAGAAAAGATCAGCAGAATTACAAAACTGTCTAGGTTGGAGATTCCCATGAGAGATGTACATATTATTTATTCTTGCAGCTACTGTCAATTATTTCTGATTTCTAATGTTTACTTATATATTTGTTTCTATCCAGGTAGACGGTTGACGACTATTTTAAAATTGACATATTGAAAGAGACAGCATAGGTTTCGAAGTAGTCTGCTCACAGAAAATCCTTGTCAGATGTTAACTTGGTACCCCAAATAGAATATAACAATTAATCCATAAAAAGAATACCATCATTATTTGTAAAAATGAAAATAACTCCAATTAACATGAAAACATTATCTACCTAATGAAGGAATGGGAAAAATGATTGCCAATGTATTACTATATTATTCTGTTTTTGTATTTTACAATAAAAAAGTGGGCACTTTTGTATTAATTTAAGTAAAAAGCATTGAATTGATATAAGAAAGTACTCTATTCCCAAGAGGGGTATATAAGTCAGTGAGCAGTTAATATATTTAAGTTTATTATTAACAGTATAAATTGATCAGATTTTTCCCTTAAAAATTTATCAATTTTTCCCTCAGGTGAAGAATAGATATAAAGGTGCACATTACTTCCATTTCAATATGAGACATAGAAAACATAAAATAGACAGAATGGGTAGAAGACAAAGTTATAAAAGCAGACTTTGTCCTGATAAAAGTTCTTATTTAAAAATGCATGATTCCTTGCCAAAAATTTTTAAACTCATCAAAATTCATGAGCATTTCTGTTTGGTATTTAATGTATATTTCATTAAATATGAGTTTTTAATATATGATTAATATTGTTAACTCTAGCTCATCCTCTCCTGCTAAAGTTCATTGAAAATCCTAAACAACGTTAAATAGTTTTCTGTGGTGATACATCTACCGTTTTCATTGATGACATTTCCTTAAAAAATGCTAATGGTAGGCCGGGTGTGGTGGCTCATGCCTGTAATCCTAGCACTTTGGGAGGCCAAGGCAGGTGGATCCCTTGAGGTCAGGAGTTCAAGACCAGCCTAGCCAACATGACGAAACCCCATCTCTACTAAAAATACAAAAATTAGCTGGGTGTGGTAGCAGGCACCTGTAATCCCAGATACTCAAAAGGTTGAGGCAGGAGAATCACTTGAACCCGGGAGGTAGAGGTTGCAGTGAGCCAAGATCATGCCACTGCTCTCCACTCCAGCCTGGAAGATAGAGCGAGACTCTGTCTCAAAAAAAAAAAAAAAAAAATTAATGGCAAAAAAAGCAGCCCCCACTGTAAATGAATTTGACAATGGCTGATGTTTTCAGGTCTGTTCTGTGTTTAACACTTCACTGACAATCTGGAGTGACATGAATCTGGATAATTTAGCCACACAATGTATATAATTGAGCCTAAAAATTAGTAAAAATGAACACTCTTACATATTCCTTTCCAAATGTGGCCCAGGGGCTATTGGTAGAAAGTTATTGAATTCATCAGAAATTGTGAAAAGCAGAAAGCATTACAGAGAAAGTTCATGTAGAGCTTAACTAAATATGTGATTTGTCTCACCCGTGGTGACCATAAGAGTGATGACACAAGATTCTCATATGCTGCTTTGTTAAGCCAATAAACACACTGACGGTAGTTCATGTTGATTGATTCACTAAATTCTGTTACAATGGTTTACAAAACTCCAAACTACAAAGTAGCTGTTTAATTTATATCAGAAATCTATTATTCACCACAAAATTTTGATGTATTATATTTTTACCTAGAAGATATTTTAAAAACTTATTTATTATATTACAGAAATAAATGAAGCTCTGTGTTTGACAGACATGTATTTTCAAATGAAAAATTTTAGAGACTGTAAAAAGAAAAATTGGTAACTAAAGTAAAATAATTAAGATGTAACACCACTGAATCTATAAATAAATAATGATAATGTCAATATAGATTTCTTAAATTTATCAATATGTGAAACAAATGAAGAAATGCATGTGGTCTTTCTCAGCATATGTCTTTCCAGGTTTATATAACATTTATTAAACATTTTGATCTTTTAATGGCAGTTAGTCCATTGGGAAACACAACACTTAGGGAATGCAAACAACTATTAAATTACACGCCAACCAGGCTTGTTACATTGGCAGAGTATGATGAATATGCGTATGATGCCTATTAAGCGACATGAAGAAGATATTTCTGCTCCTCTAAACAACCTTTTACACACCTAATCTCTACTGATTGAAACTGTCTTCAAAATATGTAAAATATTGATATTTAATAAGCTTTTTCTTTCTTTTCTCCAAGGATATATGTCCTTGGAAAGCTGACAGATAACAATGGTAGAGACTCTTGATTACATTTATATACAAGTTTGTTGTTTAAATATTCCTAAAGTGAAACAAGAATCTCATAGATCCAAAGCACTAAAAAAAAAATGCATCTTTGGGAAGTGAAGACATGATGTTGTCTGAGACAAAATGCATTGAGTAGAAATGGAGACAATGCCTGTATCATCTTCAATCAAAGCACGTAAAATCTGATCATCTGTTCTTAAACTAGATCATAGGAACAGATTTCTTAATAAGCTGATACTCTGTCAACAACCACATTGGTTTTATTTGATGGTTTTCATAAACATGGCCTTTTATCCTGTGGCCTTATAAAGGCCTTGTCTTCATGCCCCTCCCCTCATTCTCCTACCTCACCCTCACTATGGGGTCTGTATTCTGCAGTAATGCAGGTGTTGAAAGTGGCACCAAGAGAGACATTTGTGGTTTCCAATTTAATACAGCCTAGTTTTAAAAGGTAAGATGGTATGGCTTTGTGCAAAATTAAAAAAAAAAAAAAGGTATTGCATGACCCTATAAAAATAAAACCACATTGTTTTGTCTTGTTTTAAGGATATTATCAGTTATAGGCTAGTGAGATTGGGAGGAAAAGAAAGAGGTGAAGAAGGGAAGTCCATGCGCCCTTAATAGGAGTGATGGGAAGAAAAGGCAACACTTTCATGAATGATGTAAACAAACGGATTCAAATTTTAACTAAAAAGATACCTAGTTGAATCATATATAATATAAAGAGATCTGATATACAATTTAATTTTGTGTATCCCCTGGGAAATAGTTAGTTCATGACAGATTTGAAATGAACCTTCAGCAGTTGGGGTTCACACGGGAGTTTTTCTATGTGGCAATCTGTGGCCGGCAATAGGGAGTCTTATATTGGCAGAAGATGGTTACAGGTGAGAAAAATAAGTGAAGGAGAATGGGGTGGATCACAGTATGGAACATTTATAACAATGGTGTGGAAAAAATATTTGATTCAGGCATCTTGCTACCTAGAAGACTGCTAGTCACTACCTAATAATTGAATGAATAAATGAATGAATACTTTCTGAAAGTGATATAAATGAATAATGCACCAATGTGTTACCTTAGTATCATGCTGTTTGTATACAAATAATTTATGAATTTTATCTGTGATCAGATGGCTCCTTTCTGAATGGGCAGAATTCGATGATGTGTATCTGGGGCTAAAGGCATGCTAAAAGTAGAAGAAATCAGGTCAATAACAAAATTCAAGCATTTCAAAATTTTGTTGACACTGACATAAATGTAAACACTCATCAAAGAGAGAGAACAACAATAGAAGAAGCTGATTTTCTCCCTAAATACAAACATAATAAGCAACATTTTAAAGTAACATGTAGGCTAACAGTGGAACAGATTCCCTTTCTTCTAATCTCAATCAACTGCATGACAAAGTATTTCCTTTTATATCACACTGAGAATTTCACTTTTTATTCAGATTTGGTGCATTTCTTTATCTGCTAATAGACATGGCCGGTGACTAAATTTCTAAGGGTATGGGCATACACAATTTTGATGGTGTGAATCTTGCTTTTTCTTATTAATAGCTGACAACTTGAAATACTAGTACAGCCCAGGTATAAGTAGTTTTTCAAATACCTACAGAAAATGGGTATAGGTAATAAATGCTACTGTTCTAGTAAAATCATCTCATCTCTAGTTTTTCAATGATGCATTTGGTTTGTAATATTTAGAAAACAATTTTGACAGAGATATTCACTCAATAGTATTATTAAATGACTTCTAGATGCCCAGCTCCTGGCATACACAAGATAAATAAGCTATCTATGTCATTTTCAAAGAGCTTATAATCCTTAAGAAGATAAATCATATACATAAATAAGCATATGATAAATAGGTACTAATAAATGTCACAATGTGAGCAAAATGGAATGAAATTCTATGGATGCTTGGAGAAAGTTAACTGGCTAGATTGAGTAAATCTCCTTGGAGAAAAGTTTCCTTCTTATAGAAATGAAGCATCACTTTGCTTCCAGAATTAACTGATCCACAAAAACTCAACAACTCTCTTGCAGCTATTGCTTTGAACCACTTCCCTCACCACGAAAAATGTTTTAACATCAGTATCGTGCCAGTTAATTTTAATATGTTGCAGCTAAATGGAAAAAAATGAACAAAAATTATACTAAACTATTGTATTAATTAGAAAAAAAAAACAGAGGCAGAGGAACATTAACATTTTATTTTTCATTCAAGAAATATCCAGTGAATATTTTTCAGTTGAGTGGCATGGAAAATAAAACTTCACAATGCTCAGTCTATTTATTTTATTTATTTATTTATTTTTTTAGACTGAGTCTAGCTTTTTCACCTAGGCTGGAGTACAGTGGCATGATCTTGGCTCACTGCAGCCTCTGCCTCCCAGGTTCAAGTGATTCTTCTCCCTCAGCCTCCTGAGTAGCTGGGATTACAGGCGCCCACCACCATGTCCAGCTAATTTTTGTATTTTCAATAGAGAGGGGATTTCACTGTGTTGACCAGGCTGGTGTCGAATTCCTGACCTCGTGATCCACCTGTCTTTGTCTCCCAAAGTGCTGGGATTAAAAGCATGAGCCACCACACCCACCCTCAGTCATCATCTAGAAAATATATATTCTTTCTTTTTTTTACATCATGTGAGCCAATTCCCCAAATAAATCCCCTTTAATAAACCTATATATCACCTTATATATAGATAATATAGAAAGAGATAGATAAATATACAAATAGACTGATAGACAGAAATCCTATTGGTTTCTCTGAAGAATTATCTAATATGACATCTTTGTCTTTATCTTGATCACTTACTGCCAACTGTGAAAGGTCCTTCTGGAAATAAAGTTTAGAAAAACTTATTCTCCTGGAATTTCACCCATAATGAATTTGTTTTGATTACAGTAAGCTCTCGTTTTGAGACTTCAGAAAATGAATCAGTTCTGACTTTTGTTCATACTTTTTTATATGTTGACAGATGCATAGTAGCTTTTGTTACTTTATTGTGGAATGGATGGATGGGAAGATGGATAAATAGCGGAATAAATAAAATTCAACCGAATGTTAATGTTACCATACTACTAGCTTCACAGTTTAGATAGAGTATATTCATTTAATAGCAAACTAGTGTGAAGATTATTTGAGTGTAACCGAATGGAGTACTAATCAGCCCTGTACTGAGTATAATCTTGGTTCTAATTTTATCTCTGCCTTTTACTGGGTGTGTCACTTTGTGAAAGGTGCTTGACTTTCCTGACCTTCGATCTTGTCTTTAATAAACTGGGAAGAACAAAGTCCATTATAAAAGATTGCGGTTTTCAAAAATTTGTTTTCTTTTATTTCTGTTTCACTTTGTTCAGAAAGTATTTGTGCAAAAAAATATTTTAAATAACTAATTCTAGAAAATAATTGAAGGGGGGCCGGGCGCGGTGGCTCAAGCCTGTAATCCCAGCACTTTGGGAGGCCGAGACGGGCGGATCACGAGGTCAGGAGATCGAGACCATCCTGGCTAACATGGTGAGACCCCGTCTCTACTAAAAAATACAAAAATCTAGCCGGGCGAGGTGGCGGGCGCCTGTAGTCCCAGCTACTCCGGAGGCTGAGGCAGGAGAATGGCGTGAACCCGGGAGGCGGAGCTTGCAGTGAGCTGAGATCCGGCCACTGCACTCCAGCCTGGGCGACAGAGCGAGACTCTGTCTCAAAAAAAAAAGAAAAGAAAATAATTGAAGGGGAATGATTGAGCTCTTTTGGTTACTTGTATTTTTGTGTTTTTTAAATTATCTTTTGAATCTTTAGACAGCTGAAATCTTACTTTATCCACCGAATGTCATCTCCTTCTCCTTTCTGCACCACTTTGCTCCAGGTACCTAGTGATCTAATGGAACTCATTCTGTCTATGTCGTTCCTTACAGCAATTTGGGATGGACATGAGGAAATGTTGGAGAGTTAAAGTGTTGGTGGGAAATGGAAACCGGCAACAAGGGTCAGGAAGAGAAGCTGGGTCTCAGTGATGTCTGCATGAGATATTTATAAATTTGCTGTCTAGAATGTTATATAATCCCATAAAATCCCCCATTTGTATTCGCACAAACATTTTATAAAATACATGTTGTTAGTTGGTTATAGTTTCAGAATTGGATTTGTGTTATTTGGAATAAAATTCACCCTAAGTGCTGAGTCTGGTGTGAAGAAAGATACCTTGTGACAGCAGAGAAAGCCCAAAGATCCTTGGTCATATTTTAGGTTGCAAGTATTTCTGTACTTAATGTACATAAGAAATTCCTTATGTTTTCAATTCTTCTTGGCTTATGGTGCATATTTATGCTTTACATTTTTATGTATATATCGGGTAAAAACAGAAGTCCATTACTCTCTAATAGTAGAGATAACACCTTTTTCTATTTTATTACATATTTGAATCCTAACAAATGCTTGCAAGATTCATATTATGACCAAAAAATTTGTTACATTTTGTCAACTCCATCTTCATTTGTGCCTTCCATTGTATTCATTTAACAAACCATATCCATAAAAATAAATATTCCTATAAATGTGATAGATTAACACATTATTTCTTCCTACAAATAAAAAAACTATATACATCGAGGTTAACCTTTTACTTACTGGTGCATTATCATCAGAAATACGAAGTATATTCTAATCATCAAGTATTTATACCACTACTACATGAATAAAAAAGTTGAAATGTAATTTCCTCAGTCTTCTATATCTATTGACATATTTTAAGGCAAATTGTTTTAGATATGTGAAATTTAAACTAAATACATATTCATTATTAATCAGCAGTTATTAAACACTTGAGCCTAAACTCTATATATTTAAATTTTTTTTCTGATATTTATGTAATTTGCAGAACTGAAGTTCTAAAATAGCTCCTTGAGATATTTTTACTAATTTGCATTAATGTTTTCATTAAATTTCATTAATTTTATGTTATTGTTTTTAAAGCACGGTCATGTTCTGTTGTCCAGACTGGAGTGCAGTGATTCAATCCCAGCTCACTGTGGCCTCAACCTACCAGGCTCATGTAATTCTCTCAAGTCAGCCTCCCAAGTAGCTGGGACTACAGGGAGTCTGCCACCAAGTCTGGCTAGCTTTTTTTTTGTAGAGACAAAATTTCACCATGTTTCCCAGGCTGGTTTCAAACTACTGAGCTCAAGAGATGCTCCTGCCTTAGTGTATGGATATTTAAGTAATAACTGCTGATTAATAATAAATATGTATTTAGTTTTAATTTCACAACTCTAAAACAATTTGCCTTAACATATGTCTATAGAAATAGAAGACTGAACAAGTCTTTCACTTTTTATTCATTTAGTATTGATATAAATGCTTGATGATTATAATCTTCCTTCATATTTCTAGTTATAATGCACAAATAAGTAAAACGTTGACCTCAAAAAGTGCTGAGTTTTAGAATGTAAGCTACTGTGCTCAACCTTTATTCCTCTTTAAGAATATCTTTTGGGTCACGCCCTGTGGCTCATGCCTGTAATCCCAGCACTTTGGGAGGCCGAGGTGGGTGGATCACTTGAGGTCAGGAGTTCAAGACCAGCCTGGCCGACTGGG